>NW_028145597.1:152500-425000 GCF_977016875.1 Pavona decussata
GAATTTGACAGTTCTCCAACTTTGCATAACCAACGGAACCTGAGTCTTTCTCCTTTTTTCTGTGCAGCCAGCTCTTTTCAATCCCCTGAAAACTCTACACATCAAATTTTGTTTTCCCCTCTCCTCAAAAACCAACACTTCTAACTTTCAATTCAAACTGGAAAGTGTCCGCCAATTACTTCGCTAAATACATAGACACTTACTGTAATCACTACACTCTTAGAACAGAATAGTCTATCATCATAGCGACGATCCTTCACTTATTTAGGATCATGGATGATAACACAGTTACTTTGTATCGATAAATTTAAGCTTCTATTGTTACTATGACAGTTGAAAACGTTCTCATGACTACATATCAACTTTTTTCCTTCTAGTGACAGCAGCATAATGATACATAATGCAGCATAGTCTCATCACTTTCACTTTCTTCACAGATAACATAGGTACCTGACCTGGTTATCTCAGAGATTTATTGAGCGATGAGCAGGGAAATTATTCATTAACTCAAGCAGAACTAGAAACGGTTCAATAAAGGAAGTAAGGACAATTGTACTTGGAATGAAGTGTAGCGCCAAAGTATATACGTTCTGAACATCACCCAGGACGGACATATGGACATTTCATTGTACCACCCTGGTCACCCTGCTGTGCCGTACAACGAGAAACATAAGAGCTATACTTGTTGCCAAATTTTCGCTTAACGACAAATACCGGTTGTGGTATGCTGAACACAGAGTCATCCATCAAAACGCCGTATGTGCTACATTCAATTCGAACCTCAGTATCTTTTCGAGTTTAAAAAGCCTTGTGCTAATTTTGTCTTTCACCACCGAGCGTTCTGATGGCATTGCGTGTTTTTTAGACTAGCGTAACCCTAACCCGTTATTTGATAGAGCCAAAATCTTAGTACTCACTGTACATTGGATCCAAATTCGATAAATCCCCATCAACAGTGCCTCCAAAATACACTATCATAAACTGAGCCAGCAGAAGTTCATTATGGTACATGATTCGTCTTCGCCGGAATTCTTACGCTTTTGTGCTGCTACTGATAAGTATCATAGAACGCTAACATCATTTTGCTACAGATATATCGATTATCGGCTAGGAGGTCGATGACAATTTTTTCCCTAAAGGGTTCAAAGAGAATCCCTGAATTACCCTAGCTAATTTGACAATATGCCCTGAGGTAATGTTACGTCAGCGCTTCTACTCAGTCGGTACGAAAGGAATTCCTTTGTTGTTTTCGCTACATCTTGAAAGAAAAAAAAAGATAGAGAGAAGTTATGACATTAATTACAGCTTAAGCCAATGGAATCTTCCAGAGGGCGTATTTCACTTGCAATGATCTGACAAATTAAGTAGTCGGTGAAAGCTAAACACTGTAACTAAAAGCTACCGTTGCCGAATTCAGACGGATGCCCTGCTGAGTGGACTGCGGGAAGCCTCGTTTCTTTACGAGCCGCTTTCGTTTATTCCATTCAGTCGATCTTGGGAACCACTTAACCATTCGCCCTACTCACGTCTGAAACGAGAACTGAATTTCGAGAAATTGGATTACTGAAAAACGTTCACATCGTATGGCATTTATTCTGTCAGATAAACAAACAAAAAAAAAACTGATTTCAAATTTATATAAATGGATGAAGACAATCCTGTGAGATATGCCCTGAAGGTTTAATGTTTCTAATGAAGTGGCGCAGCTCCTTTGATCCGTGTGATGTGGAGATTATAATCTGTTTCGTTTTTTAATTTTTTCATTACTGACCCATTACACTATACGTTACGAGCCAGTAAAACTTTGATATAAATTCAGAAAAATTCATTTGTGTGAAAACGATAAAGCAGTTTTCAACTGAGTGTCGAAAGTAACTCACGTTTGCTTTGGTTTTACTTTACTTCGCTCTGTGATTGGCTGACTAAACTCGCTTTACTTTCTCAGCCAACCAATGAGAAACAAAACCCAAAACTAATCGGGACCGTCTGGCACGCATTTTCCCGCGCTTGGCGCTGGTAGCATCTATTTACTTCGAGTTCTGGGCCGTGTTGTTCGAAAGCCGATTAAAGGTGGATTTCCACTGACGGGTAAATTTTACGTGCGTACAGACGTGAATTTAGCTGGCTTTTCCTACGTAAATAGAATAAGAAGCGATGTATGAGCCACGTGCTTAAACGTAAAAAGTTGAACAGCACTCAACTTTTTACGTTAACGCACGAGGCTCATGCATCGCTTCTTATTCTATTTACGTACGTAAAGTCAGCTAAATTCACGTCTGTACGCACGTAAAATTTACGCGACAGTGGAAATCCACCTTAAGAAACGATGTATGAGCCGCGTGCGTAAACGTAAAAAGCTGAACAGCATTCAGCTTTTAACGCTTAATTACGCAGCTCATACATCGCTTCTTATCCTATCTACGTACGCAAAGCCAGCTAAATTCACGTCTGTACGCATATAAAATTTACGCGACAGTGTAAATCCACCTTAACGCTAATACACGATTAAAAGTTAATCGAGGCTTTCATCGTCGTTGGGTAAAATGAGTTTAAAGGCTAATTTCAAGATAAAGGTAAACTTGAGAAAAGTGTAAGTCAAAACTGAGGGCAGAAAATCTTTTGGAAGAATCTTTGTTGATTAGCAATTAATCTCGAGTCAAAGTTTGCGTCAATCTAGGATTAGCTTAATCGGGCTTTGAACAACTGGGCCCTGATTGGTTCATTGCGCTGTTTATGTCTGCTGTGATTGCCGGCTTAGCTGATATAGACTGATTACTTTGATTTTAGTTTTACGACATTCCAATAAAAACTGTTCTATACTTTTTGACAACCCATCACTCGATAATTTTGTAACTCTGAGCCCAAACATTCTGTATGACTAGTTTATTTCCAGGCATTAATCCAAGGCAGGAATTAAAGAAATAGATTTTTGACCATTTTTGTGACACCACTCTATCACTCTGTCCTATCACCCAACAGTTTCTTCATCAAAATAGATTGTAAAAAGAAAATGCTTGTCATTGAAAATACAAATTCAGGGACCAGTTGTTCAAAGCCCGATTAAGCTAATCCCGGATTAACGTGAACTTTAATGCGAGTTTAATTAATACTGTAGTTAATAAAGATTCTCCCAGAAGATTTTGGTCCGTCAGATTTGCCTTAATAGACTTTTCTTAACCTTAGGCTTGAAATTAGCGTTTTAAACCATTTTAAACGAGCGAGATGAAAACCTCGGTTAACTTTTAATCGTGAATTAGCGCTAATCGGCTTTCAAAAACCGGGCCCAGGGCATTTTTTCGAAAGTTCTAAAGAAACTGCATCTTAAACGATGACAAACGTTCCGAGGTCATATGTTCACACGGAACAACTGTTTATCGTGAGAGCTCCAGTTTGTGGAATTTAGGCATAAGGAACTCTCAAACGGCGACCATTTTAATAATCTATGCATGAGTCTAGAAATTCGACTGTTTGACGTCATTCGCGCCCGGTTCCAGACCTCCCATTTCAAATTCGCGAAATTTGTTCTAGAGGTCATCAAGAGATAGCTGAAATCAAGTGCAAGAGTTCCTCGTTGAATTCTAAGAGTTGTTATTACACAAAATATCCACGCATTGCTCCAAAGACATTCATTCATGGTTTGCGCATGTTGAAACATTTAACCGAAATTGTAAACTTTCAAACTCTTGATAGATGTACTTTTCCAGCAGTCAGTGACACAGGCGTACACGGAAAAACAAAATCCAAGTTTTTTCAAAACGATGAGTCTTAACAGCCATTCTTATGTGATATTTTTGCAGTACGTTCTCACAGGGAAGACCATTTGAACAACCTATTTCCATGGGAGTTCACTCAATACCATTACAGTCAACTCTCGCCTTGCAGACACCTTACTGTTACGGAAACCCCGATAATAAGGACAGCAGCTTAATGCCCGGCAAAAATAGAATACAGGCGTTTGACTGAAATAAGTTCCCGTTACAGTCAACTCCCTTTATTGCGGACACCCTCGGGACCGCGAGTTAGTGTCCTAATATAGCGAGAGTCCGTAATAGCGGGAAATTATTTCAGTAAAACGTCTGTACTCTATTTTTGCCGGGGATTTAGTAATTCCCCGCTATTACGGACTCTCGCTATTAAGGACACTGACGCGCGGTCCCGATGGTGTCCGCAATAAAGGGAGTTGACTGTATTTCGATTTCCCCCTAAATCCTATTTTTTAGCCGTAAGAGAACTGGATGCGAAATAAGTACAAACTATTTACTCACGTGCCACTTGTTCCAATCCTTCCTCGCCATCCTGTATGCCGCGCCCCCCGCGCGTGTGTATTGTGCTGTTGGCGGTATAGTTTTTGATATCAACGGACGAAAAGACTTGAATAACACCTCCCCCTCCTCCTCCCCCACAATAATGAGAAATTTTTAAGCTGTAACCGCTGTCTCCTCCTACAGCGCTCAACCTTCCTTTGCTCCCGATGACGACCTGAAAATTGAAGGGGTAAATGTTGATATACAGATGACATGAGCTATTCAGGATCACAAGCACTCAAGGAAAGCGATATTGCTTTCCACAACATTGTGGAGTAGATTGAGTTCACGGGAATAGCAGACTGAACAGATATGATTTGGGTTATCTCTTTCTCCTGTTCTCCCGTTAAGTGCAAGACCTTTGAGTTTGAGTAGGAAAAATCAATCGTCATCATCATCGTCATCATCATCATCATCATCATCATCATCATCATCATAATCATCATCAATCATCATCATCATCATCATCAACATCATCACTATATTAGGGATGAAACTGAGCGACATTTTGCGATGCAGTGTCATTGATCTAGGAATATCATATCGCTAGAAAGATCCTAAACGCGTGGGCCAAGTACAACCTTTTGCATGTAACTTGAAGACAAGAAACATATGGCGCTAGGATGATCCGCCTTCTAGGATCTTCCTCCCGCCATGTAAACAGCCCCAGGTACTACTGTCTCACCCTGTCTCCTTGAATTCGTATCAAGCCTCCAGAGCTGCCGCCAGCACAGTGTTCCTCGCTTGTGTTTGCACTTGTGTAACCATTGGCCAGGATTGAAGCGTCTAAAATACAGGAACTACTCGTTAGGTAGCTTTTTCATGCGCACTTTACCACTTTATAAAAAAACCCTGACGCTTCAACAGTCGCCGCTAGTAATCTCGGTCTTCAGTACTCAGCTTGAACCATCACTGGTCATTGTTGTAAATTCATGTCAAAGAATGGCTGGCTTTCACATTAACTCTGCTTGATGCGCTATAGTATGTAATGCATGCATCATACTCCTTCAGGGCGGTGCCTCCTTTTTATACTGCGCATACAATGCAATCTGTGTATCTTAAGAGATTACGACAAACTCGGGTCTCTTAAGAACGGTGCCCTTTAAAATATCTTAGCAAAGCTCTTCTTTGGAAAAAAATTTCATGCATTGTTGTGTATTTTAACGCTTAATTATCTCCGAAAACTGCTGGTTAACTCAGTTTGTTTTCTTTTTAGATTTCAGAATCCCGTTCTCTTCCCGCAGAGCCATAAACTGCGCAAAAATATTTCATGTATTAGGAGGCAACATCCATATGACCTGTTTTACCGGTTTGCTGATGTTGTACGACTAAACCGATCAATCAGAGCATGTCGAAGCTAAAAGTTTGTCCAGCACACTGCGGAAAAAGTTAGGTATTCAACGCATATCATTAGCTATACGATTGATCCGCGATTTCACTAAAGTTCTGCGCATTTTAATAGGATCAAATTGCTACAATATAGAGTATCTTACCAATAGTCAATGTTCCATTGGTGGAAATTAACTCAATGGCGCCCCCGCCAGAACCAGATTTGCTGTTGAACAAAACGGTTCCTGTAAAGAAGAAAAGATATTCACCGCACTTTAACCTAACATACGCCAAAAATTAAAGCACTGCACCTACTACCTCGTCCCCAGTCGCTCGCTCGAAACTGTAGCGGGCGGTAGCGGGTGCGCGGGGAAAGACGGGAAGGGGAGAAAAGGCGAAAAGCCCCCGATTCGCACTCGTTCCCATGCTCCGCCAGCTCGTATTCGCGCTCATTCTATAAAGAAGGGAGGAGACTCGGCTGTGTAGGAGGAAGCTGCACCTGTTATCCTTTATCACGTTAATTTGAACTTTTGATGTATGCCAGGCAACGAAAACTACTAACACTGTTGGACAGAACACCTTAAGATTATTGAAAAGGCCAAGTTTAAGATTCTTATCTTTAAAACAGCGAAAATATAGTTCCATTGAGTATGATGATTTTACAGCCGTTTACTTGGAGACTACGTTTACGGCAAACGGCAAACGTAAGATTCGCGTTTATCTCTTAGTTTTATTGGACAAAAAGAGTACATGGGGGAAAAAAGTACAAGATAATTCTGGCCTTTGATGCCAACGCAAAGCTACTCAATTTTTCTGAGAAACAGTAAACAGCAAGCGGCAAATGAAGGATAAACATGGTCACGTGGTCATTTGTGTCGTTTGCCGTTTGCCGCAAACATGGTGCTTTTTCCTAAATTGACAGAACCGCTACTTCTTCGTTATTTCAAAAGATAAGACTCTTGAACTTGGCCTTTCCACGAATTTAAAGGTGTTCTTTTGACAGTGTCACAAGATTTTTGTTGGCCAACCTACACTGGAAAAAAGTTCAAATTTCCTTACCGGAAGGTCTTTATCGCTCTTTTACTTCAGCGAATGATTATCGCTAAATAATGATCTCTTGAGCAGGGAATTAACCGACCATGATTGGGTAAGCATTCAACTTACTGAGGAGAGTATACTGTAATACCAATAAGATAATCTTACCTGTGCTTCCACCAAGCAGATAGGAAGTATCGTAGTATGACCATCCAAAAAATCTGCTGGTGTTTCTGTCTTGATAAAATCCACCGCCCCTTCCGCCATGCCCCCCTCCGTGATAGCTGAAGGCTCCGCCGGGCCCCGCGCCTGTTAATATGTCAACATGGCATGCAAGGAAACCAGTTTAACGGTCTCTAGACAAATCCCGCGTTAGTATATTGAATTAAATTGAGTCAAGTTGAAAAGAAAACGTGTGTATAACGAAGAAAATTCAGTTAATGCGAAAGAAAGAAAACGTAAGATTTCCTGTACTTGGAGGCACCGATCTGATTGCAACTAATTTTAGTTGTATTTAGTCAAGAATGGATCCCCCATTGGTTTAGTACATAGAATAAAAAGAGTTGCATTTTTTCACATTTTTTCTCAAAAATATTTCGACAAATTCCTCATAGAGATGTTCAAATGGAGTTACCGAAATGAATTTCTTGTGCGAAACAAAATTTTACCGCTTTCCCAAATTTAACGAAACGATAAATTTAGTCGAGCCATTCCGTTTATCATTATTCCCGAATGCGGTCAATAAAAAAAATCTTGGAATCAAAGAGAGTCAAAGATCGTTACTTTCGGAGAACTGTTACTGTGGATATTTACAAGCAGCCATCAAATTTTATCGCTACTTTTAGGGGGGTTCGTTACCTTGGGAACTCTGCATTTGCCTAACCCGGCGATCTATGGGTACCGGGGTCCCCTTAGTGTGACTTACCCAGTGTACAGCAAGACTTGTTAACGCGTACAAAGCCTCCAAGTCGAAACAGCGGCTTATCGTCTGCGGCGTAGCTGATAGCTTTTCCGCTCACGTCCAGATCTGTGCCGATCGTAAAGTCGCCATTAACTGTCACAGACAGCGCATGTGCACCCTTGATATACACGGTATTGCCCAATGAAAATATAGCTTGTGTTTGATTGGTGTTGAGTGTGAAGGTCGCCACAGAGTAATTCCATGTACCATTGTTGGGGCCACTAAAGGTTCTATTTTCTATTTTTCCTTCAACAGGGTCAAAGATGGTGGAAGTTATCTTTGCTCGAGTTGTGTCGATGGTGCAATTCGAGGCATAGCCTGTTGAAGTAAAAATAGTTTATTGAGTATAGTTACGTGAAGTGGTCAGACAGCTCGTCCTATAGTACAGACAATTATTCCGTCACTGGAAAAAACACACACGGCAGAGGTGAGCGCAAACAATTAAAGCCCTCGCGCAACTTTTGTTAAAGTTGCGCAGCTGAAGGCGTTTCCTACATTTCAGTTATTTTCTCTCATAGACTTCAGCGTAGATAGTGCCGTTGCATGGGTTATCGATTGTGGGAGGACAAGCCAAAAAGTCTGGGGGATGGGGAGTAGGGGTATATTTGGTGGGGAGGGGGTAGACAATAATTTACAGGCTACAAAAATAACCCCCGAATCATATGAAACTCATACATCTCAGTCTCGGACTGTAGTCTTCTTTTTTTTCGCAAGAGTTCAAGTACATGTAGTTTCAGTTTGAGCAAGAAATATCCTGAGCTGCCCAAATCTATCAGTGAAATCGATTGAAAGGAAGTCTGACATCAGCTTGTGTTCCGTATTGGTGGTCCGACTGTCCGCTCTCTCCGAGAACCGGCCTAGCCTTGCGCCCTTTTTTCTTTAAGGGAGGCATATTACCCGCCTCACCTGGCGAGAAGAACGACAATATGACTCCCCTAAAGATGGCTGCGTGGGAGGCCAGAAACCACTTAACTGTTATCCCCTTTTAGAATCAAGCAATTGTTCTGTCTGTCATCCTGCTGTTTCGACTAAAAGCCCCATGTTAAGCGATGAATTGTTCGACATTCGAATTTTCCAAGATAATATTATTTTGAATACGTGCACACCAAACGATTGCAAATTTTAATTTTTTACCTATCCTAGCATAACAATCTAGATTGAGAACAATTATTATTATTATTATTTATTTTTTCTATTTTAGTGCTCACCATTAGCTAGCAAGCTAAATACTCTGACACTTAAATAAAGTTCATTCATTCATTCATCCATTCATTTCAAGTAAATGTAGTTTGCGACTAACATTCAGAAGTTAATTTCTAGCAACGTTGATAGTTCCTATCTCAGTTAAAACTCTTACTTCAAAATAAAGGACAGTTTAATTTTCAAATTGAGAAAAAACAAACAAACATCACGCTATTTTCATCTGCACAAAGAAAGTATGATCTAATCAATATTCAGTTTTCCAGTTTTGCGGGGTAACATTCAATTTCGATATCAAATATGAAGTTGCCAAGACAACGAGTTTTGATAATATTCCGATCTGTAAACGACGGTATATTATTGTATTGCATAAGCAGAAAACGTCAAACCGTCAAATTATTTTTGAACCCCGGCTTAAAAAAGTTTAGCAAAAATAAGAGAGTGAAGTTACGATAAAATAACAGTCCAATAAGCGAGGCGCGAATCGACATTGTTATTAGCAGCTGGGTTACATGGAGAATGGATAGTGTCGAAATGCCGACCAAGAAAACTCCGTTTTATTTTTCTGTGGAGACAGAGATAATTAGAAAAAAACTTTTTTGCTTCCAAGACATGTCGTTCAAAAAGTCATGCTTATTCCCGTTCTACGAACGTGTGTCCGAACAATGCCTGTCAAATTTTTAACGCAGCCGATTTTCAACTAGGTGGTATTTGTTCAAAGGCGCCCCTCTTATAAAACAAAACTAACAAAACCATAAACCGCAAAAGTGCATTTTAATAGAATTCAAGGTTTACATTATTCGTTTTTCTCGACCGAGAAATAACTTAGTTCTGCATCTTCTGAAGTACAGAGAAAGTTTTAAAATACGGTGCTTTTTTTTTCTACAATGAGGATCGAAATATTTCAATTATCAGTTTGCAAAAACAAAACAATCATCTGCTCTCCGGTGTACCTCGGCTTTCAAATTTTGTGTCAAGTCAGTTGTCAGCAAAATTTAATTGTTAGCTTTGAATAAATTGGCTCCTTCCTCCAAGTTGGCTTTTTACGTGAGTCAGTTAATACTGAGTCCCTCCTATTTCGCAATCGTTGGTCAAGATAAATTTCTAATTCGAATTCTGACCACATTGCAATTGAAATAGACAAACATTGAATTAATACACGACCTCAGTTGCTCAAACCAACGGGTTTGTTTAGTACAATAAATATTCGTCTTCCTCTGGTATATCCACAAAGGAAGTATGAAATAATATGATATCTTTGGGACGCAAATGAAGGTTTTACTGTTAACCAGAAGTTTCCTATATAAAATAACAAGAAATTCAGTACTGAAAATTCTTATAACTAGATATGATTTTCTAAACCTTTAAGCTGATAATTAGTTTGTACTATATTCCTTTCAAAATGGGACGCTTTTAGGAGACCCCGAAGCGAATTCAGTTGGAGCTTCGTGAATGACCAATGCTCACTTTTTATGAAAACATTTTGTTAAATTTGCAAAATTTAGCGCGAACAATACAGCCCTTTCGACCGTCTTCTACAAAAGATCAGTTAAATATGATACTAAAAATGTTCGAATTGCAGGATAAGCGGTAGAAACAAAGATAAGATTCAAATCTTATGTTTATTCGGGTATGATACGTTTACGAATTTGATTCTACAATTTGACACAAGACAACTGAAATTGAAAACAACAGATCCGGTCCTCTCACTCGACACTGTATAATTTACGATTTTACCATCTGCAATAATTAGTTTGAAGGCAAAATTTTTATAAGTTGTTGGCCTAGCACGCTAGAACAGCGATAGAACGCCGAGGGGACATTTATTTTGTAAATTATTAAGACGGTAGGCGTAACTACAGTAACTAAACCATTTTTAAGCGAAGAATAAGATAAAATCAACTAGGTCAAAGAGGTGAAAACGTTGGAATAATAATTTATGGTAGCTGATCTATTCTTTGGTCGAGAATTGGGGATTTGTGATAAAGAAAAGTAAACACTTCCCTTTATTTCGCTTGTGATAGAAACAAACCATAATAAATATTACCCAGGCATCTATTTCATACACCAGAAGAGTTTTTTTTTTTTAATTAATTCCAGCATTTAACGATTTGTTCAAAAATGCTAAGCAGTTTCAGCAGATGACAAAACCGGGACTGATCTGTCGAAATATAATGTTAATTTTCTAAAGTAATCTGGATAAAGACAAAAATTAAAGTGATGACAGCGTCATCCAGTCTTGAACAGACTTAAACCCCTTTATCCCAGAGGAAATGAAGGATGTGTGAATATATGACAATGACTTTAAATGCTAAAATAAGCCTTCCTTACTCTGATAAACAAAAGTCATTCACACTACATGAATGTTGTTATTATACTGTGATGTGCGCAGAATTTTCTCACAAGCCATTTCTCAGCGTTGAGCATTAAAACGAACGTCCATTTTTTAAAAAAATAACAGCTTCCATTACTTGGCGTTAGAGTAAAGCTAACAATAGAAATCTAAGTTAGGGACGCTAGCCAGCGAGGTCTTAACGACGAAAGTCGTTCTTGATGCTCTGTTCACGCACCTGTTACAGCGCTACTGGAATATTGAATTGTCTGTTTAATTTTGATGCATGCAACGATCGTAATGAATCTACTGGATAGCGAAAGAAATTTAGCCGAATTGGCGCCTTTGCGGGATATTTCGTATGTAAGCAATAGAATATTGACCGGTATATAACAGATTTAGATCTCGTAATGTTAACGTTATCCGAAACTCGGACAAACTCGCGGCACACAACTCAATATTTTCGAGGCAGTCTTGCGAAATCTTTCTCAGTTGTCCTGCAGTCTTGAATTTGGGTAAGAGCTAAAAACTATGTTAGAACTCAGTGTAAAAAAAATCGAGGCAACAACCACATTTGCCAGCCTTTTTCTTGTTTTTTGTATCTCAGTCACATCGCAGAAATCGATAACAAAAATTTAACTTTCGCTGCCTTCGGGCAGCAAGGTACGCTGCCTTATATTGTGAAGTTTAAATGCCCCCTGCGGGTCAATAATCTACCATTTTCTCTGTCTCACTACATAGAAATTATAAATAAAATCCAAATCTTCGCTACATGAAATGTGCAAAAGACACATTTATGGACGACAAGGGCCTCCCTCTAAATGCTGCCTCGAATGGAAATTTTAATTAAGCTCGCTTTCAAAATCAGCGTGTTTTGTTTGCACTAAAAAAGGGCTCAATTCTACGGAATAATCACCATACCTGACGGCAAAAATAAGAGGAGTAGGAATCCTTTGATCTAAAGAAAAGATAAGAAAAGGCAAAATGGGATTTGAATCTGAAAAATATAAGGGCAAAATAGTACTTGACTGAAACAAAAGTCGTTCGCATTTATCATAAAGTGCCGGTTGTGTTACCTGAACGACCAGCGATTGGGAAAATGATCTTCCTCGGTGCATTTTCCGGCACAAAAGACGTGACCCAGTAATCCGGCTGAGTTTTTTTCTCGTTTTCGAGCGAAAAGGACAATAGCTTGTGACTTGTTTCTTAAAATGCGCTCTCTAGCTACGCGGAGACATCGTTTTCCTGTTTTGTTATTAATATTCCAGAACCAGCTTGACTCGCTCGATGAGCGGCAAACAAATCAACACCAGCTGCCACTGGAGAGCACTGTAAAACAACCCTGCGAATATATTTTTTTAATTATTCATTAATATTGCTAATCGCAAAATGGCTGTCAGTCCATTTCTTGTACGCAGACTCGCCTTTTGTTAAAGTCAATACTCCTAAGACGAAACGATGATAAACTAAAACAAAAAACAGGCTTTATTAATTACTGCATATTGGGGTTTTGTTTTGTTTTGTTTTGTTTTTTTTTTTTATTTTTCACGTGATGCTGAAATACGAGTGAGGAAATGACTGCAAGCGCAGAAAAACACTTCTTTGGAAAACTGTCAAAAAAATTAAACGATTTTAAAAAATACTTCGTTAATCAATTTCAGTTTTGACGAAACTGGCGAAATTCACTGCAATTACGTGACTTGATACTCCAGTTGATTCACAAACGCCCGCACATCACTAAACAATCGCCGCATTCATTATGAATAATTTTAAAGACTCGAAGCTTGCTGAGCGAAACAACAATCGCCTTGACTTAAACATTGTTATGCTCCTTTCTGACCCTCATGAATTACTGGCTACATATTCTGTGAATATTGAACAATTATTCCACAAGCGCGCCGCGTTGACTGATGAGTTGATAGATCTGAGCCAACGAGGCGCTTAGCGCCACGTTGGCCATAATCATACCATATCCAACAAGCGCGAGTGGGATAATTGTTTTATTAAAAACAACCAAAAAATATCGTAGATCTTACTGATTCCACTTTGCAAAAACAACTTTAACCAGAAAACAATTTAATGGTCACTATTTCTTGGGCATGGTATAATGGCTGATATACCATAGCCGCTAAGCCAATCAAAACGCTGATCTGGAATTGTATTATCCAATGATCAAGTCAGTTTTCAATTTTCTCACGAAACACGGCAGCGTGTTTCGTATATTACTGACCCAGTTATAGAGCCAAGAAAAGGTAATGTTTCCTACCGTTTTTGTCAATCAAAACTTCGACAGCTGTCTTGTCAGCTGAAGTTTATTGACTGACATAAAAGAAAGCAAAGAGCATTTTTTTAGCCCCCCTGACTAAACGCTTGAATGGCACACCGATCCAAAAGCAAACACAAACAGTGATGGTGATAGGAGGAACTAGAAATTAAAGCCCGTTTGACATAAAATTTACACAGCTGTGTCAGTTTAGAACATTGCTCGAACAAAGCTTGATTACTTTTATTTCAGATTTACGACAGCTCGCATGTTTCCTTAATAAATATGACAAACTTAAAAAAATAAACGACTGAACAAATACGTACATGGCATACAGTCATACTTCAGTGGTTCACAACAAGCTTTCGAGTTCCAACCCGATTCAGATCCGAGTCTGGCCACAGGTTTGTCATTCGTTCACTCTAGTTAAACAAATAGTTTAATAATTTAGTTTTATTTTCTTATTGTTGGATACCGCATGCTTTGATTGGCTTCTCCACCTCAAAGCTCTTTTTATTTTTTTCTGTGAATGACTTTCGTGACTTGCGCAGCCAAGTCGAGGGTCTCTAGCCACTATGGTGGATGATTGAAAGAAATCCGAATATACGTTGTCCGAATAGAATAATTAATGGTAGACGTATTTTTTCAGCTAATGACTCTGGACATTGGCATTCTCGGAAAAAGAAAACAAATAATTCCAACATAACTTTTTTACAGTTGATTGCAAAGGAAGCGGACGAACAAATTAAAATTTTCCTCCCTTTTATATTCTTATCTCGTGGTTGTCACGACAACCTTAAGATTGACAGCACGTTCCTGTGGCTCTTTCCGTGAGCTTTTATATCGTTTAGTTGATGACAGTCAAATCTTCGTCATTCCCAAGAGGAAAACCTCGCTATAAAATCGAGTTTATATCGTAGGCATTTTAATTTTTTTTTAAATGGAAAATTAACAAATTGACGTCAGTTTTTCATGCGTCTGTCCTGTTATTGACCGACCTTGTCGCGTATACTCAGAAACAGTGGACAAATTCCGTGTTTAATACCTCATCCAAATGTTCGATTTTCTACATTTGTCAATCACTTGTCAATCATTGTCAAAGTAGCTGTGGATCCACAAGACTCCACAAGTCGATTTTTTTTTTTATTATAACAAAAAGCCAGCTATACATACAGAGGGACATTTAAATTTTATTAACTCTGACGTGACCAAAATCAAAAACTTGTTTCGCTCTCTTATTGGTTAATGGAAAAAAGGGAGACTTTCTATTGCAGGTTGAAAAGTACGGTGGCTTATAGAGGATCTAATGTAGATGACATGTCCTTTATGGGCCACCGTAGAAGTGACAGATTGACGTTTGGTTGTTTTCAAATTTCCCGTTCTCGTTCTTTGCGTCAACATCGCACAAATTATAGACCTTTTTCATAAATGGCGGCCGATTTATTCTTTTCAATATATGTTAATTAGCCGTACTAACCTCATTTTAGAGTAAAAATTCTTTTGAATTTTGCACATGCTGACGAGGCTAGTAAGGCTCATTTTCATGAAAACAAAAGAATAATTTATCGGCCGCCATTTATGAAAAAGGTCTATGTCCGCTTATTGACAATAAAAATTAGCCAATGAGCGCGCGAGAATTTCTGCAGTTATTGTAAAAAATAAAATGTCGCATTGTAAAATGGTGTACCGACCTTGTCAGGTACACTTAGAAACAGTGGGCAAATTCCGTGTTTAATGCCTCATCAAAATGTTCGATTTTCTACACTATGTACCACGGATACTCTAAGTGCTGCGATTGTGTATATGACCTTTGAAATGTAAGTTAAGCATCGCATTATTTGAACTGAGAGTGATCACGATAAACGGTTTTCCGTAAAATTTACCGAAATCATAAAAGGATTAAGAAACGTTTCTTACTTGATGGCAAAAATTATGAATTATTTTGGAATGAAAATTACTCTCTTGAATTCGTTTACGTGACTTTTCTGTCTTTTGTGGTTTTTGGATCAATTCGAAGGGATTCCACTCAGTTTAGTTCCACGGTTTGGACCTCTATATACCGTTTCTGTCCAAAACCTATAGCACATCACTTTTCGTCTCCTCTTTCAGTTATCAATTAGCGAAAGAAACCTAATACCAGACACATCCGGTTATAATGTCACGTAACGTAACGACAGCTTCGGTGTTGGATGTAACGTAACGACAGCTTCGGTAAATAGTAACGCGTTTCCGTGACTAATTTTATCATCAGTTCCACCCGAAAACATCCATCAAAAATAACAACCACGAGGAACAGAAATTCTTCTTTCTTGATTTATCCCTGGCTATCTCAGTAAGGCATCTTACCTCAGGAAGTTTTAGTTTGAAAATGTCTGGGACAATACGGTTAAAAGGACATGTAATTCTCCATCGCCTGGGATTGCTTCCACATAAAAGGAAGCTGTACAGTAGTTGTGAATTTGCGATTGTTCTGGAGTTCGTCGAGGAGGGGCTGTCCGGGAAAAACTGGCACGTGTCAAGGATTCAGGTTATAACAAGCTGCTTCAAAACGCGCCAGTTACGCCAAACCCATCCCCCCCCCCCCCCCCCCTCTTCCCCGAGAGCTTGCTCGCAGGCTAGTTATGCCGGCCACGGTTTCCCACATCCCCTTGTCATCATGACTGTCAATAGTATCTTAAAATCTCCAGTTTCCAGTTGCTGTGATCGACAGCAACCTTGACAATGTTATCGGTATCCCGAAATTATCCTGATCATCGTCAATTTGTAAAATGGGTCTAGGGAAAACATTTGTCATTTCCACTCACGAAGGATGACTAGGATCTTAGGGACCGAGAAGCCAGTTTGCAGTGAGGGCGACTGTACCCTCGCATCTATTATGAATAAAACATGAAAATAGAGGTGTTACCTTCGTGTGGCAGCTCCGATCTTGCTATAACCGGCGGCCATTTTGAATAATTTAGGCACGGTCATCTATCGGGAAGAATGGGACCAAGCTAGAATGAGGATACGCAAAGATTTCCGAAGGAAACACGGTCAGTTCGCAATAATTGACCACGCTTGAATTACCCAAAATGGCCAACGGACTGACTGACGGAACATCCTTTCCTACGCTGTCACTTTTGACCATCAATTTCGAGCAGGCGTTCCCCGCTACTAATACTCAGTCCCTCTCGAAAACGTTGTTCATTTTTATGGCGACTTTTATGGCATATTCAGATCAGCTTTCATTTTCTGCTTGTGTCAAATTTCCTGTTGATAAATTCTTCGTAGAGTTCGTAGTTCGTTCGTCGTTTTTTCCCAAAAGACAAAACCAGAGAAACGACCCTTTAACATGGCCGCTGCCTCGCGACTGTCAGCCACAATTGTAGCGGCAAATCTCGCCCGGGTTTTTACCGAAGAACTTTCGTGCCCGATCTGTCTGGAGGAACTTAGAGAACCAAAATGTCTTCCCAGCTGTGCTCACAACATATGCAAGGCCTGTCTGGACAATATGGCTCGATCAAATCCTGAAGTCATCCGTTGTCCAACGTGCAGGCGAGTTTCACAACTGCCCCTTGGTGGTGTTAGCGCGCTTCCTACGAACAATGTGCTTATGAAGTTTCTCGAAATTACCCCCGGCCGACAGCAACGTCTCGATGTTCAGAAATCACTGGATCAAAGCAAGCCTGTCGTGGAAGAAATGGATAAAAGGCTTACCATTCTAGATCGCGCTTTGGAAAGCTTAGAAGTGAATTGGAGTAAGTCTAAGGAAGAAATTCACTTCACAACTAACGTACTTATGGAACTGATCAGGAACCAGGAGAGTAAACTTTGTGCGGAAGTCGAAGACTTTTACAGCCAAAAACAGAAGGTGCTTCGGCATCAGCGACAAAACTTGTCTACTCTGATGGCGAATGCGTCATCTTGTATCCAAGCAGCCGAGGATGTTCTCGAAAAAGGAGACGTTCAAGAATTGACGGACATGACAGAGGTGCTTACCCAGCAATTACAAGAAGTTAGGCTGATGAATTTTGAAGATGCAAAAGAAATGAGATGCAGATGCGAGGAACAGCTAGAGTTCTTTCCTAACCATGAATTACAAATGAACCTCGAGAAACAATGTATCGGCGAACTTAAAAGTCAAATTACTGAGAGCCCGCCCTCAAATTTGGGATCTTCCATAGATGCCCCCAACATTGGCTTAATTGGGCAAGTCATCAAGAAGATTGGACACAAGGGAACGAGGAGTGGCAATTTCAAGAACCCCGGGGGTGTCACTTCAAATGACCAAGGAAACATTGCTGTTGCCGATTACTTTAACAACCGAGTTGAAGTCTTCAATGAAAGTGGAAAGTTTTTATTTAAATTTGGCAAGAAGGGAACTGCCGACGGACAGTTCCTTGGTCCAACTGGAATAGCCTACACCAGAGACAACAAAATTGTTGTCTTAGACAGCAAAAATTATAGAGTGCAGATCTTTGACAATACTGGACATTTTCTCATGAGCTTTGGCAGGAGGGGATCAAATGAGGGTGAATTTGGCTGGGCAGAGGGCATTTCTGTTGATGCCGCTGATAACATTATTGTGACTGACTCTGAAAATAACCGTGTCCAGATCTTTTCTCTTGATGGGACATTCTTGCGTCAATTTGGAGGGCGGGGTCCCGAGGGATTTGATAAGCCATTAGGCACTGTTTACCACAAAGGTGAATTTTACACATCCGATAGAGGAAACAACTGTGTCAAAGTCTTTAATCCTAGTGGAGTCTATGTTCGACAGTTTGGCAGAGTGGGAAATGCTACAGATGAATTCAGATGCCCCAGAGGAATAACTGCGGACAAGGCAAATGATCGCATTTTGGTTTGTGACAGTGAAAACCATTGTGTACATGTCTTTAAGCTGGATGGTGCATACATCGCGAAATTTGAAACCAAGAAAACTCCAGTTGGAATTGATCTTCTCAAAGGAAGGAAGGTGATTGTTTCTTCATATTATGGCCACTGTGTTCAAATCCTGTCTTACATATAAATAATTTAGACAAAGTCTTGGGCACTCTCCGTTTTCAATGAAAAACTATACCGTGACATCCTTTTAATCTGATTACCAAACAGTCTCAAAAAATCTGTTTGAGTTAACAGGTTGACCCATTAAAAGGGGTTTTCTTGTTTCCCTCCAATTTACACCAGACCATCCTTGGGAGACCCAGGGATTGGTTGGGGAAAAAAAAATCAGTGAAATTTTTTTACTCATTTTTGACTTTCCCTTGCCCCGACTATCTGCCACTGGGTCCCAAAAGATGTCACCAGACCGATGTCTCTCGTAAAAATAGACTATTGTAGTTTTGAGAACTTTCTGCAGGGAGCATGTTATACCACACTACGTTTGAAATCTTTGCTGCAGCTTTGCCACAATATGTGCAGAAAGTAGTAGAAAGTAGCACTGACTTCTTCTGCAGGGTATCTGACTGCACAGTGTTCGTACAGGTCCTGGAAATCCTGGAAAGTGCTCCAGGACTGGAAATTCCTTGAATATGGTAAGAGGTCCTGGAAATCTGTAAACTCAAGTGATAAGGTTTTCTTGAAATACATTGAAAAGCAGCCAGATAGGAAGAAACTTTCTGCGACCTAGAAAAGTCCTGGAAATTTGTTTCTGAAAAAGGGTACGAACCCTGACTGCAGCATGATTTCAAGGGTTGCATGGTGTGACATACTTCCAGCTACTTATCTCTCAATGCCACAGCAAAAGTTGCACAAAACAATGCCCAGTGCAAAATTGCCTTAAGTTACACAATTTTATGAAACATTATCCCTCATAATGACTGTTTGAGCACTTGTTTAAGGCAGCCGTAATGAAGACAGTGATCATTGCTGTGTGCACTCAAACTAATAAATTCAAAAATAGATTATTTAAGGGGGATAGTTTCTAAATAAACTGTGGTGCTGAATTGGCACGGAGTGGACTGAGTTGATATTAAAAGGTAATTTGGCCACCATAAGGAGATTTGAGAAATAGAATCTTTACATGATGGTCAAATTACCTTCTCAACTCACTGGATAAAACCAAATATCTTTTAATATTAATTTTAAAAAAAACATTACAATGTCATACATCACACCATTGCCCTTGGCAAAGTTTTTTGTAAGTTTTTGATAAATTTGTGACATCTGTTTGACACTTTTCTGATGGTTTCCTTTACTGCACCTTTCAATAACATGCAGACTCCGAAGTTCAAGATTTAACTACATGTAACCATTGTGTTTTCCACTGTCATCAATCTGCTAAGCGGACCTCTTAGAAAACTAAGATGTTTGGCTCAGTGGGTTCAAAAAGTCACATTCCAACGCTGTGATTGGCAGATTTCGATACACTTTGTTGGTTTCTGTTTATATTTTTGTGGTCAGTCAATAATAAAGCGCTTCAGTTATACCAACACACTTCGCTTCACTGACTTCATTGTTAAGCGAAACAAAAGGTTTTGTTTCTCATTCAACAAAAGATCTCCAAAAGATGCCGCTAAGAAAACTGAGTTTTTTGCACAAGTTATTTCTCGAAAACAAAGAGCAAACCAGCGAAAAAATACAGGGCAATGTTTGTTGACTAAAATGAAGCCCACATGCAAAAATTGAGACAAATCCGAAAAAAGAAAACGGTCCAACATTCGACATAAGGGAGTTATGCATCCAGCCCTTCAATTTTGATTGATGGCAGTAAAACAATATTCGTTAGATGGGTTAAAGTTCAGAGTTTGCATGTTTTTGAAAGGCACAGTATTTAAGTGGTCAGTCAACACAAGAGCTGTGTGAGGTTGGAGTTAATAGATTTAGCATCACATGTACAGGAAATGACTGACCATGATTCTTTTTCCTGCATTTGCCATTTGCTGCTTCACATTTCTACCATACTCTGATACATGTAGTTTCGTGTTAGCTACAAACCTGTAAATTATCTTACTCAATTTTCATAACCATTAGTTCTCTTGAGGAACATGTAAAATTGATGTGAATCTGATATTTGTCCCTTTCCATAAATGTGATGCTAATTTCTATTTTCAAGTTCCAAGTTCCATGGCTCTTGGATTTGAAGCCATCAAAGAGTCATCAAAAAGTGGTCACAAACTAAAACTTTGTCAAGTGTAAACAGGACGGTACTTAGTATTATAAACTTAACGCTCCAATGAAGTTCCAGTACTCTCCTCGTTGTTTTCCCCATTTCTTATGGAACTAGTTGGGAAGAATTTGTTGTAACATCAATTTATTGAGAACATTTTTGGTGATCATTTTGTTTCCTCTCGTGACCTGTATGACAGATTAAACACTGATATTGTTGGGAGAATTTAAATGTTGGTCACTGTGGAGGGCTTGAAGGGTTAGATGTTGTTAAAGTTCTGATTAGTTGTGTTATTGCTGGGGGGGGGGGAGGGGGGTTAAAATGGGATGACTTGTTTTACACATTTGCTAAATAGATTCATAGCATATGAAATCCAATTAGAATGTATTTATTAAATTTAACAGCAGATTACTCAAACATTTTGATAAATTACATGCAAGATAGAGTGCTCAATTAGCTACATACATGTATATTTTTGAGTGCTGCTGCTAGTAAGACTACATCTACATGTAGGTTGATTTTATATATAGCCTTTATCAATAATTTTATTTGAAAATCATGCTATTATTAAGGGTTTTGTTAGATCCACAAAATGAGCTTGTATTGATATCATTATTTAATATAGTAGCTGTGATATTTTTTGAAACTACATAGGGGAACTTAAGCATAAGCGACGGCAATGCCAACCAAAACATCACTTGAAAAATATAAATTATTATAGTGCAACTTTTCAATAAATTATTCCAAATATTCATTCAACTGGTAGAATGTGGCTCAACTACCCGGGAACTAGATTGGTAAAAACGGCATTCAAGTTAAGAAAGAGAATGGAAACTTTACCATTATGTGCTCACTTTCTCTGCAAAACTTTGAATTTGGTCATTTCATGTTGTGACTTGTTTTGCAGAGGGTGGCCCAGAAATTAGCTTGCATACACAGATGCTAAAGCAACAGCCAGAAATATATCTGCGTTCGCAGGCTACAGCTGTACCAAGAAATGTGACGTGGTGAAAAATGCATATTCAAAGCGACACTTGATTGTTTTTGTTTTGTTTTTTAAGTGTTTTGTATGATTGCCATCACCATCATTACTTGAGTTCCCTATTAGGGGTATTGTCAGATCCGTAATATTTAATAATATTATTATAGTAGCTGAAAAGGAAAGGTTGGATTAGCTATTCCAAATCAAAGTTACTTTTCAATCCAGATTTGCTGCTTTTTGACAATTATTTCAAATATATTGCTAGATAGATTGATAACTATATCAAAATACAACAATATTGAATGGCTTGCTGCAAGAAGGGCATCAATAATTATCATATCTGGCTTTTGGCAAAGAAACAAAAGAAAACCTCACTCCAAACTTGCCAAGTTTTTTCAGAGTTTTATGCTTTAGCACTAGTACATAATTTTTCTGAGGCTAATTTGAATGCCAAAATATTGGAGTTTTCATAACTTCTTCATTAATGTACTGGCTGTTTGGTGTAGTTAAAATAATCCTGAGAAATTCAGTCCTTAATGAAATTAGCAAATGCAAAATTATATGGATCCAAGTTTAGCACACAAAATTTGCAGTGCATCCTAACACTGGGCTCGCTTGGAGGTTTTGTTTTTTTTATTCTTGGCCAAGAACTTAAAAATTATTATTAATAATTGCATGCACTTTTGCAACAAGCCCTTCAATTAACATAATTTATTAGCTGCTGCAAGCAAGACTAGATTGATTTGAATAGGTAGCCTATTTTTTCATCCATATTTAATTAAAGCCGTTATTTGGGTATTGTTAGATTTATAGCAGTAATATAAAATTGAATAGGTAAAGAACTGTTATTTAATGAAGAAGCTGAATTGTTTTTATGAATTACATTGAAAAGAGGCACGATTAGCTGTTTTTTAATCAAAGTTGCTTTTTAATTTAGCTTTGTTTTGTTTATATAATTATGTACATACTTTTCTATTCATTGACTAATTAAAAATAGCTTGTTACATACAATAAAACAATTACCTACGATCATTTAAAATTAATTTTTTTCATTCTCACTTGCCCAAACCCACCTAGCCATTCAGGGCATAATATTTCCATTTGCTTTTCATTTTTCCCACATTTGCTTGGTCTAATTATCTGCCCTTGGGTTTCCAAAGATTCCCAATAATGGAAATGAACTTGGGCTAACTCTGGAAACCATCATGCTTGTCTCTCTTAATTATTAACAGAGACAAGCATGATGGTTTCCAGAGTTAGCCCAAGTTCATTTCCATTTTCTTACAAAAGTAAAGCAAACTGTTAACCCATTTTGTATAATTTAATCAGCAATGATTCTGTAAACATTACAGTCTACCATTATCCTGGGTCCCAGAGGTTTTTTCTTGCATGCTGAGAGAACTTGGGATCGGCTGATGGCTGATTGCCATCTGCAAAAGGACAATGCCATGAAACCGTGCAAGAAAAGCTTCTGGCATCCAGGATACCATTCGGTTTATCTCCAGAACCAGCAGGCGATCTCTTTATTTCTTTTGCCATTCTGACTTGAGTCAATAACTGTCTAACTGCACTGAACGTTTTTCCAAAAATCTGAGTATAATGATAAGATTTTGGCACAAACATCCTTAAACATTTAGCCATCAGAATGAAACTATGACTCACTAAACCTCAAGCTATTTGAGATAGTGGCTTTTTAGCATACACCAGTGAATTACAGGAAAATAAGCCATGTGTTTACAACATCAGCACTTGTATAATAGTTTTACATTATTAATACATTCTCATAATTTTCCCTTAACTAAATAATGTACTGGTCTTTCATTAAAAAAATCAGACTATTAATTCATGTTTTCGTATAATATCAATTTCTACTTAATAAATTAATGTGTAATGTCCATTATTAATCAATCATGGTTCAGTATTCTAACACTTTTGAGGATAAAGGAACACCACTAACCCACAAAATGTTTTTTAAAAATGTCTCAACAGATTATAAGGCAATCAAAATAACAATTATTATTAATTTTCACCCTCAAAACTTGATGGTACTCGATCAGTCAGCTGTAACAATTAAATTAAAATATTAATAATTTGACTATGATATTTTATTCGAAAAACACAAAAACTGCTGATGCCAAGGTTGGACCCATGAAAGAAAAAATCAAGCCAGGGTAACCATTAAGTAATATATAACTCGGGGCTCAAATAAACACTTACCTGATAAAAATAACTATGCAACATAATTATCATACTCGGGCAAAATCCTTCAAATTCAAGCCTTTCGGCAAAATGCAAACATGGATCCACATTAAGCACACAAAACCCACAGTGCATGCCAAAAATGGGCACGTTTGGAGAATTTTTGCAACTTTTTAGACAAAAAAAGTGATCTACACCCCTCACCTGGCTTGAAGGAAACCCTTCAATTATTGAAAAAAAATGTTGGCACAAACCTTCCTCTTCCATCCCCAAGCCCCTTCAAAACAACAAAAAAAACAAGGAATTACAACTACCTTACGTTGAAACGCCTATTATAGTACAGAAAATAGGTCTCGCCAATTAGTTGCAACTCATTAATATTTTTGTTTTTTGTTAATTTTACTCGGGATTTCTTTACCTCCCCTTAATTCTATTTGTTCTGTCTTTGATTGTGATAACTGTAATAATAAGTTAATTTTATCCTTTAATAGTTGTTAGTCTGGCCTGCCTAGATTAGCTCTCGTGGTACCTGCGGGCCACTCTCTGGAACTTGGTAAACTTGGTACTACCCTGAATTAGGGTAAGTGCACTGTAGGGTTGCCTTTTGTCTTTTCTGTGAGTGTCTTGTGCCACAATAATATTACTGTACAACCTAGCACAAGACACTTGAGCAAGAGAGTCTGCAAACAACTGCACAGCACACTTATGGCTCCAGTCATACATGAATGTTGGTTATATCATAGCCAAAAACTTTAAAGCGGAGTCCTAGGTTCATGTTCCACCAGGGAAAAGAAATTACAACAGACTTGGGTTCTTTTACAAATAATTCTTCAGCCAAGTGGCTGTGCCCACAGCTATATATATGATACCAGGATGTCTGGCCAAAAGCTTTTAGTAGGCATTAACAACCAACTCCCAGAGTATAACAAAATCAAACTGCCTTTGTGTGGGTTTAATTCTGATGATTTTAACCCAGCCCCTCTGATCCCTTGATAGCCAAATACACTCCCTTCCAGGCCCTCATAGGGACCAAGCAGTCTTGATGATACCCATTTTACTGGGAAGGAATGGCGACAGAAGGGTGCATTTTGGAATGAAGGGGTGAGAGGTCTTTGAGTGACAGGACATGCAATGTTGGGAGCAGGATTCCCACTAGGTGGTGGGAAGGGAAGAAATTTGTTACATTTGCATAATAGGGGTATAGAATGGTCCTTCAAAAATAATGGGTCTCGGCAAATTTTAGGCGGGTCTCGAAATCTCGGCGTCTCAAACTGGAGTCTCGGAATCTCGAGCTCGAAAAAATAAAGCTGGTCTCGGAATCTCGCATTTTGAAATTTGAATCTCGGAGTCTCGCAAACCAAGCGAAAATTAAGTCTGAATAAACCGTCCTAAACTGACAACAAACAATAATCTTGAAAACTGAACGGCTCAACATGGCAATCGCTTCTGCAGCTTCTGTGAAACATGTTAGCTTGGATGAATTCTGCTCGTAAATTGCCGTACTATGCTTTTCGGCAGTGTTAGTAAAAAACATGTGATGCATCGCGACGTCTCGGGCTCGGATTTTAAACGAAGGTCTGGGCGTCTCGGCGGGTCTCGGATTTTACCATTCTATACCCCTCATAATGTACTTAATATGTAGTGTTCATGCCTTGAATTAGCTGGGTGACACCACATGACATATTTTACAAAATTATATGAGTTATAATGAGGTAGGATCGGGAACTGTCCTTGAGGGTGTAGGATCTATAGGAAGTTCAGAGCTAATTTACATCTCCCACCATTCCCCACCCCCCCCCCCTTCCTTTTCCTCAAAAAAAACATTTTCTCATATTTCCAGTGTAGCAAGAGCCATCCCATACCTAGTATTTTGCAAAGGAGGAACTGTCAACCATTTCCCAGCTCTTGTATCATAGCTCTCGACTGAATTTAAATTTCTTACACCATTAAACCCCCCAGCTATGTAAAGGGAGTTCCCCATGACACTGGCACCAGCACTGCTTCTAGAAGATGGCATTGGCCGAATGCCATACCACCTTCCCTCACGTGGATCAAGTCTTTCAGCTGTATTTAACCATGATGAGTTGTAGCCTCCAAGAGCATAAATTGAACCTACAAAATAAAATCAATTTTATCCTCAATAATTATATTGAACAAGGCTCCACAGGAGCCACAGGCAGCCCACACAAGTGGAACTTAACCCTGGTACTCTCCCCTGCAGATCATATACATGTAATTATAGAAAGCTCTTCAATGCAGGTATGTTATTCTCATTGGTATGTTGCTGGTATAGACAGAGGGGCTGAGAGTCTGTATAAGGAAACAACAAGATACATACAGAGACTAAGCCAGTCCAATGGGTGACCTTCAGACTTGTTGTCCAATGTGTTAATATTTACCAGCAATCTCATACCTCATGATTATTGTATTTAACTTATTTCTTAGTGAAAATCAATAAACTACCTTTTAAAAATTGTTAAACAGATATTAATAGCAATTACAATGAATTATAACAATTTTATTATGAGCAATTTTGTGGATAAATTATGTCAACTTATAGGATGCACGCCACCACATGACAGCGTGAGGATAGCAGGAGAGGCCATGACTACATCAGGAAGCTACAATAACTGAGGTTTAAAGGACCGTTTTGTTGTTTGTTGTTGTTGTTGTTTTACCACTCAGATTAATATAACCATTATAACCTTACCATCTTTCTGAACTACCCCCAAGTATGCTCGTGGCTGTGACAAAGGTGATACAGCAAACCAAAGTCCTCTCTGAACATCCAAGCATTCAACTGACATCAGGCAATCATCTGAACTCCCAAATTCCCCACCAAATCCACCAATGGCATACACAGAGCCTGCCACTTGTACAGCACCAAGATAGCTCCTCCTTGCATTCATTGGTGTAATTAATGTCCAGATGTCCATCAAAGGATCATACATCTCTACAGATGACAGATAGCCCGCTGCTCTACTATAACCTCCAATTACAATAGGTTGGTTATCCAAGACAGTTGAACCGGCACCCATCCGTTCCACATGCAAAGGTGACAGCTGACACCATTGATTTCCTGGCCACTCGTAGCGCTCTACACAGTTTAACACCTCACAAGAAGAACGTCCACCAGCTACATAAGCATGATGTCCAGTTGATGCCACCGTCATGAAAGTGCGTCCATTGTTCATGTGGGCTAACGAAACAGGGACCTCTAACCTTCCTGGGATATGCCATCTCCAACTGTTGCTATCTGAACCGAGGCATTGACAGCTGCTTAGTGTCACACCATCAGACTCCCCTCCTAGGGCCAGCATGATTTCACGTCCAGTTCGGTGTAAACGCAAAGGAATTCCATTGAATTCATTGAAATCTCGCGTATTTGAAGATTGTATGGAGTCTAGGGTTTCTAGGATCATTCGCTGACATTCATAATTGGATTGCACGATTGGATCCTTCAGGACTCTATTGCTCAGAAATTCAGGAGTAATTTTTATCAGACACGACCTCTTGATAAGAGAAGGGGCGTAGTTTTGGCGTGCTAAAGGGTGGAAGTTGAGCCACGTCAAAACACCGTTCAAAATTTCTTCTTCGCTTGATGCGTTAAGAAACTTGCAATCCAACAAGGACTTTAAGGAATCGTAGGGCTGAAACAAGTATTCTTCTCGATTAAGCACATCCCCAAAGTGGTCAACAACGAATTGATGAGCTACGCGGAAAAGTTCGTAGCACGAGAGAGACTCTGCCAGCGAGCGGATTCCCAAACAATTGGATACGTCCAAAGTTTTACGTAGAAAAACACAGCAAGCTTTGTTTACTTCATCAAACTGCAGGAGAGCAGAGGCATAGAGTAAGCATTGCACGTTAAATTCATTAATTTCCACGAATCCACGATAAGCGTACTGCACTAGTAACTCGACGGCAACTCCATCAATTTCATACAGCGCGACGCGATCTTGACAGCTTTCCGCGAGTTTTCCGAGAAACATTGCTCTGAAATATGGACTGGCCGCCGCTAAAATCACCCGATGAGCTGGTATCTCCTTGTCTCCCACGCATATCAGAAGGTCACAAAGTAACCCGTTGTCACGGAATTCGGCTAAACGCTCGAAGGCGTCGCTTGAATGGCCGCCGCTGTGATAAACGAAGGGCTTCGAAGCGACTCGCTCCATGATTGTTAAAAATCACCGAGATTTTCAATATTCCAGTATAACTGAATTTATAGCTAGCATCTCTATAAATGTGACACTGTTTGAATTGTTCAATGTAAACAATAGTTTGCAAACCGGCAGTAAACCGGCCTAGGCAGATTTCGGCCGGTTTCGGGTTTGCCTTTACATGAAATCTCGTTGAAAACAATAAAATGATAAATGCATTTAGCAATATTATAAAATATACAAACGCTGGCGCTGGCCTTCTAAATGCGGGCCAATTGCCAAGCTATGCCAAAATTTATAAACCCAAACAGAAAATCATGGTGATTCCCTCGCTCCCTGGGCTCTTGAGATCGATTTCAAGCTTGCTGATTGGCTGGAATTTACCGCGCGTTTGCGTGCATATGAATACACCAATCAAAATCGTTTAAACTTATAAACAAATTGTCAAGTGAGCAAAGTTCACAAATACAGTATTCCGATACGCAGCTGCAATGAAGCATCATCTTATTTTCAAAATACTGGGCGGGCGAAAGAATCGTTGGGAAAAATGAAGCCACGCGATTACCGGCTGAATAGCTTCCGTTTGAAGTTACAAGTACGGGCCTTGTTTCCATGATCCAGCCATTAAACACGTCTCAGTTGAATGCAAAAACATAGCACGTTTTCATAAAACAATCAATTAAAGCAAGCGTGTCACTTGCTTTAATTGATTGCCACGTTTTCATACTCCCTCCAAAGATCAAGGTCCAAAGTCTATCATTGGTGCGCAAGTGTAAAAATATTATTCAGCTATTTTTCACTATATTTTATGTTATTTGACAGATCGCAAATAAAATCACACTATAATTTGTAACTCACCAATTCAAGGACTTTTACAATTTATACACGCCGGGCAAAATCAGCCTTGCTCTTTTTTAGATTATTTGTTCTACAGTATTTTTGCTGATTAGATCCTTCACTACAGGATCCGGTACTTTTATTTTGTCACGCAGCCGTTTTTAGTGTCGTCACGCAATGCTCCTCCCCAATAATTACTGTTTTTTACTGAAACGAGGAGCTGGTTGTAGCCGTGAACCATAAATGTTCGCCAGTGTTTGAGGGAGCCCAAAATTTATTGCTGGGACACTCGTCCCCCTTAGACAATTAAATTCAGTTCCACCCCTCTTCGTCGATCTTTTGTTCCCCCATGATGCGAATGGGGTTTCAATACAAATCGCGTGCACCTTATCTTTGCGTTGTTTTCACTGTGACTTAAAGCAGTGTATGGAAGCCAGAGACTGAAAATTGAGTGGCTCAGGAAGTTGTTAGCCGAGATTAGGCTGCTAGCATGCTGAATAGCCTTCAGATCCTCTTTCTTAGTAATAGTCAAGAGGGCGGGCTTATCACGCTAGCTGGTTCACTTGCTCGACCCTTCCTTGCTCCTTCGCTTTCTTGGCTAACACTCGATCTGAGGAACGCTTCACAAGGACTCTGGCTCAGAGCTAGGAAGATCAGGAAACCCGGATCTAAGCACTTCGGTACATAAATGGTAAAGAGACTATAGAGTTCAGAACTTTAAAAGATATTTATTTTAATTTTGTAATATTAACTAGGACTACATTCCATAGTTTGTACCCACGGGGTCTAGCTAAGCTTAGTAAGCATTCTATGTGCAATAACAATTTTACTTCTTGCAAAATTGAAAATAAGTAGGTCGATATTGGCATCAACATAACGGAATAAAGAAACCATCAGTTTTTTTTCTTACCTCGTTATGTAACTGTTAATAGGGAACGTAAGTAACGACGACGGCGACGGCAAGGAGAACGCCACAAAACAACAGGTTTAATCAGAGCAAAAACAATCGCTCCGCACGTGCGTTTTACTGTTTTCAATGGTACATTTCTTTGCCGCCCTTTGCAACCAAAAGATATGAAATTACCAAATTCAAGGTTTTGTGGAGAACGTGAGCGCACGACGGTGAACTTTTTATTCTCCTTCCTGAAGCCGGTGACACACTAGGCGATTTTATACGCCAATCGCTGCGATCGGTAAAAATCGCGAATTGTGCCCGGTGCAGCGTTGGTTAACTAATAAAACCTTTCAACGAAATTAAACTGATTTAACAAAAAAAATCTAGGCTAGCTACCTTTTTTTTCGTCCGACGGATACCCTATGTTAACACGATTATCGCTCGCCATCAAATAGGGACGGTGCCTACTTTTGTTACTGCGCATACGTTCTGCGCATCTTAAGATACCCGGGTTTCCTATAGGTAGTGCCTTGGTATCCGTAAAGAAAATTGGGGGTAGCCATGCATTTTTCAGAGATAATTAATCTTCAATTTAGAAAAAACTGCCATGGGTTCTAATAGCCCTTGCTCAGATCTGCTTCTCCTGCATAGTTATAAACTGCGCAAAAATACCTCTGTATTAGTAGACACCGACCTTAAGGAAGGGGTTCACTACCAGAAAAGTTCTTACGTCTAAAATTTCAATGGTTTATCAAATTTCGTCCATTTTCCAATTACTGTTATTCAGTTTTTCAAATTACAACAAGTTGTATTGAATTTGTTGAAGTTTCACTTCAGTGATAGAGAACGCTAAAAATGTAGGTTTAAAGCTGCTTAGCTGCTTTATTCAAGTCTCTGTTTGCTTAAATAAGCTTACAAGAGAATTCGCTCTGACGAAGGGCTAACGCTCGAAACGTCAGCCCTCGAATCTCTTTACGGTGGCCAAATATTCGTTTCCACTCCCCCACCGAGCCAGCACCACAGTTTCTTTAGCAACTAACTCCCTTATCTATTAGAAGAGAATGCCCTCAGTTCTTGCCCCTCTTCAATTCACTCCAGTTCCATGGTTCACTGCGAGGGCGCCTCTATCTTTACAGTCAGTCCGTCCCAGTCCACGCTCACATCATAGAAAGCGAACTCATTCGAAGGCTGAAAAGTATCAATCATACAAAATTGAAGTGAATAAACGTGACGCAAACGGTGAAAAATTCAAGAAAAGTGGAGAAAAAATGGTGGTCGCCTTCAGCCTCTGAATTTTCCTCCGGATTTGTCTTGTTTTGCTTTAAATTCCAATCGAACTGGAACCCGGCAGAGGAAAAAAGGTCCGCGTCAGCCGCTAAAGTTAATGTTTCCCTCGTTCGACCATGACGATTTAGTACTACTCTATACTAGCAAGTTCATTGCTTTTTTTTTTTTTTAATTAGTATCCTAGAATTGTATTATACTTAATATTTATTTGGTATTTACTATGTCTCCAATTAGCAGGTATGCTAAAGTACTTTGACTCAAATGTGTTGCTGTTGCAGAACTCGTCATCAATCGATTTTGAAACAAAAAGTTGATGAGCAAAAACGATCAAAGATGGAATAGATAACTTGAATAAAAAAATAAGTTGTATATTTTAACTGCACCGGATCCAAACGGTCTCCCAGACATAAATTCCTGCAAGTGTGCACCAAAGAGAAGTAGAGAGGCTAGAGGAATGCCTCAGATTGCCAGAAAGGAAGACGGGAATGCCCGACGAGGCACTGGGAAAACAGAGGTCGCAAAAGCATATTTTCCTGGGGAATGAGATGGATCCCCTAACAATAACGCGAGGAGAGGAAATCCTATTGATCTCAGACGTCCGTAGAAAAGTTTTCTTTTTTTTTTTTCAGCCTGTTTCAAACACCGTTGGATTTAGCCGTCGATTAAAAAACAGCGATCATGTGATGACTATTTTCTTGACGAGCTTGCGATCAATGCATTTTAAATTACCGTCGCCTCTCATATACTCAAAAGAAGAAAAAGAACACTAAAACTCTTAATCTGCTGTGATTAGAACTGGGAAAACTGGAAGTCCAGGAAGTGTCAACTGAGGCCATTTTAAGGCAACTGCAAGTCGAAATTCGTTTTGAAAGTTTCAACGTTACGTTTCTTTCGGCCATCATAATATAAAATTAGCATCCTGACCACTTTTTTCTAATCCGAGGCTGAAACCAACATTGCATGAAACGAGCTGAAAAAAATGTCATCTGGACAGCCGTCTGGGGTCAATAGTACCGGAGAGGGGAAGAGGGAGGAAGTCTGGGGAAGGGTACGGAAAGAGGGAAAAGAGGGAGAATCTTCCCCTCTCCCTAACTAAACTTTTAGCGCCCCCTCCCCTCCCAACCCATTCCCCCCCCCCCCCCCCCCGAAAAGCTACAACAACATTAGGCAGCAAGTGATGCCTGCACTGGCGAGAGACGCCTGTAACGCAAGACGAAGTGACATTGGTATTGCAACTGCGTTTCGCCTTGAACATAGATAAAGAAAAGGAAGAAGTCGTCAAAACAAGCGTTACGATTAATGTGGACAACGAAACATAACCTGCATTTCCTTGATCACAGCTTTGACCTCATCCACCATATTGGGCTCCTTGGTGAGGACAAATATGAAGCCACCTCCACCCGCGCCGGCCATAGCTTGACCTGAAAGCAAGCGATACCTCAACCTTTGTTGCAAGCGTTTTACGTTACCCAACCCTAACGGATACATGAGCCCATCAGGAGCCGAAACAACAAATAGTCACTAGGTTAACGTCCCCAGAACTTGAAGCTAAAACATACATTCGATGTTTGTTATGAGCGACCAGATCAGTCTTAGTTTTAGAAACCACAAGTCAAAACAAAATTTTTCAAAATCATTGCAGAGAGATAAAAAAAAAACGTAATTAGCCCATTGAACACCAACTACCAAGGAAAGAATTCGTAACTGGAGGAAGAACCATTATAGAATAGTTTTTAAATATCCCCCTTCCTTGTTGGATTCAGTGTTTGAGAACTTTAGTGAATTAGGTAAAATGTTCAGTTTGTGAATAAGTGCGCTAAAAGAAACGACATTTCCCACGCTTGCAATTAGTTTCATGTTTTCCCAAGCGGGCCACTGTTAACTATTTTCCCGCGCATCTTCAGACCGCATGTTTTACCGCGCGTACTATCGCAACCATGTTTTCCCGCGCTTGCTTCCTGCGCTTGACAATAAGTTTTCTCTTCGTGTTCCGTCTGGTTGGTCTCGCTCGTCTCTGACGATAACGGAGGCTGGGGCAATTATGGCTTAATAAACACTGATAACCAGCCAGACAATTCAACCTACCAAAGCTCAATGGCTTCAGTGCTTCCATCAAGTCCTTTATTGCCTTCGGTTCAGAACCTATTAAGACCGGAGATACGGAATTTACAGGCAATATTCACTGGGTTTTCTCCATTCAAAGAGGATGATTATCCGGGAATCGGTTCAGGGTAACCCTACTACATCTCCAGTTCCCCTGAGGTGGCTTGAAGTATAAATCTGCCTCAACAAAAATTATATATATGTATATGTATGAATTCAACGGGTAAACAAAAAGTTCTAAAAGATGAACGACACAGGCCAGTGTCATTTTGTCAAAAGTCCTTAATCAGTGTGGACATCGTTATTGGGATAAGCAACTGTTAATTTGAGTGTAAAACATTACTATAATGAATCAATGTCAGTTCAAGGGCAATTCAAGTAGTCTGCAAGAATAGATAATGCTTAGACGCTGTGGTTGCGTATTTCTGAATCTAAAAATGCTTTGCACATTCATTTCTTCTCTGTGGAGTAACTAAAAGCCATTTCCATTTGAAGCTATCTTAGTTCCCGAAAGGTTTATCCCAAATCACCAGAATTTTGTCGGATACCAACTATATTCCGGTAATCGTTAGAATTGCATGTGTTATTGACAAAGACATCCTTTAAAGAAACAAGCTTTGCACTTTCTCACTTCTTGTAACCGATACATTGAATATGAAGAAAATATCATCTGCGAAAATTTTACCGGTCAATTTAGCGCGATTTGCACCAATACGTATGTGCGGAGGAAGCGTGTGGAGATGGCAGATTATTCTACCAAAAAAGTTCTGGTATTAAATTTGTCGACAGAGGTAAAAAAAAAAAAAAAACAACGCTTGTTGTCTGGCACACTCACCTGGAGCCATAAGGCTTTTCTGATGTCGATAACAAGTCCAGCATGCACCAAACTTCTCGATGTTTCCTGGAAAGAAAGGCAACAAGAACACCTGCATGAAAATGAGAACTAATTGAACCACCACGAAGACTTACAATCGACATGTTTTTGCTTTTTAGTGTGCCGATTGCGCAGAAACTATTAACTCTTAAAACAAGGCATGTTGACCACATCAGACATGTTATATTCCCCAAGGCACTTGTTATTTGTTTAATATTTGATTGTTGTTTTCGTTTTTTGAATACTGCCATTGACTGGTATCGAGCGCGAAACGCGAGACACGAGCGCGGAGCGTGAGAACCGCGCTCGTGTCTCGCGCTTCCCGCTTGCCAACGACTGTTATGCAGGCTATGACAAATGTGACACTAGCGTGACTTACCTACTGCAGTACTGTTACGTTGTGTGACTTGTTCTCAGTTCATCATATACAATAGAGGAAATTCACATAGAAGGCCAATAAGGAGCTGCATGTTATTCCCGGATGAAATTGGAATTTGGAGATGTCGGGTTTAGTCAGAAAGAAGAAAAAGAAATAACCTTAAGTGGCAACACACCTTCTCGTAGCGCTTTCGCCGCTTCCTCTGCATTGTTTATCAAGTTTCGTGCGTTGTTAGTAATCTGCGGGAACCTTGCATACCAGTTTCTCACCACATTCTGTCCACAAAACGCAATAGACAACAACGAATTATCAGCCAATTAAAATCAGAGAGAAAAGAGAGAAAACATTAACTGTGTACCCTTCGCCTGGCTATAGAGGCAGATTCTTTTTAACCAGTGCTCAGTTGTTCAAAGAGCGTATAACGTTATCCAGTGGATAAATCGATAATATGTACTCCAGCTAATACATTTTTACTGATCCGCTGGATAAAGTTATACACTCCATGAACAAATGGAGCCTGGATGCTACATCTTGCGATTTTAGCCTAAGTTTATTATACATACCGTTCAAAAAGGTACAGGTACTTGTGACTCCCCCCCCCCCCCCCCCCTCCCTCCCCTGAAGGGGATAGGGCTTGAAATTTTTGGTGGGGGTGTGCGGCTAGTTCTCCAAACCCTGACCCTATTTCAGACAAACATATGTAATTTTCCGGTACGGTCCTTTTTCAGACCTGGTTTCTAGAATTCATAGCCGTTTTCTGATTTTCAGACTAAAATCGTTCAAATCTATACCCTATTTTAGACCAAAACGGATAAAAATATTGGGCAACATTATTAAAATACTAGCACTCCATTGTTGATCCTGATCCACACGAAGATCCAGCGAAAATTGCTCCTGTTTGTACCAGTGGTCCTTGCTAAGTTTATAAGGTCATTGAATACAAATGCGGTCATCTTCAAACTTGAAACGAGCTTGTATGCTTTCCTTGAGCAGAAACGTCCCTTAACTACGATATCTAGAATCTTTTCTCTTAACGCGCTGCCAATAATTCAGAAACCAAATTTTCTCCGCTGCAGATTTTTTGACAACTGAATCTCAGAAAAAAATGAGTTTCGCTCTACTTATAAACTCGTCCCCAGACCGCGCACTGATAAATACACTGTCCGTTTACCTGCAATAAATTCTTAGCAAGTCTTGTCCTTCCTGAGTAGAAGCACACTAACCGCTTGATAAATTCGTCGACAGTCTCTTCACTCAGCTCCAGCTTTTCCGCTTCCACTTTTAACGGTAGAGAAGCCTGGGATCGAGAAATCTTGAAACCAGGTACCAGTCCCCCTACATTGTCCTGCCAGCCACCGCCGACGGTCAGCATCTGTTCAATTATCAACACAGCGTGAATAAGTGAATCCAAGCTCGCTGTGCGGCCCGTCACTCGTAGAAGCGCGGCCAATATAACTCCCGCCAAAATGCTACTCGTGCCCAGGCCACTACCTTGAGGAGCTGTTGACCATGTATGGAGCTCAAAGCCGGCCTGGTGCTTTCTCGACAGTTGGTCGGATAACGCTTCCTTTGAAGATAGAGTCACGATATCAAGAAAACAGAAGCAGGCTTTTAGCAGCGCTCCTGAGGAAAGAAGAGGTTTTTGCACAATGTCAGAGATTGAAGAGCTGTTACAACGTTTTATGATCCTCCACAAAAATACAAACTTCTCTGAATCATCCTTAAGAAAAAACGGGAGGGCTTCATGTACACGACCCAACGGCAATACTCTATGTAGTATCTATTAAGCTTCTTTCATTAGAGATCTGACCGAAGATAAAACAAGCTTATCATACCTGGAGCGTTTGGTTGGGTGTAGCTTTCTAAGTGTGTCAGCTCACCGCACACAACTCTAACACTGTGTTCTCCCGAGTGGATCACAAGCACAATCTCAAGCCTAAAGATGGAATGATTGATACAAGTACGTCAAAACCATTTAAAGTTAAAAAACGACACTTTAGGGCGAATTTAGTTTGATTCAGTTAAACATTGAAGGAAATAAAACAGTGAAGCTGCAACAGCTTGCAGTAAAATGTGAACTAAAGGCAATTTCTTTTGATAGTGTAATTGTACAGGTTTCGGAAATTAAAAAAGACAAACTCCTTATCACTGCTTGTTGACTTCAAGAACCACTGAGAATGTAACCCTGCCTGTGACCACCCTTAGTGCCAGTGTGTGGTCGGCTTGGTGTGTGATTCTCTGAAAGGCTTTTGAGTGAATGAGACCACAACTCCGTATAACAGCCAGAAGTTAAAGGGAATTGCCACGTGCTGGGAAACAAGTAGACGTAGACGTAGAAAAACTTAAAATTATCAGCATTGAAAAGGAGACGTCAGGCTAGGTGCGGGTGATGGAGGCCGGTGACAGGGTAGTACTGGCTTTTTGTGAAAGGTTTTCTGCGCAGACGCACTTTGAGTTTGTCAGACCGTGACGAGCTCATCCTTCTGAACAGAACGCCTGCTCAGATTAACCCTCCGTTCGCGCGACAACAATTTTTCAAAAAGATTGAGGAATCGATACAAAAAAATAACAAGTTATGTATCAAACACGAGGAGGAGTGTTTCATCCGAATTTTCAAACACTGAGAAGTGGGTTAATAAAACGAGGCGCAGCCGAGTGTTTTTTATTGTTTTTTTTTTGTTTTTTTTTACCAACTTCGAGATGTTTGGAAATAGGATGAAACACTCTTTCGAGTGTTCGATACAACTTCTTAAGCCATTTAATAATTCTTGGAAAAAATCGAAGCAAAAGTTCACCAAATTTTAAAATAAATAAGAAAACCTCCTTCATGGTAGTGATTTGCTCTGTTTTCTCTTCGTGAATTATTAATGAGTTTAAGAAATCACATAAGAAAAATAGAGGCGATTGGATACTCACTCTTCTATTTTCCGCACTTTGGCTTTTGTGACTTTCTACAAAAATAAGAAAAAGCCCGTCAGTACTTCGTCTCCTTCAGACATAGCGAGCACGCCTCTGTATTTCGTCATGCATACTTTCCTCCGAGAGTCTGCGACCTGTTATCAGACTTCAAATACAAGAAGAACACATCGATTGGAAGGAGAACAAGCGAGTGAAGAGAAAACCTAAAATCCTTGGAAGCAAGTAAGCTGAGCATTCTGCACATAAAATAGTCTTTTGGGCCAGAAATGGTTTTCGACAGTTTTCAGAAACGGAGACAAGGGCAAAGTTGTTCAAAGGACGATTAACTAACGCTAACCCAGGGTTAGCGTAAACTTGATTCTAGTTTAATTAACACTAAACGATGAACAGTTAAAAATTCAAAGGATTTTTGCCACTCACATTTGACTTACATTTTTCACCTAAAATCAGCCATTAAAACCATTTTCAGTGAGCCAGATGGAAACTACGGTTAAATTTCTGATCGTGAACTAGCGATACTCGGCTTTCGAACAATATACGGTGTAGTCAACTTAGTTCAGTTGGGAAGGCCGAATCACACATAAGCTTTCTAGTTTCCTTTCAGTCTCCCCGCCACTTTTTTCTTTGTAACTTAATTTAAATTACTCTATTGTGTCTTCTTTGTAATTTCTTTGTGTGGCAAAATAATAAAAAAAAAACCCTGGGTCAGGCTGGTAGAGGAAGTCCACTTTTTTACGTCATCCCACTGCGTTCAGTGTCGGGTCTCTCCAAGAAAGTCGATTTACAGCGTACTTCATTTGGTTGACATTACAAAAGGAGTCTTCGGCGACACGATTGCACCACAAACAATCACGTAACGTAAGTGAATTCAATTCAAAAGTTAAGGAATAAAATCATCACCTGTCCATTCAGTTTAACGGCGACATTAAGCACCGTCCCGCCTTGCTCGTAAGTAATCGGAGGCGTGTCACTCCACCCTCCAGAAAGATCTATTCGGGCTGAAAATGAACACGATATTCAGTATATTACAGTTCATAATGGAGACTGGTTATGACAACCGAGCGAACTCTTTGCTATGATTTTTGAGTTTTCACCATGGCTACTACTAGGTACGAGTATATCATCACCTCTCTGGAGATACATAATTATGTAAATAACACAAAAATACTTAGTACCTGACGTCTGTAACACATTATACGTGGGTTTCACTGAAATCCTGCAGTCCTGGTCCCAGTTGTTCAAAGGCCGGATAACTTTATCCAGTGGATAAGTCACTATCCGACAGTTTCAATCTGTGCAAAGATTTTAGTATTTCGTCGTGTACAAGCGAATATGCACACTCTAACCACAGTCTAGTTTAGGAGTGTACGAAAACCTTGGACAACGTTTAACGTGAAGTATATTTTAGACCCCGAATAGTGCCTTATCCAGCGGATAAAGTTATCTGGCCTTTGAACAACTGGGGCCTGGGATACTAATCTCATACAATCAAGCCATTGATATTTTCACGGCTGAGCAAATCAAAAATCTAGTAGCTTCGTATAACCGATCCATTTTGAGAAAAGAATAGCCCGTGCAAATCACACTGACTGTGCTAGGAATTCTTCCAACAAGTTAATTTCAGAAATCTTCGCTTTATCTTTAGTAATTTTCGGACATTCGGAAATAGTCGGGTCATTGTCACAAGCCCTGAGCCTCCATCTGTTTCAGAATAAGTTGAGAGGTACACAAAGATGTGTCAAGCGTTACAAACCTGGTGCCTCTGCAATCACCCAGTGTCCCTTGGGAGTTGGGTCGCACGGTTCAGAGTGGAAAAACTACAAGATATTGATAAAATGTAGTTTAAATTCAGAATAAGCTTCTCTTCGAAATCCGTGCTGCAAAGTCGTCCTATCTATGTGTTTCTGCTGTCTAACCGACATCAGACCCTTGAGCTACGGTTTGGTTTCGCCCAAATAATAACAAAGCGTCTTGAGATATGACCTAACCCTTGTTGAGACACTTGTAAAACCTTACAAACTTCAAAGTCGATTAGTTAACAAAGAGAGGTGTCTCAATTTATGCTGAAAACATCACTGATCACAACCGAGCAAAAGATTGCGTGACGGACGAGGTAACGCACCTTTGAAGCGGTGAGGACTGCCTGCTTTCTGAGAACCTGCTCTGCTCCTTCGTAATGTCTCGCCGCTCGGATCAGCAGGTCAGGCCTGTTGAACGGAAACAAAATAAAAGGAGACCATTTTATAAATAAGCTACACAACACCTGTCCACCTATCAGTATGATGAGCACACTGATTGCTGTTAAGGCTCACGTATATTTTGGCCGCTTTCAAATCTTGATAATTAGTTTTGCTGCCAAGGGAGCTCGCAACACATTTGTGCTTTCGTTCTCTGTGTTTGGGATCCACCCAAACGTCTCATATTCAACACGCAAAATTCAATATGTTGTCGAGTTTTCACCACGTTCAAAGGCGATGAAAGCGTTAAGCCTAGCAAGATACATGTCCCAGGGAATGCGAACCATACTCGTATTCCACCTCCGAATCTGCACGCCATAAAAAACATCATACTGTACTTTTTGCTGGAATAAGCGCCTCTCTTATAATAAAAGCCCCCACTCCCCCCCCCCCCCCCCCCCACCCTCCAATACAAAACCCTGGCAACGAGGTAAAAAATGAAGTTTATGGAAGGGAACGACTATTTAGAACATTTAGTTGATTGAGCCTTTTAAAATCCTTACTTTTCTCCAAACATTTCTCTTGGTACCTGTAAGGAGAATTTGTTTAAACAACATGACTTTTTATTTTTGGTGATCACTTCCTTTATTCCCACGACTTGTATGTATGATCAAAAAGCGATAATTAATGTAACGATAATTTTCATGTTCGTCACTATTGGTGCTTCAAGGGTTAAGACTGAAAATCCTTCAAACGATCTCGCGTTGTCATTGAAAAAAACTCCTGGAATCTGTTCGAGTCAACACGCTATTCCCAATCTGATTCCCGATAGTTATGGCACTTCCGTCGGACAAAATTGGCCATTTCCGGGTTGCTTTGAACCTCGTTATGAAAGCTTCATGCAAATTATCAGTGAAAATTAGTTTTCATTTATATGCAAACAAAACTAATTTATTATATGAAAAGCTTTGGGCGAAGCCTGGCTTTCATGATGAGGTTCAACTATCAGTCATTACCTGTCAAGCCATTTTGAACGCTCAGAAGCAAGAGCTTTTATCCCTGCAGCGATTTCTCCTTTCTAGATAGTTTTACGGAGAACAATACATATAATTAGAACGTTAATAAAAGTGTTTGCTCGTAAAACCAGAAATTGTTCGCTAGCTGTTCTAAAGGGCTAAATGTTCTATTATTGGTTTTCACGATTTCATACGCCAATCATCAAAGGCATTATGACTTAACAGCCTGTTATTTATTTGGTTTCTTTGTGGTCCAGTGAGCCACAGTGTTCTCAGTGGAAGATGGCGAAAGTAAGACAAAGTTGGAGTCTTGTCATGCTTTCATTCTTTGCGTTTGTGTTTAAGTTGTTTGCAAGTGAAACAGTCTCAAAACGAAGGGCAAGAAAAACAAACAACTTTCTATTTCCTGGCGGTTACGATTATTTACGACGTGTTTACGGAGTCTCACTAGCACTACCGTTTCTGCTGCCATTTAAAAACGAGACGTTCTACTATAAAAGGGCAAGCCCCTTCTTTCTTTGACGCCTTTGTTGGTCTGAAATGCAAATGTGGTCGCCGTTCAGTCGTGGCAAGTTGTCGACTCAAGCGTGCTCTTAAAAAATGTGCCTCAAAATGTCAAAACATCACTACAGCGATATAAGAGATCGGTTTCTAATTCGGTTAACAGGGTTTATTCCAAAAACAGAGCCAATTTTATTAGTAAGGGTCTTAGAGAAAGACGAATGTTGTTTGTCAGTTGACAACTGAAGGTGAGAATGGCCAGGCCAGGCCCCTTTTATACCGGAATTTCCTGTTTAAGTTTGCGCTTGCATAAGTCAGTATTTTTGCCAAGATATGAAGGGTGTTTAAGCAACGAAGTACACTTACATCAAGAAGTTCAAAGGCATGCATCCAGGATTCATTACGCGCCGGACCGCTTCTCAGCCCAGCCCTCTCTCCTGCCATCGCACCTAATACATCAGCAACACAAGCCAGGGTCCGCGCAGCCACGCCTGGGGAACTGGTGTTGGACGCAACTGGGGGAATGGGAAAAGGTCAATGAAGAGTTTAAGCCTCGACTTTGAGAATCAAACCATTCGGTAAGGATCCAAAGGTTGCTTAAGTGGAATTCAAGATCTACAGCGTGCGAACGAGAAGGGATGGCGGCAACGAAAAAAATTAAGGTTACCTTATACCTTCAGAGGTGTCTTCAGAGGTGTCTCGCTTCCAAGCAATGAAGCGCGTCCGGTTTAAACTGCAGATACCTACACCTCTATATCAAATTAAAGCTTAAAGAGCTGACTATCAAACTAAACTAAGAATTTTGAAATAAAATGAATTGCCGAATTTTTAGCGCTGTTTTCTCGAATCAATTTTTTTTTTCACTTAAAGGAGCCACTTCAAAGAGCTAAAACTCAAAGGGAAATTGTTTGTTTGCCTTCAAACATATAAACAACAAAAAAGTGTCTGTGAATTTTTTCTTTCGAAATATTTTTTCTTCGAGAGTGATTTTTGTACGATCACTCCGCATTTTTTTCATCCTATTTCGAAAATGTTCTATAACTTTTCATTGTGATTGAATATGGCAAAACGCAGACACGTGTTTTTAGCGCTTTGGGTCCGGAAACTGAGGATCAAATTAAATTAGCGAAAAACAAAATTCGCTTTGACTTGTAGCTTTAAAAAAGGTGATTCGGACGCTGGCATTTAGAGGTCGTGAAAAATTCGACAATTCACTTTATTTTAAAGTTCTTGGTATAGTTTGATAGCCAGCTCTATAAGCTTTAATTTGATATAGGGGTGTAGGTATCTACAGTTTAAACTGGACGCGCTACATCGCTTGGACGCGCGACACCTCTGAAGGTATAGGGTAACCTTAATTCAGTTTAACAGTGCTGTTAAAAAGTTCCAAAAAGACGTTCTCAAAATCCGTTTTTCGGCGGAGTTCAATCAACCACAGAACGTCACTCGGGTTTCGCGAATTCGTCACTCATTTTCGTCTTTTGCGACTAAGTTCAGCCGTCGAAAAGTCGACTTGTGAAAAGTTTAGCTCGTTACCTTGATCTAAAACCTCCAGGATCTCCTTTTCGAAGCCCTCTTTTGCACAGCTCTTGAATAAAGGTAGAATACAGTTGCTCCTGCAGCCCCTTAGTGTATTCTCCACTTCAGTTTTGCCAATTTCAAACCACAGCTTCTTCTTCCAGCCAAACTCTGCACATGTATCGATGGTCGTCATGATATCCTTCAAGGACAACCTCAGCGACGAGCGCCACCTGAAAGCAGATGAATAATTTTTTCATATCAACAAGTTTAGAGTACAAAATAGGAAGAGCAAGGAAGAGAAAACCATTCTCAGTTGTCAAAATAGTGCTTCCAGAAGAGTCCCAACAAATAACTTGATACTTTGGCTAATGAATCCGGTTTCTGAGACGTTTGTCGATTTAGTTCATCAGCATCCCATGTGGCTTGAAAAGTGGTCTCTTAACTGAATATGCTCAACGACTGCTATTAAAGAGGGTTTTGTGCTCAGATGCACTGAATGGACATATTCGGAGTCTTCGTGGTTTATCAAAACAAACCTGTTAATCTTTTGCTGATCAGGAATCTCTGACGCTCCAGTGCTAGCTAACCACAAGATGTCATCTTTATCGGCGTCTTCATTGAGAACATCGAATGGGTGGACAACAGAAAACAGCTTTGCATTCCAAAGGCTTCTGCGGTGTTCTGGCTGAAGAAAGAAAAATACTGTTATCTACAAATAAAAATCAACGTTTAGGGATTGCGTTAGATGATCTCTCCCTTCCAAAATCTGTGGGGGATGCCAGATACGCGTGCCAAGATCCATTCATTTAACCAACGTTGTTCCACACAGTCGCGACTCGAGTCTGTATTAGGAGCGCGTTCTTTCTACGTCGATAGCAATTACCCATGCTCAAAATACTGAATTACATTCAGCGGTATATTTACATCCTACAAACTTTTCTTTGCCCTTTGTCCCACATTTGTGTACAGCCACTTTTTGAAAACAAGAGGTTCCAGTGCAAAATGGGCTACAGTGTAGGGCCCATTTTCAAAAGCCCCTAAAACGTTAGAGCCCTGAATTCTCAGGACCACGGTGGCCTCCATTGTCACGGTAGCTTACCTGGATTAGTGCTAATCGTGTTTCGAACAAGTTGCCCCTAGCCTGGTAATTTTATTAGAGTTCCCGGGTTCGTTATAGCTGGGAAAGCACATAAAATTGACCTAAAGGAAAAAAGTCTGTAGGAAGTTTACGTTACAACGCTCGAATGGATATGATGCCATGATGAAAGACCGTCTAAACTTGCATTTACACTCAAATCTGTTATTAAAAGTGGTAGGCGGTACTATCACACTAACAGGGGAATGTCTGTGGTGTAAACCATTCTTCTGACTGAACAAAACAACAGCAATCTTATCAAATGACCTTCGGCTAAGGCTGTAGTGCGAAATCGCGGCGCGCTGGACCCAAGGCAATGAACGCTTACCACTCCAATCCAGACTTCTTCTGGGTTGATTCCTGTCCCTTCGAAGAACATATTCCACGGCTTGTTGCAGTAAGTACTGGCTGGAGACGAAGACGGCATCTACCAAAAGGAACAAAAGTGAATCAACATTTCTGTTTTTTACTCTCCTTCAATGGTTATGGAAGGTCGTGGAAATTTAGAGGGCCACAAGTTCGTCAGAGTAGTTACTGTTACGTGGTATCCTCTTAAAATAAAATTTTTCCTTTCTTACCTTACGTTACCTTACCAATCTGGGCCCAGTTGCTCGAAGCATGGTTAGCGCTAACCCAGGTTAAACACCAGGACAACCTATAGGCTTTAATACCTCTTAACCAATGGTTAGCCCTAACCATGCTTCGAGCAACTCAGCCCTGCTATCAAAGCAGCTTACAAAAAGTTCCTGACAATTAAGTTCTTCTTGCCTCATAAAATTCCTCCTCACCTGCAGGCCATCGTGAACACCAAACACCACCAGAACCCGCTGAGATTTCCCTCTGAGGCCTGGGAGAGAAACATTAAAACCCAGGATACACAGATCCTTAGCGAGACTGATCCCTGAGTTTAGGCCCTGCGAAAACAAAAATGCAAAATGATGTTTTTGTACAGTGCTATTTGTGCCTCTTGGGTCTTACCTGTATAAGGCCAGTGAGAGCCACGTCAAGAAAATGTTTCCATTCTCATCGCCCACTCTTGTGAAAGTGGGCAATAGTCGGTTAAAATAAATCAATCAAAATAAAGTCGGGTCGATCGGGCACTGAGCAGCAGTAAATGAAGCATGTTATCCGATGGCCTACGATCTAGCTCTGGCATTACACAGTAGCGGTTTTTATTTATTTATTTATTTATTTATTTATTTATTTATTTATTTATTTATTTATTTATTTATTTATTTATTTATTTATTTATTTATTTATTTATTTATTTATTCACCACGACATACAAACATAGAAAGTTACAATGAATAATAGACTAGGATTACAAGTACACAAGTTTAGAGTAAATAATAATAGTAAAAGAAGTAAGAAGCGGCAAGGAGACCTCAAGAAACCCCCGGGCTTATACTGAGAGGTCTCCTCGGAGATATGTTGGGACTTTAAGACTAGTAAAGACATTGTATTGAGATTTTTTAACATACGGTGGTGGTAAGACTATAAAGACATAACAGAGTCGGACGTTTCATGCAATTAACTGAGGAAATCAAGAAGCTTTCTTTTGAAGGTGGATAGACTAGGGGAAGACGTAACTGATAATGGCAAAGCATTCCATATTTTTGGCCCTCTATAGAGTATAGTAAATTGCTTGATATTAGTTCGGCAGGTGTGAGGTCGAAAATGAGCTGAGGTTCTAGTATCATAATTATGAATTTGACCACCAGTCGGAAATAAATTAAAGGGCGAAGGCAGCAAACGTTGGTGATAGGAAAACATAAATTTTGCAATATAAAAGGAATTTACTTTAAAAATATCTAGGATATTCAATTGTGCAAATAAAGGTGCAGAAGGTGCAAGGTGATTAGAATTTGTCATAGCTCGCACAGCTCGTTTTTGAAGAAGAAAAATGCGATTTAAGTTTGTTACATAAGTAGAAGACCAAACTGTAGTACAATAAGTTAAATAGGGATAAATTAAGGTATAATACAAAGATTTTTTAGTGTTTGATGACAAAAGGAAACGAAATCTGTACATTATACCAACGGACTTGGAGATTTTCTTGCAAATATAACTGATATGCGATTTCCAGGTGAGACCTTCATCAATATAAATACCTAAGAACTTAACTTCTGTTACTTGCTTGAGGGGTATACTGGGTATACTTAATTGAGTGTCGTAAAACCAAAACCAAAGTAATTACTCTGGCCAATCGCAACAGATGTAAACAACATAACGAGCCAATCAGAATTCGAATCAAATACATGTAACTGGCGCCAAGCGCGGGAAAACGCGTGCGGCGAAAACACGATTGGTTTTGGTTTGGATTCTCATTGGTTGAGAAAGTGGCGCGAGTTTTGTTAACCAATCACAGAGCGTAGTACTGCAAAACCAAGCAAACGTAAAATTACTCTATGTTGCTGCGATTATTAAAGTACAGACAATCTAACAAAGGCAACGTCAACAACGACAAGCAATCAAATTGCAAAGCAGAAACGAAAACGAATTTCAACTTGAACAAGATTACGGTAAATAAAAACTAGTTACTGACCTTGAAATCACGAGGGGCAATTCCTGTCAAAAGACATCCTGCGCCAATAGTCACATTTCCCTAAAATCCAACAAATTAAAAATATCAGTCACGGTGACAAGTTCATGTTAAAAACAAACCAAAAATAACATCAGTGACTACAAAATCATGTAACGGCTGCCTCCTACACAGTCTCCTCCCTTCTTTACAGAATGAGTGCGAATACGAGCTAGAAGAGCATGGAAACGAGCGCGAAGCGGGGGCTTATTGGAAGGCGAAAAGCGAGGCCTAACCGCCACTGCTCGCCACAGTAACGAGCGAGCGACTGGGGACGAGGCAGATGTAACGATACCTGTAAATGACAGTGCGATACAACAGAATCTTTTCCAATGATGATCCCTTCTTCGATTATCGAATTCACCAATACAGCGGAAGGGTCCGCTCCGTCTAAGGGCTCAACCGGGCTAGCCTGTGGGGAACAGAAGTCAAAATAACCGATGTAGCAACTGAGTGAAAAGTAAGTACCTCTTCCAGCAGTGCTGCATTTGAACTGTGTAGATGGGTGCACTAGTATATCGGCGCCATTTATATCAAAATGAGAAGATTTCCGAGGATTGTCTGAAGGTCAAGAAAACATTTTTTCCCTCTTCGGATGTCTAGAATTTTAATACCAGGAATTAAGGTTCATTAATCCATGGCCGGAAAAGAAGTCCTTTTTTATCTCTCTTGAAATTCACAGAGGGAGACTCGAATCGTCGAAAGCGCAAATTCGCAACGCGCGAAGTCTCATCGCTCCAGGGGTGTGTATTTCTCAAAGTTACCCGCGAAGAGCTTTCGCGCCCGAAAAGTAATTTTCTTATCCACTTTCTACAGCTTGCCGGTTGTTTGTCGTACAAACTAACTCAGTGTGTTTCTTAATCTTGAAAACTGACTTAAAATGTTCATATTTTCAAAATTATCAAAAATTAAACTTTTGGTAATGAATTTTGTGCATGTAAAATAGTTTTCGGGTCCGAAATCTTTTCGGAAGTTTCAGAAACGCACATCTAACCTTTCGTTCAAAGACCGCGTTAGTTTGTACGACGGACAGACGCAAGAAGTACGGCCTGTTTTGCAGTCAATGTAACAGAAACAGTAATTTGAGTTTTTGTCTTAGAACATATCATTAGTAAGTAAATGAAGCTGTAATTCTATTTTCCATAGGCTTTCAAGAAAGTCCTTCGTCCGATTTATATGGCGCGGGACCGCCCGCGACTTCGTCGCTCGGGCGCCGTCTAAAAAAGCTCATAAAAAAGCTCGCGCCGCTCGCCAAACTCGCGAGGTCGACTCGTAGCAAGTCTCGATTTTCCATTGTACTTTACCTTGTTCAAACAGACGTGGGTATGCCTACTGTAATCAAAAGGAACACCACCAAACTTTTCGATGCTTGTCAGCATTTGCTGTCTGTAGCATTCTGCAGACGGGTGCATGTAGTCAAACTCCCCAGCTTCAATCACAACTGTAAAAGTACGATGAATACATCAATGGCACTATCAGTCATTTGATCATCATTCTATGAGAATGTGAACAATGCAGAAGCAAACTGAAGAAATGCTTGTAGCACTTGTTATTTTACAGAACGAAATTTGGCAAAAATTTGGTTGAGATAATATATATTATAGTTTGCAACATCTCAGGCTGGTTAACTGGATTTTTTTCGTCTTTTAATTTTTTACGCCGAAGTTTAGTAACTCATTTTAAACTTAAATGAGTTCCCATTCCTTTTGTCCTTCCTCTGGCATATAAACAGTTGATAAAACGCATACTACAACTTAAAACAAAAAACTTTTTTATGCCAGAAGAAAGGGATGTTAAACTAACGCACTCACAGATTATTCAGAAATTTCCAAACAAAAACGATTTTATTTTCATTTACAATATGCAATGTGGACTTCCACAGACACTATTAAAAATTTGGCAATTTTGTTCAACTGTGACTGTAGTGAGAATTCAATGACAAAGGCAAACTCGGAAAAAAGAAATCCAAGGATAGGAGTCGAACCTAAGATCAAGATTCTGATTACTAGTTCTACCACCTCAAGCTACAGAAGACTCGTGGGAGCTAAGGCCATTAAGCTAGGTTCTTGTGACAAACGGACTACATACTGCTAGGATTTAAATGTTGATGTATGGCATATGTGCCACACATCATTGACGGTTATATTTCCGTGGCACAGTCACAACTGCTCGGAAAACAGAAATCCGAGTGCCCCTAACAGGAGTCGAACCGATTACTCCGATAACCTGTTAGGATGCTCCACCACTGTAGTGTTCATGGAGACATCCAGGACTTCCTGAGCCCCGGAATCTGTAGGTCATGTGACTGACAAACAACTAGTGTACTGTTGTGTGAGCGAGTGTTAGTAGTTTCTGGCCTTAGTGGCCTCCAGGAGTACTATAGTGACTCTGCATGCTAGCATTAATTATTGCGTTCGACGTAGAAAGAACGCACTCCTAATACAGATTGGAGTCGAGATTGTATGGGACAGTCGATCGATCAACGAATGAATCTTGGGACGTGTATCTGGCATCCCCCGCAGATTTTGCAGGGGCGGATGACATCACGAACGAACTTGGCAAAGAGCCTAGGATCGAGATCATCGAACGTACTCCCTAATCTTTGATTATTTATAATAGTTCATTTCGGTGTACTTTATAATCATGTCTTTAAGGACGGTAAAAGAGCTTTGACCCAACGAGGAAAACATACAGTGTATAAACGGGTTTGATCGTACCTCCCTTAAGTGTGACTCCTCTCAGGATCTTCCATAGAGATGCCCTTGCAGCTCTCATCATCGTCATTTCCTTCTTTGAGCTGCATTTTGTTCCCATACGAGTGCTGCGTCCATATGAGCCGCTCCTCTCCCCATCAACAAAGGCTGACTCAGTAACATCCTCAGCCAAGCACAGAAGAATGTCGAAGAATAGTGACAACTAAATGAACAAAGGAAAACATAAAGTGACAAGAAGTGTTAGTAGGGCTTAACACTTCCCATGCTGAATGTTTTTCCTGTTGTACAATGTGCTTACCTACATTTCTGTCAAAATAATAACGGTTCTTAGAAGCTCAATGCATCGACAATGTTTGAATGGAAATTAAAAACATCATAAGCTAAAACTAACACAAGTCTAAAAAAATCACTGTGTACAAACGCAAAAATTGACTGCACATAATGTCATTCTTATATTGACAATGTCATTGTCTACAATGAAAAATGAAACAGTTGGTAAAAGGCTATTATTTAAAAAGAATGAAAAATTATCATTTATGTCTTTAAGCACGCTTTTAACGTTCAGACTAACTCTGAATTTCCGGTGGTTAGCCGCTAACTATCAGAAATTCAGTCTCAGTCTCAACAAAACGTGAACACAAAAGTGAACACAAGCTAAAGCTATAATTATGACTGCATGAAAACGATTGTACATCATGTACACATCCATGAACAATAAACAATTCAGCTCGTATCAATCCAAGAGGTACAGTATTAAAATAATAATAGATCAGAGAATTAACTCAGAAGTACAGAGTATGTTAAAAAGCTAAAGTGAAACCATGAATTTCCCACTTATAAGCAAATCTAGCCCTACTGTAGTATGGAAACGGGAGATCACACAAGGCACACACAAAATCTTTGGCCATGGCTGGAATTGAAACCACAACCTCCCGATTTGATCATCAATTGCTCTGCCGACTGGCGGGAGTAAGTCTTGGGTGATTATGGTGGTAACTACAGCGATGTGAATGTGAAGGGTACAAGTAAATGTTGTGCCGCTAGCACTAAGGACACAAAAAATTAATAAGATCAGAAAATTAACTCAGTCTGCAGTGTATGTCAAAGTGCTAAATTAAAAAAACGAGCAAGTAGAGTGTTTTATCGGGATTTAAAACCGCGAGGCACAGCCGAGTGGTTTTAGACCCGATAAAACATGTGCTGCAAGTTTTTTGAATGGCTTCAAAAACATTCCTGGAAAAGCGTGTGTCAATAGAGCTCATAACAATTATGCTTTTGTGAATGTTGGAAATAAGCATACGAGAAAAACACTTCAAACTAATGAGGAGTGTTTTATCAGCTGATAAAACACAGCATACTAATAAGGAGGAGGTTTATCGATATAAAGTCACTGCATGTGATGTATTATCGACCATTTGATAGGTCAATGAGATTATGAATTATTAACGAGTTTTTGAAGTCACACTCACACAAGGAGCAGTGACTCATGCTGTACCTGTATTGGGTCTGCTCCATTGTCGAGTCCGTAATAAGTACAAGCATCAAGAGGGGCAAACACATGCAAACTGAGGATTTTCTCTGCTGTTTTCGTATTGAAATATACCACACCACTGACCTGTCAAACAACCAATCAAAAATCAATAGGCTTAGTCTGGTATAAACAAACAATGGAAATGATACATGAAAAAATTTTAAACCCTCTGAAAGAGGCCAAAAACCTGACAAAAGCTTTGGCAATGAAATAACACAGCTCTGCAACACTTGGAATAAATTGCGCTACTTTCAAGTCAGTCTTTTAAATTTTTGTTGAAAAATAATTGGACTTTTGTTCCAAGAGAAACAAATTATACGGTACTGACAATTTGAAACGTTCAAAAATGTGTCAATAAATTGATGAAAAACAGCTATTAATAGCAAACAGGTGCAGGTGTTGATAAATAATTAACCCTTGGACAAAAGTGAACAAAAACTACACGTAGACAAGCAAGTGCTTACCCCCTCTCCCCTCCTTGTAGACATGATGCAGAAAGGTTAACACTCTAATTTCTGTAGCGTGTATTCAAAACTTGGAGAATCAGGAATACTGACCCCAAGAATTACGTAATGTGTTTATATGTAGATCAATGCAACTAATGGATGTATTTTAAATTATTTGCATCTACAGTGAACTTACCATGGGAACTTTTCCATTAACAAGAGTGCAGGTTTTTATTTCATCATCAGTTCCTTTAAAGGTGATGTCTTTAACTTTCCCCTAAAGATAAATTAAAATTAAACATATTAAATTTTTAGAAAGTTATCTGTCTGAAACCCACCCCACCCTCTCCCCCCACCCCACAAAAAATTTACATAAGTGCAGTATCACATTAAACCTCTTTCTTCACCTATCAATACTTTTAAAGCAATTTCCTGTGAAATCGCACAGAACATCACCTGATACTTAGCCAACAAGGCCATAGGCCAAGTTGGCTAAAATCAGGGGATACTCCACAAGATTGAGCAAGATAACAATAATTATTAGTAGTATTATACACCACACAAGTAAATAGTACTTTTTGCGCACGCTGATTGGCTAGCTCGGAGGTGATTAGCCAAGCACTATTCACCTCCGAGCAGCTGAAGAGAAACAAGATGGCTTACCGTTTCGCCACGGTTACTTAAGAGGAAATTATTTTGATAAATGAGAGAGCTGTTAAAAAAAATAACATAAATGGCAACAAAGTTTGGTTTGACAGCATTAAATAGTAAGTTATTTAATCTTTTCAACCTCACATTCTAAGGCGAAAAATGAAAATACTGTCTGATTACAATTCCTTGTTTACGAAAACTGCCGAGCACTAAAATTACAATGAAAACAATGGGATATCATATATTTTTCAGCATGGTTTCAACAACAAGACGAATTTCACAGAAAAATTGAAGGAATGACACTGTAGGAATTAACGGAGCTTTCTACAATAAGAAGTCCCTTACCACATCGCATGCATGCAAGATTTTAAAATTTCATACCAGTTGTCGGTATATTGTCCGAAATAAAATAATTTCTTGGTCCACTAGTTACTGAGCTTGTGTGGTATATACTAAAACAATTATTCCCCTCAGAGTCGGTGAAAGTGATGGATATTTACCTCACCGCTTTGCGGTTCAGTAAATATCCATGACTATTCACCTCCACCTCCGTGAATAGTTGTTAATTATTGTTTTATTATTCAACACATTGATAACAAAGCACAGTTTTACTGCAGAAAAGCTGGAGACAATCTTTAGTTTGCCATGTTTCTCCCTGACACATGAAGTAACGTATATCAAATATTCAGTGCACCATGACCATAAATTATTTGGGAAGTGTTGAATTATTATCAAAAATAATTTCGAATGACTATGCTTGGAGAGCATAGCATTTGTACTCTGTTAAACTTAGCTATTGGTGAGCCATTAAAGAGGGGGGTTTAAAAAACTTCTTATTTATTATAAAATACAATTTTGTAACAGCTAAATGTACACAATGTAACAACTCAATATTTACCTCCTTTCCCAGTTTTACTACCCCATGATGCTTTGCATAGTCTACTTCTCCTTGAACAAGTACCATGGTGATGCCATCAGAAAACTGTTGCCAGTCAATCCCTTGCAATTAAAAGGAAATTTATAAATTACCCTTTATTAGTTATGAGCAATTAGTATACTTTGCACCATGAGTTGTGATTGTCTTAATTTTTGTACTGTGTACTTTTAGCACTTTTCTGGGACAAAAAGGCGAAGGGTCAACCCACCAGGCCCCTTGACCTTAATCCTTCCCTAAATCTGCGGCCACCGATGACCACAACTTTACTGATTGACTGACTGAGTCATGGATGAAAATCTTGACAGATGGTGTATAAATTATTTCCATGGACAGACGTACTGAGTGAATATTTAACTGATTGACAGAAACAGACAGAAAGATGGACGGCTGATTGACTGACTTCAGAATGCATGCAAGCACATGGTTCATGTGTGCCCACTGTTTCATACTGCAAATATTCAAGAGTATGTCTGGAATAAAGCTTAGCACAAATGAGGCTGGATGTGTAAGTTGCTAAGAAAGAAACCCGGCATACTTGAGTCAGGTGAGACAGTGAGCATCATATCTGTGCTGCAGACCCAAACTCCAGGAGGAGCATTCACTGATAGCTGCAACCAAATTGAACCACTTTACATTGAGGATACAGGAGTTTAAGAATTATATATAAATTATACACTGTAGCTAACAAATCAGCCTTTAAATACAATGAATCATGTATATTACATTGCGCACAATATGTACACCTGTACTGTTAAATCACACTAGACATTTTTTTCCTTTCTTCAAAGTTAACTTTTAAGTGTATGTTACATGACTGTATAACTACAGTATGTTGTGGTTTAATTTTTTTTTCAATCAGGTGATGTATTAATTTTTTTTCTTCATGCACTACATGTATAATACATGAAGATCCACAGTCCATAAATAACAAAACTCAAATTACAAAAAAAAAAGAACATCATCATCATCATCATCATCATCATCTTTATTTGCCACAAAACACATCAATCAAAGACAAAAGTGGTCATAAAGATATGGTGAGAAGACCTCAAGAAACCTTCGGGCCTATATAAAGAGGTCACCTCGAAAACACAATAAATACAAAATGGTGCTGTGAATAAATGGAATGAAAATTCAAGATTCTTTTAATTAAAACTTGTACATTTGTTTCTTGAAGGTAGAAAAGCTAATGATGAACCAACTGGTGATTTGTATTTGGAAGAGAATTCCAAGTTTTAGGACCTACATGTAGATAAAGAACTATAAACTGTTAATATTTATCTCATCTGTTTGTTAATTAAAATAAGCTCTAGACAATATAACATGTACTGTAATGTGAATAAAATAATGGTAAAAGAACTTACCACATTTGACACAATATGCAACAGCAGGTCAAAATTAGAAACCAAAGCATCGCACAAATGTTCTTTAGACTCTTCTGTATGTTTGGCTGGTAAGGTGTTTAAGAACCTTCCACATGAACTGAATGGAAAGTCTCGACCCTGCACATACCAGAAAAATATAAAATATAATTGATATTCCTAAATAAAACAATTTTTGTATGTTGTAGTTTAATTTTTTTGGCTTAAAAATTTTCAGATCAGTTTAATTTTTATTTTCCTTTGTGCAGTTGCTGTATTAATTACCATAATTTGAGACAGAGAGAAATAAATATCAAACTGGTTTGAAAATTTTTAAAACAAACAAAAATATTTGAACCACGACATGTACATACTACACAAATGTAGTTCCAGAAAGTGTCCCTAAAAAAAATTCCCATGTACAGAAGGGATTGGAAATTCCAGAGGGGGAGGGGAGGGGAGGGAGGGAGGGAGGGACCCTCAAAGGCCAAAACATTTAAAGGAAAGTTAATGAAACTAAATTGAAATTTCGGGAGGGGTGGGGGCGGGTTGGACTGGTTCTTAGGGAATATCCATTCCATGGGGGAGGTAGGGATATTTTCGGAACTAGACAATAGGGGTATAAAACCAGAAATTATGACAGCTGGGGGCTTTTTCTCAAAAGTCACAGTAACTGAATGGGCCTGATAAGTGTCTTTGGTGATAAATGTTTCTTAACAGAAGTCAATTTTGGTAGGCTTTGAATACTAAATTTTAAAAAATCTTATAATTCTATGAAAACATTGGCCAAGTACCATGTCTGTAATCACTGTCTAATCGGCAAAAAAACATACATAAAATAAAAATATACATGATTGTATAAAAATAAAAACATAATAATAATAATAATAATAATAATAATAATAATAATAATAATAATAATGGTTTATTAACAGATCCACTGGGTGGCTCTTCCCTGTCAAATTACATTAATCACAATTACAAAATAAATCAAATTAAGTTATTTACAAATTATACAGTAGAAACAGGATTAACGGAAACCAATTACAGTAAAACTAACTAATTGCTTTGCACTCTGTTTCTTAAAAAATTCCTTGAGAGTCTTAAAAAGGTTCTGTAGTCTTTACAGTTTGTAGTAGTGTCTGGTAGATTGTTAAATAGTTTCGACGCATTATCTTGGAGAGTGCTATTTTTGGTCGGGACCACTAATCTAATTGAATTGCTTGAGCGCGGTTCCTTGGGGCATTCCTGTTTTATTACTTTAAGATAATCTGGCCAGGTCTCGGCGTTATGCAAAGCTTTAAAACATGATTTCAGGAGGTTCAGATCTCTTCTCTCATTGATTGGAAGCCATCCGATTTTTAGTACATCCCGAAACATACTTATCAGGCCCGGTAAATTACCGGGACTTTTGAGTAACAGGCCCCTTGCGCTCTGGAGAGTGGAGACCTTCCCACTAGTTAACACCTTGCCTCATTTGGAAATTTTTTTTTACAAATAATGTAAATTAAAGTACTCACCATATGCATAATAAGAATGTTGGCATTATCCAACACACTGAGGGTTAGAGTCTGTAAAAGGAAAATAAAAGCAATTTATTGCTGAGAGTTTAATTATTTTATTTTTAAATGCATCAACAATAAATTAATATATAGTTTTCAATTACTTTGTTTTCATGTTGCTAAAAACTGACTCTGTACAGTACTTTCCATTGTACAAACCTTGGTACTTTAATGTACAAGGATGATACCACCGAAATGGGTAGACCATTTTTTTGTTTGTTCAGACACACAGTGCATACAGCTGTACAATGTAGCAGTTGGTGTATACCAAGCCTCTTTGAAAGATTTAGTTACACTTTCTATCCTAAAAGTTACAAAATCTTTGACTCGTTAATATTGTTAACATCAATGGAGAAGTGGAACAAGAGAGAAAAGTCCAGAAAATCAAAAAGTCTTGAAAATCAAGGTCTGAATAATTGCTCGGTTTGGGCGAATGTGTTTACGTTAAGAGAGCAGTGGTGGACAGTGGCACAGAAAGAAAACGGTTGGTACTACAGTCAGATGAAAAGGAATTTGTCAAGGGGTTGGGAAATAAGTAAAATTAATAACCTAAAAAAACCTTTGCATAAATGGAAAAAGAAAACAACACAAGAAGGAGTTTCTAAGGAAAGGAAGTTTTATGGCAAGCATGGAAAGAGAGATCTTCAGAAACCCCTGTCCCTCTCACCTCCTCCCCATTTCTACCTTCCCTGCAACATGAATGGGTCTAATAGTTTAACATGATTCTTTAAAACCCAGACAGTTAAAAGATTTTCATTTCTCATAGGAGAAGGGTAGGGAAGAGAGAGCTGGTGGAATTTTTCCATCCAGAATTATTTTTATCAGCCCTTCCCCTCAGAATTACATTTTTTTAAAAATGTCAATGAGCCCCAACCTCTGATAAAAAAAAAGAAAAGGAAGGAAAAATTACAGCTTTGCATGAATACAAATATAGAGTTTCTGTTGTCACTTCTGATATTTTATCAAAACCAGAAGGTCATCACTCTCCTTTCCTTTCTTTTTTTTTACAAAGCCAATTTGTTTTCTTTTTCTTTTTTTTTTTTCTTTTTTGCATGCCCCATCACCCACAAAATTCCACCCCAAACTAGTCCAACCAAACCCACCTTATAAAAAATGAACTATTCCTTGTTTAAAATTATTTAAATACCTCAAAACCAGCTTTTGCACTGAGGTGTTCTGCAACAACAAGCAGAGCATTGACAGTGGCTCCACCACTACCAACTCGGGCCTTGGGATCCTCCAAGGTTAAAAGCAACACATCTTTATTGATAAACCCTTTACTTTGATGGATTTCGAGTTCTGGAAAGACAAAAAATGTTTCCATTAAATCGTAATTCAGTCATTGTCCAAAAAGTCACAGTTTAAACAGGAATTCACCCTTGACTCACTTAACCCAGGCCCTATTTAAACAAGGCTTACAAAAATGTACTTGAAATTAACAAGCTAGTTGGATACAGTTTTTAAATTCTTATCAAATTTTGAAGCCTTAAAAAAGGTCAAAAGCTTCCTCATCCCCAGAGCATGACAAAAATGAAAACACAATAGAGGTAAAACAAGGAAATTTGATTCCAATGAAAGTAGAGGTGTTCAATCTTGAATTGTCAAATGTACATTTGTAGAGGTGCTAAATGCCACCACATCATTTTCCAAAACCGAATCCCTCGCGCATCAGATCGCAGATTAGCAATTTATAACAGATTAGTCTTAAACAGCTGGGGCAGCTAACTGTAGTGTAAACTATGGCAAGATCTCTGCACAGCCCAATATATTAATTGACTGTATGTATACATTTTGCGACTAAAACTCAATTCACGCTCGCCGATTTTGGAAGAGGGTTAATAGTATGATAGTGGTGTATGTACAATCAATGCATGGGGCTGTGCAGAAATCTTTCCTAAACAACAAATTAATAATTTCTAGTTGACAAGCTGATATCTTGATATGATATGGGAAGCGTTCCTGATTAGCCAACAAAATTTTCGTGAATCTATAATTTTTAAGTCGAAAGGGGCAGCTACAACGGAGCAATATACATCATCGAATCTTCTACCTTTCTGAAATGTGTGGGCGCTGGTTTTGTTTTGACAAGTCAACACAATTGCAGTCCAAGGTTTCCTTTTGTCGTACCTATCTGTCGCCATTTTGAATGTTTTGTTCCCAATGTGCTAGGCGTAAGTGTTTCCTCTCGGAGGGCTTGGGATCCAATCTGGTTGGCAAAGTTCGGCGGGGTTCGGCGTACGTTCGGGTGTTCGTCGTGTTTAACAGTATCTACCTCTCGCTTCCTCTTCTGAAATGTTAATTGTGTTAGGGAAGAAAACCAATCAGACATGAGATAAATGAAGCGCAAGCTTTTATTAACGGCAATTATTTTTGGCAAAATAAACCAAACCAGCTGATTTCAAAGCTGACACTAACGCAATGGGGAATTTTAGTTTCTCCTCTTCCCACGTTTGATTGGTCGAGGTACAATAAGCGTTCCAGAAATATTTTGCTACCGTTCACCTGTGGATTTGTGTTTGGTCTAGATATCTGTTATTTTCCAGCTGTCCACGGTTGCATTTCTGACTTGCAGTTTGTTCTCCTTGACTGATCATGTAGCTGTCGTGTTAAGTTTTCTACGCTTCGTACAGTCGGACCTCTATTAAGCGGCCACCCTGGGGACTTTGAAAGCTGGCCGCTTAATAGAGGTTGGCCGTTTAATAGAGGTACAATATAAATTGGGTAGAAATGGAAGTCAACGTAATTTTATTGCCTCTACATAGCAAAAGCCTTGTTGAAAAGTGAACATATGTGAAGATGAATGTAAAAATCATTGAAAAAAAACATTTGGTGCTCTGTATTTGCGCATTTCAAGTCCGTGCAAAGTTCTAGCTCTAACACAAAGAGCATGTAGTCGACAACTACAGTATTTTTTAGTGTTGATTATGTACAGAAAAATATCCAAATCCGTGTAACAAAAGATCAAGTTTTACAGGCCATTTTTGCATCAATAGTCTGTAAAAAATTTAGCTCAAAATATTTCACGGACGATTTATTTAAAAACAATCCATCACTGCTGTTTACCATTGACGAGCTTGGAGTTGTATCAAGGAGATCAAGTCATTTGCCTTGCCAATAGACGGATAGGGCAAGGTCTTGGTAACCGTGAAACTGGGCAAAGTGTTAGCCTGCAGAGCAGGCGTATTTGGGGATACGATAAAGGATACGAATACTCTATGCCGCCATCTTGGATGATAAAGCTGAAAGAGGGTTGCCCCTCCTCCACTAGTCCCAATTCTCTACGCATCCAAAATGGCGGCCTTCTAACGCACCCAAAAACGCCTGCTCTGCAGGCTAGCAAAGTGTTGGAGTTGATCGGTGTCATTATAGTAGAGATTAAATTGCAGCTCTTTTAGTTATCAGTTATCACCTTCATATTATCTGCCACCATTTCGGTTGAAAAGGTAATTTGCTAGCCGCAATAGAGGTAAAAAAAACAATAAATACTAAACTTGCAACAGCAAAAAGGTGGCCGCGGCCGCTTAATAGAGGTGGCCGTTAAATAGAGGTATCGAATACAGCACTTTACTGACAAATAATTCGGGGCTTTGGAAAGTGGCCGCTTAATGGAGGGTGGCCGCTTAATAGGTGGCCGCTTAATAGAGGTCCGACTGTAGTACCATCTTCGCTAACTTAACTTCCATTTTTAACCCTCGTTGTACGGACGAATAGGAGGCAGTTAGGTCCAACAAGAACGTAGAAGACATTCGTTTCTTTTTGTCTTACCTCTGAGGTATAAGACAGGGTAACAATATTTTTTTGTTGTTGTTTTAGGTATGCGAAAGGCGTACCATTTCGACAGAAGTTGGTATGTGAAAGGCTTAGAAATTGAACCTACGGGCGCGAGTGGAGCCTCGACTCCGATAAAGGGCAGTTTCTCTTGTTGAGTATTCGTCCACCCAGGAATGAACACAATCAGCTATAACACACGAACCAATTTTTATTCGAGATAAGAAATAAAATATTAATATCCCATATCAGGAGTCATATTCCATTTGAGCTAGCCTAGCTTTATTCACGAGATATCTTATTTAACTCGACAAAAATTTCTCTCTTATGATGAAAAAATAAAACGTGTTTTACAGTCTCAATTGATTTTTATAAATTTCGTTACAGTTAATTTACAAATTAATTAACAACTTCCTCCCGAAAAGAGCTTTTCATGGTTTCTGACACGTTTTGGTTGGGGGAAAGGGGGGGGGGGGGAATACAAGCTTTGAACCTCTGTAATTCCGCTCAAAATTGACGAACATTCGAAGTTTAAAATTATGTTCATATACCTCATTAGCATCATTCAGTCTTTTCGAAAATTAAAAAAGTATGAACGTTTGTATCGATTTGTAACGACGTTTATAACTCGCCGTCATTAGAAACCTTCTCGTGTCGGTAATCTGCATTTCGATATCGAATTTATCAAATTTGAAGATTTCGTTTACGACCGTCATAGTATGAATCTTTTCTCTAAACTTTGACGTAAATAATTTGACGAAAAATACCTCCCAAAAGGCAAATTCGATGTCGATTAGATTCAAAAATTCAAAATTCTATCCTTTTTCTATAATTTTCGTTGTTAACCTCTCAGCTTATGGCGTCAGATACCATGAAAAGGTCTATTATACACACGACATCTATGTCATGTGAACTCTAAGATGATTTATTTGTAGGAAAGATTTTTGGGGAACAGAGATTTTTTTAAACATTTTTTTTTATTTTCACTTAAAGCACAAATACTAGAGTAATACAATCAAATACAAAGTTAATTACACTAACGCTTACGCTACTCACTAAATACAAAATAACATTACATTACATTCAAAGTCAGCTAGATTTAATTTATGGTGTGGTTATATAATAATATAAACCTATATAATAATTTGTACAAATACTTTTCTACATCATGTCAAATTCCTTTTTTTTACTAGAACGTCTGTATATACAATTGCATATATAACGACGACACATGCCTTAATTTACATTTTACATTGTATTTTAGAAGCCCTGGACACTGGACACTGCTATGCTATTACAGACTTTAGCAAAGGGTTCAACCTAGTGGACCATAATGTCCTTTGCTCTGAACTGCGTAATCTTGGTGTACATAATGTTCTAATTACCTGGATCGGTTCGTTTTTGACAAATAGATCGCAGTCGGTTAGAATAGGTAGTGCTACCTCGGGTCATGTTGTGCCTAGGGGTGGTATTCCCCAAGGGACTAAATTGGCCCCCTTACTGTTTGCAGTACTTGTTAATAACCTAGCCAGGCAATGGAAGATCAGGGCTAAATACGTAGACCACCTCTCGGTGGTGGAGATTATACCTAGGTGTTCCACCAGTTTTCTCCGTTCATTGCAAGAGATATTTGCACATATGCTACTGAGCATGGCCCAGTGAAGTGCAAGGAGATTTTTATTGATTTCTTACACTATAAGCCGCACCATCCTCCTCCTTTGCAACTTTCTGGGTCCGAAATCGAGCGCGTCCACACGTATAAGTTGCTTGGTGTGTATGTTACTGATAATTTATGCTGGAGCACGAACTGCGAGTACATTGTTCAGAGAGCGTGCAAACGCCTGTACGCTCTGCGCTGTTTGAAGAAGTCAGGTGTGATGGAAAGGGAGTTAGTTCTGGTGTACTCCAGTCTGATCCGTTCAGTGTTGGGATATGCCTCCCCAGTTTGGGCAAATTTGCCGGAATATCTTAGCCTCCTGATTGAGGGTGTGCAGAAAAAAGCCTTAGAGATAATCTTTCCTGGGCTTCCCTACAGGGACGCACTGGTGTCGCGGATCGGCGCGCCGCAGCATGCATTAAGTTTATCCAGAGAGTTCGGGACACTGGCGTCCTTGCTAACTTGCTACCACAGCGCACAACTGTGTCCCATGGATACAATCTACGTACAGCCACCATTAGAAAATCGTCGCGACAAATTTATTACATATAGATATTCTCAGTAAAATGTTTAAATGTTTAACGTTTCATGTTAATGTATATATATGATTAGTTATTATATTATTATTATAACTATTACTACCCGATACTCATCTATTGAGATGTTATTACGATAACATGTTTCCCCATTTTTTATAATGAATAGATTCTTTTTGGGGAACAGTGATGGCATAGCTCATCTCCCACTAATGTGGCCCAGGTTCGATTTAAATTTTTATTAACATTTTCCAGGCTTTATTTTGGATTTATTTCGACCTTGTTCTGTTTTGTATGAGTTTTCCTTTACTTATTCATTACGTCACTAATAGATCAAAGCCAGAGCTAAAATAGCCTGCGTAGCAAGACTTTCCTTGGGGTTTCGTGCGTTTTTCACTTTTTGACAGCGCGGATATATTGGGCCGAGAGCGAATTTCTACGCGTTCAAACATCGAAAACTGCACAAAACCCAACGGAAACCCTTGCTACGTAGGCTCAAGCTAAAAGTACATGCACCGACACAGCGGCAAAATGAGTGCGCATGCTCGTCAGGCGTAAGCAATCTTACGCGGCGAAATGACTTCATTTTTTAAATTCCCATTGTTTGTTTTCGTTTCGTGGGGATAAGCGCAAATCAAAATAGATAAGGTTGCCGCTTTCAGGAAAGGTTCCTTCGAGCTTCCTCCATCACATGTCTTATTCAACAAAAAAATAAGTATTGTGGTAACAGATGTGAATTTGGCGATTGAAGTGGAGCATTCGTAATCGATTCTCGCTCGAATCACAAATCTGCAGAGCATGCGCACTCATTTTGCTGATGCGTCACATTCACCAATTAAAAACCACTTAGTAAAGACGTTCTCGATAAACACCGTAACATAGAATCTGCGAGCGCCAAGTGCGTATCTGGCGCTATTAAGCACATGCCCATGATTCATTGCGAGGGTGCCTCCACTCTCACAGTCAGTCCTTTCCAGTCCACGCTCACACCGTAGAAAGCGAACTCATCCGAAGACTGAAAGAAATAATGAAATTGTGTTCTTGATTGGTCACCTTTGGGAAAACATCGAAACTGATGGAAAAAATGTGTGTATGTATTGTATTTCAAATGGCGGAAGGATCTCCTTGCGTATGTACATAGTTTATCGTATTGCAAATTTCCGTCTTCTGAAGTGCAATCGTTCAGTCATGCGAAGGCTCTTTAGAAGGCATTTTCCTTTATAGACCTAGTTTGTGGAAATTTAATGTTTAGTCGAGATTTGGGATTATATATAAAGAGGTTCCAAAGTGCTATAAAACGCCGTTTTAGTTTTAACGTAATGTTGTGAAAGAATTGCATGCTCTAGAACAATAAAAATATCTAGTACCTTCTTTTTCTGAATCACAGCTTTCACTTTATCTGCCATATTGGGTTTCTTAGTAAGAAGAACCAGAAACCCTCCCCCTCCTGCTCCGGTCAGAGTTTGTCCTAAAACTAACGGGTCTGGTGCCTCCATTACTTTATGTATCGCATCTGGTTCTGACCCTGCAGAAGAAGATAAAATCCCTCAGATAGTTCAGGAAATAAATGAAAGCAAACGCTAAACAAAACGCTTGGAGTAGAGATTGACTTATTTTCTGCCTTGCCCAGTTCCCGCGCGCTCACTTATGAGTTAGCCTTTGGCGTAGGCTAGTATTCGGGGTATTTCATGACACAAAATAGCTAGAATTACAGGAAATAGTTCTCTTTCATGTCATATTTTTCAGATTACGAAAAGGCGGATATCGAATGAATGCGGATAGGTGTTGAGGGAAAGTCTAAAAGTCTTTGTTTTCAATATTTCAATGTCTTCGTTACTGGGCACTCTCTCTCGTACTATTATTATGAATAAAAGAGCTTTATTATTATAAAAGGGAATAAAAGAAATACGTTTGGAAGGGCCGAGTTGTGTGGTGCTTTGTTTCAATAGTTCCCTCTTACCAGGAGCAATAATGCTTTTCTGTTTCCGATAGCAGCTCATGCACGCACCCAGCTTTTTGATGTTTCCTGGAAAATAAACAACATGATACCATGACGCCCCCTCGTCTCTAAGTTTACCCAAGGGCGCCTGCGTGGGAGAACGTAGACTGAGATTGTTTCTTTGAATGAATATAGATTTAATGGCTAAGCCCAGGGCTAACTAGTAAACCCGGAATTTTACTGAACTTTCAGTTACCTGTAAGATTCAGAATTTAAGCACTCCATTTCTTGACGGAAGCAATCATGAACGGCCAAACTTAAGAAAAGTCCGTTTACGTTAATCGCCATTAAAGATGAGATTTTTACCGAGACAGTTCAAAGATGATAATTTTTTCGAAATCTTTGATGACATTTTTTGATTTCCCAAAAAATTTTCACGATTTTTAAAGCGAATTATGTGGAGGCTGGTAGGTGCTGTATGTAATTGTTTTCTGTAAGTGAAACCGATTCCCCTAATGGTTCCGGAACGTTTTGTTTTGTTTTGTTTTGTTTTTTTGTTTTTCTTTTTTTGCACTGAAAACGTGAAATGAGTTAGTAAACACACAGACCGTCACAAAAAAAATAAATCTTTGTGCTCTCAACGGGAGAACCATATATGTATGTGCAACGAGGGAATCGTTTCACTGAACTTTTAAAAGATCATACCTGTAAACATTTCGCTGGGGAGGCGTGCAAATATCACTCGGAAACGCAAAAGACATAACTTCAAAAGAAGTTACTTAAATATTGCTCCACTAAATCGTGAAAAGTGGCAAACTTGTTGCGCACAGATTATGGTAATTTAACCAAGGAATTTCCCCCTAAAAGTTACTTTTGAGTAAAATGTCAAGGATTCTCACATTTTGGCAGGCCCTTCGCATGAGCTATGCGTTTGACCGCTGTAAAAATTCAAGTATACACGAACCTTGGCGGGTTCCTATTAACGGAAGCGAGGTATAGGGATTTTCCTGGGCTGCAATAACTGTGGTAGCGGTAGTCACGAGGCCATTCGCTGCAAAATGAAAAAAAAAAAAGCGACATTAACACAAGCAATCGGCCATGACAAAGATTGAACCTCATTTGCATCATCAGTAAATGCAAATGACCAATGCGTAAGGAGACATTGCTCTAACTGAAGAAACAGACATTTAATGAAATGCGCAAAAAAAGCGTAAACTAAGCCAAGGATAAGTTTTTCTTTGCATACTGATTTCTCACAATTGGTAAGAGTACGTTGGACTATCTTGTTAAATGTTTTGACCAGTTTAAGTAGTCGACCGGACACGGAAAGAAAGCAACCAAAAAAAGCCCCCCTCCCCCCCCCCCCCCGCCCTCGCCAAAAACAAAAAATCAACTTTTGACAGGAAAATCAAACACGTAGTTGTCTTGGAAACCCGTCAAGAGCTTCAAAATTTATCCGAAACAATACTCGCTTCGAGTTGCTTATACAGCTAGCGATTTTGCTTTTCTACCAGCAACAACTAAAAATGTTTTTGTTTTCATCCTCGATGGCGCAAGGTGGTTTGGCATTAAGGTTACCCGATACCTTCAGAGGTTTCTCGCGTTGAAGCGATGTAGCGCGTCCAGTTTAAAGTGTAGATACCTAAACCCCAATATCAAATTAAAGCTTATATAAAATAAATTGTCGAATTTTTCACGACCTCTAATTGCGAGCGTCCGAATCACCTTTTTAAAGCTACAAGTCAAAGTGAATTTTGTTTTTTGCTAATTTAACTTGCTCCTCAGTTTCCGGACCCAAAGCGCTAAGGCCTAGGGTAAACGTTGAATCTAAGTCGCGTCGAATTTATTAAAAATAGGTTCGACAAAGAGTCGACTTAATTCCAGTGTGGTAGCAAACGTCAAACCTGCGTAGACCCAAATTCACAAGTTGCACTTCGTGAAACACGGGAATAAGCACGTGTCCCCGTGCTATTAGGGACCTTACGAAAACACCACGGCGACGGCGACGATAACGCCACAACACAAAAGGCTTAATGAGCAAAAACAATCGCTCTGCACGTGCGTTTTACATTTCGGTACATTTCTTTGTCGTCCCCTGCAAAAAAACAACGTGAAATGACCAGATTCAAGGTTTTGTGGAGAACGTGAACACACGACAGTGATTTTTTTTTTCTCTTCCTTAACTTGAACGGTTTAGTTTGTCGTTTGTGTGCAAGTTGAATGAGTTAAAATAATCGCGAAGTAGCACAAGTGAAATAAAGTTATACTTTCAAATGACGTCTTCGTTGGCGTCACCGTCTTGCATTCGTAAAGTCCCTATTCACTCGATCCGCGGCTAGTTATTGCTAGGACTTGCTAGCGAAATGCCGAAATACAGTGCTCTGGCGTCGGGCTTTTCTTTGGCAATTAATTGCGAAAAATAGAAAGAGAAGACTCAAACACTGAGCATTTATTGTAAATAGGCAATTCGCGTTTCAATCATTTATATTTAGTGTTCATGAAACACGAAAAACACATTTCCATCACGCTGTGCGACGTCAGCAATGGCTTTCGATAGCTCGCCATTTCTGGTCGCGAAATTGTCTTTGTACAGCGCATGCCCGTCAGGGGGGGAATAGCGTTTGGCAGATGGGGGAGTCGGTATTTTTGTGACGTTTGCGCAGTCCATCACATTTGAATTATTTTGTAATTTGCATGATTTATGAATTGAGTTCAGCGCGTGTTTAGAACGGCGTTTACTGTTACGCCGAACCACTGTCGCATTATCCGACTTGGCAAGTCAAACTTATGCTGGAGTCGAACCAATTAATTTGCGTCGAACTTTATTGCGGCAGACGTCGCACCATTCATGCGCCTATTTCAAAATTAATAGGTTCGACGAATTAAGTTCAACTAAGATTCGACGTTTGCCCCAGGCCTATAAAAACGTGTCTGCGTTTTGCCATACTCAATCGCAGTGAAAAGTTATAGAGCATTTTCAAAATAGGATGAAAAAAATGTGGAGTAATCGTACAAAAATCGCTCTCGGAGAAAAAATATTTCGAAAGCAAAAATTCGCAGACACGTGTTTGTTGTTTATATGTAAAACTAGCTACTGTCCAAATTTGAAGGCAAACGAACAAATTCCTTTTGAGTTTTAGCTCTTTGAAGTAACTCCTCCAAAAGAAAAAAATTTAATTGAGAAAACAGCGCTAAAAATTCGGCAATTCATTTTATTTCAAAATTCTTGGTTTAGTTGGGTAGCCTGCTCTATAAGCTTTAATTTGATATAGGGTTCAGGTGATCTACAGTTTAAACCGGACGCGCTACATCGCTTGGACGCGAGACACCTCTGAAGACACCTATGAAGGTACCAGGTAACCTTAACTTTTCCCATTTCGGGGACCTTGGACTCTAGACTCAGTTCCCTCCACACAATCACGACACTTGTTGAGATCATCCACGTCTCCCCGACATTTGATCAAAGCAAGGGACTAATCAGTACGTGCTTAGTAGTTTCCTTAATGCCTAAACTAAAGGCTGGTTTCCATATGATCGCAATAAGGTCTGCGATCATATGGAAACCAGCCTTTAGATAGAACATGGTTCTATCTTCTGCGATCGTCCGCGATCGCTGTCGCAGGATCGCAGACGATCGCAGACTGAAGTAGTTTCCATATGATCGCAGACGATCGCAGACCTTATTACGATCTGCGATCTGCGATCCGCGATCATATGGAAACCAGCCTTAACTGCAATCAAAGAAAGCATCCGTTTTATAGACCTTACTTCTATTAGGGAGGCCAAGCATCACGCTTACCGGCAACAATGGTGGAAAATACCTTTACTTAGCCCCCTCCCCGGCCTCTTATTATTCCCGCCTTATCAGCTCCCCCTTGATTAACCACCCCTCCCCACTCACTCATCGTCATTTACAAGACATAAGATCGGTCAAATAACCGAACTTAAATGGTGGCAATCACAAACATGGTTTTAGAAATCGTGCAGCCCTGTCCACCCCAATTAAAACGTAGAAACTGAAAATGTCCTTACGAAAATTCACAAGTTGAGTATCTAGAGAAATTAACTGCATTTTTGCTTCAAGGCCCAACAGATGAAATACGGCATTCGGCAATGGGAAACGATAGGTTTTGTCATTGTAGTCATTTTTTTTTTTTTTTCAGAATACTCGAATGCTCTAAAAGTACAATTGTCTCACCTGGTTTTGGCAAGTTTTTGGAGCGTCTCTTGTTACAGTAATAGAGCACAACAGAGAAAGCCACAACAAGAACAAAAGACACGGACCCTAGTACGCCAAGGATTATAATGTAAACATCTGTGTTCCCAGCTATTTCCGACATTTTGTAATTGACCTGAGGATTTGCTGAAAGAGAGTAACAAATAAAATGTAAGCCTTTCATTGCCATAGTCAAACACTGAGCTGTGTAACGTTCATGTTTGTGAAGAGGCTATGCCACCTATTGCAGTTAAAAGAGACCCAATGATGTTTTCTTTAAAACTCCGCTAATTCAGGCTAGAAGAATGAAAGTGAATTACAACTTGGAAATAATTGGGCTAATAAATTTCATCACATTAGAAACTGATTATGGTCTGCTATCCCCTAGGGAAAGGCACGGGATATATTCCTCTTGATGTTCTAGTGGCCAAAGCTACTTAGTTTTCATTTCCACATAGTTTAGACCCAAAGGGTAAAAATCTCCATGACATGTCACCGGTACGCTGTTGAGGATATCCTAAAGTGAGATCCTCATTTTTAAAATGAAACTTCTAGGGCATTATTTCTAGACGTGTTGTTTATCGCGTTGAAATCTGCTTCAGATTACAGTGGCTCCCTCTCTTAGATGTCAGGATGAAATTCTGAAGTTATGTCTCATTTAAATGAAAGCTTTCCAGAGGTAATGTTTGTTTTCCCGTATTTTACAAAATGGACATTGGTAATTATAAACACAGGCCTCGCAGCTCATTGAACTGAGGGTATTGATTGACCTCTTAAACTGGGTCTATCGTGAAAGACCTCAGAATTAACGGATTGGAAGTCCGGCACCCTAACCACCCTACCACGCCGCCTCCTTTTTGCAAAACACTTTGGAAGCGATTCTAACGTCCTACCTTCTTTTCCAAATCACTTGTTTAATTGGTAGTGAACTACTCTAAATCTTAATAACGCTTAAAAGAGCGGAACACACGAGGTTACAAGTCATAATAGTTATAGTGCTTACGCAAGGAGTCTGGTCTCAGGGCCTTGTCCCACGAACGGGACTAGCATAATCTTGAGAGACAGGTCCCCTAAATTCAAACCAGTCTGAATTCGTTGGGCCAGTGGCAGGGACCAAAATTTGGTTCCATCAACTAAATTGTTTGAGAAAAATGGGTTGTTGACATGGTGGAAGAAGGCCCTGTGACTGGGGACGTGTCCCCTTGTGTGTGCCGGGCAAAACCTAGTAAACAAAGAAAAAAAAATAAAACTTACTAGCTTCCGTTGAATTACGTTTTGACGTTGGCTTCCACCTTTTAATGGTAACTTTTGTAAATGACCCCAAAGGAGGCCTGTTTTTGCCCCTGAACCTCATCGAAAGGTTTAGATCATTCTCTTTTATGCACACGGTATCGCTTCTTCTGGTGCATTCCTCTTTAACAAGTTCGTTCTTTTGGCACTTTGTGCAAGGCTTACACGCACTTAAATCTTTTGTGTCCGAGTAAAACGATCCCTAGAGAAAAAAAATAAACGAACAGAGGATTAAATAATAGAAATATGCAAGTAGTTTGTTGTTGGCTCTCGTCTTTACTCCGAGAGGTTTTTTCTCCGGGTGCTCCAGTTTACCCCTCTTCTCAAAAACCAACACTTCAAAATTCTAATTTGATCTGAAAAATGACCCCAATTACTGCTCCGTGCTAAATACACTTAAATAAAGTGTTTTATTTTTTATTTTATTTGTTTACAAGTTGAGCCGTTGGGTAGACACGTACACTCAAACAGAAACAATAAAAACACGAGTTCATTAATTATCACTAAAGACTTCTTACAATGTTTCTTGGACTCGTTTTTGCGCACGAGCGCGTAATAAGTAACAAGGTTCCAAATTGTTACAATGTTGATTGTTTCAAAGGGTCGATCCACATTGTTACAATGCTGACCATTTGCAGCCTTGACAGCTGCAAATGGTCCGACTTTCAGGTGGCTCGGATGACCACATAGAAATGGCGGTCCCGTCTCCAATTTGGGCGACGTAAAAAGAAACACTTAGAACGTAACGAAACGTGGCTGTGACAGTGACAGCCTGTGGTCGGCTTGGCGTGGTTCTCTGAATGGCTTCTGAGTGAATGAAACCACAATTCTGTATAACAGCCAGAACTCAGTGGGATTTGCCAAGTGCGCGCTGGGAAACAAATAGACGTACCGGAAGTCCAACAATGTTAAAGTGGTTTTAACGTTTGAGTTCGATGGGTGAAAACATAAACCGTGAAAAATTGTGTAAATTGTAATCATAAAGTATGAGTGTAAAGAGGAGATGATGGTTTGTCAGTTCAACACAAGGCACTGGCGCCACAAAGTGGTGCAAATAGACCTTTGACACTCGACGGCCATGTTGAGCCTCGTACTGAATTCGCGTCTGGGCGAGGCTTGCCGTGCCAAAACAAAACTTTTTATTCCTCTGAGACTCAACATGGGCCCGCGTGACAGAGGTCTATGTTTGAGAAACACAGAACGTGACCATTTTAGTGACAGGTACTGGGCCGGCAATTCTTCTCCAGATCTCTCGGGAAATTTTTGTACAAATGTTACATGTTAATATTTACACAGTGGCAGTTAATGCTTTTCTTACCTTAACGCACACTTCGCAGACAGTGTTACTGTTGGAGCTGCAGTTGTTTTTGACTCCCCACCCTTTCTTGCATGTATTGCACTTTATGCAGAAGACCACTCCTTTATAATAATAGGAACCTGGCCCACATGTGCATTTAGCGTTCGATGTAAGAGTGCAAGTCTCAGTGACTTGTAAGCTATATCCTCGACATTCGTCACATTTACGGCATTTTGCGCTATTTATACTGTCTGAAAATGTCCCATTTGGGCACCTTTGGCAGCCTGATTCGACCGATTTTGAAATAAATGTTCCTTTTGGACAATTAACGGCGTATATGCTCTGCAAGAGATAAAAGAGAGAATGAGCGAAAAATAGCCGGAATGAACAAAAGTCCAGTCCGGGAGTAAACCTCGGCTAATCATAAAATATTTCTTGGTTTAAGTTAGATAAATAAATAAATAAATAAATAAATGTTTGGCAGTCAGAACGACACCTTACAATGGTTTTAATATTTCAGGTGTGTGGATAAATCCTAAAGAATAGCCACTCAAAGCTACTGAGTTGCGCTTTGCCGGGTTGGTGTTTATTAGTGTGCAAGGAGGTTCATTAAAATTAAAGTTACTAAGCGTACTTTTTTTGCTGTACAAGGTGGGTGGATGTGAATATGCCCCTAAAAGGCGATTTAGTGGTTCAACGTTTGCTTAGGACTGTCGCGTGCGATTATGGAATTTCTGTAGCGCTCACTGCTCGGATCAAAAGCAAAAAAATCGTACACAACGCTCCTCATTCAACAATTCCTACGCCTACGACTGCGGCAGGATTTTAAAACATGTTTCAAAATGCTACGACACTTAACATGTCGTGCACGACAAGTTGGAAGTTTGATTTACACGAAACAATTTTGTCGTAAGCTTAGTGGCGTCAGCCTGTCGCATAAAACGGCAGTGACTATTTTGAACTGAGCAGCACTTTCCTTGGCACAGTATTAACTTTTGTGTTGTATAATTTTTCTTGTTTGAGATGCAATGCTTTCCTTCGGTGCTGTTCTGTAACGGGACATTTTTCAGCTGGTAAAAGAAGTTTTCACTGAAAGTGGCTCAAAATTCTCCGGGTTGTGAAAATATTTTTCGGTGGGACAATTCATGCATTACTTTTCTTTTTTTTTTAGTATAAACATTAAGCAAATCTCTCGAGTTAAAGAACTTAAAGGCAGGGCCAATGTCTCCCATTTAAAAGTATGGTCAAAAAAACTTATTAGTACCGACGGAAAACGTTAAACTAATGTCTCTGTTTTGCAAAACAATAACCTTCAGGCATGCTAGTACACAGAGAATAGTATTGATCATCTTTGGCTTTGAATGGCCAGGATTGAAATGGACTGCAACTTGAAAAAAATTGGCGATTTTTTTTACCTTCTTCCTGTGTACTTTTGCGAAATCGCTTAAATCTGATAACAGTTTGTAATCTTCCCAGGAGAAACCACTCAACATTGATTTTTTCTCGGCGCTGTAAGAATAATTTGATGTTAGAGACAAGGTACCGTGTCAAATATTTGAGTTGTTTTGGCCAAAACAAAGAGAAATCTCTGTGATACTGACCCCGGCTTGAAAAGTGTACGAAGAAACAGGCAAATAATACGGTCGGTCGAAGCGATCGTGTTGAGACGGACCTTATTAAAACATACTCAATATACCAAACATTAAAACTCAAATTAGAAAAAAAACAAAAGTGACAGAACTCACCGTTATAAGGAGAAAACATCCGAAACCCACTACACTAACAGCCATAATTGGTCGCATCACTCGCTTCGAACCACTCGCTCCCTTGCTCAGGAAACTGCTTACGGCTGCAAATGAAGTTGGACCCCACGTGAATACGGGAACTTTCGCTCATGTTTATTGTGTCATTGTTTTGTTTTGTCACGGCTCGTTTCCCGCGGGTCATGTCACTAAACGGGACGTTCTCCCAGGAAAGTGATATGATCTCTATAAAGATTACCACTCTTTATTGCTTTTTCATAAGATATTTAACCTCTTGGTACCTTTTCACTAGCTTTATAATTTTAAGTTTTTGTTGTTCTTGTCAAGTTATAAAAATCGAAGAAGAGAGCTTTAGGGATCAAAGGAAATAATACGGGATTAATGTATGACCACGCAAGAGGGGCTTTTGAATAAAATAGTAGCTAAATCATCATAGTCTTACACGTCTGGACCGTTATTTAGCAAACAGATTTAAGTTTTCTCTGCGTTCAGCTGAATCAGAGAAAACGAACAAAGAAAGCGATGTAGAGTGGTACATGTACGAGGTGACTCAGAAGGACGGCACAAGACGAAAATCTGGTGATTACTCATCCGACATCAATTTACTCACTTCTCAGTCACAATTTAAGCGAATTTTGACGATAGTTTGAAGTACGTAGGCCTGTCGCTCGGCTCAGAGCTAAGCGATTTCCTGTATTTCGGCTTCCCCATAGTGATTTTACTTCTCGTCTCGCGCCAAGGCAAGACCTGGCCAAGGGCAGTCGCTCCTGCATGCCATGGCCCATTCATCACGGTTAATTTCCACTTTTTCCCATAAATTTACGTGCGTTTTAAACGTCCATAAATAAATTGAGGGTGGAATTACACTATGGAAACCGGTAATTTCACTTAGACCTTTGGCTATCTCGTTACATCTCCAACCTCTCATTAATTTGAAAAACCAAACGTCGTTTTCCTTCAGTTCTCATGCCGTATACGACCACCCTCAAAAAATGCTTTGTTTCTCGGCTTATCGCCCGACAAATCCAATTACGTTCAAGTTTCAGAACGCTGAACAGGTTCTTATCCATTGCCTGCTCCTTTCTCTGAGCTAATGTTTTAAAACGACTTTGAGATCTATAATAAAAATCACTTTGTAATGACGGCCTTACTACAGGCTATATCGAACTCCCCGGCCCTGTTCTCGAAGAAATGGACCTTAACCCTTTAAGCCCTAACAGTGATCAGCAGCAAAGTTCTCCTTGTAATATCAATGCTTATTCAACCCCTGAGGTCATGAGAATAACGATATTATCACCCAAGGTGAATTTTCTTGATAGTTTAATAACTTCTCCCCAGTACTAATACTTTTATAAGAAAACTATGGGGGCAAGATAGCAGAATTTGTTCTTTGATACTAGGGCTTAAAGGGTCAAGAAACATTGCTATACCACGGCCGACAACAGCCAACTTGTCAGCTCTGTGTCGATGAACATGTGCGAACAACGTGCGAGAAAACGTGCGTGTGCATGTGACGAGAGTGTGGCTTTCCAATCCCGAATAGGTATTCATCGGATATATAATTTCCATGTGGAATCTATGTGAGTGTTGTTGTTGTTGTTGCTGGTTTTTTTGTCACTTAAATGTTCTAAATCGCGACAGTCTACCACAGGTCAATTTTGCGCAACAGTAGAAACTGCTGTCAACATGTAGCTAATCTTACATGGAGTGCTTGGGGCGAACGGCTGAGCTGCGAAAAAAGCATATGAGTGCATCACTGCATGTGATATAAGGGTGTAACAATCCCGCTTTGGCACGTTATGAAGAGACCAGAGCTTTGCATGATTTGATTTGCTGCTTTATGATTCTGTTTTAAGAGAAGCACTTGAATACGTTTCCCCGTGCAAAAACAGACTATTGCCGGCTTTAAGCCATGGTCTTTCCATCAGGAAAATTCTGTCACGGCCCCACGGATTGGTCAGGCATACTCAACTGTGAGCATGAAAAGATGCGTGCAATATTAATGTGTAGTGCTCTGCCATCCCGTATTAGTTCCAATGATCCAGAAAGTTCTACTATTCCCGTTGAACCCTCAGCAATTAAAAGGTGTTACGTTATAGACAATGGAGTCAAACCAAACCAAAACATTCGATTTTACGCCTAGGTTTTTGCAGTGCCGAATTGTCGAATTTAGACAAAATTTGCATGGCGCTCGGCATAAATCTTGTGCCATCTTGTGCCATCTTGTGCCTTCCCGTATCAGTTCCACTGATCCAGAGAGTTCTACGTACTGTTCCCTTTTAAAACCTTCAGCGATTAAAAGCTTACATATGTTTATATGATCAGTAGACAATATTTAAAAAAAAAATAAATTGAGCTAAAACATTCGATTTAACGGCAAGGTTTTTGCAGTGTCGAATTGTCAAAACTATAAGGTAAAATTTGTTCAATACTGCAACGCATTGTAAACTGGTTGGTCACCAACATATTCTGGGAGAGAAAATAGAAGCACACGATGGTTTGAAACTAACCTGGATATCACAAAGAACGTGGAGATGGCAAATTCCAGAGTTGTAAAGTATTCCTTCTGCAGATTTTAAAAACCCTTCTGCGTGGAAACGGCAGAAAACCTTCAGCAAAGACCGTGAACAGGTGACCGTGCCCTTTTCTCCTCACCGAGTCGGGTATCTTCCCTAGCCGCTCCTCTCACGAAAGATTGGAATTCGCTCTGACTATTTCTTTTCCCTTCACGATGAAAGCCAAGCAAACCTTTGGCGAAATTGTAGCGAGCATGGGTTCTGCGGATACAAACTTCATAAGAAATCACGAAGGTATCACAAGCCTTTTATTAGTCATCACAGGATAGAATTTGATCGAAACGAAAGCAAGTCACGACTGCCAAAACTAAGCTCGCCAATCAATGAAAAAGTCACGAGTCAGGCTCGTGTCACACTGAAGTGAATCCCACAAATGTTCAAAACGAATTCACGTATTACAAATGCAAAAATCACGCAAAACGAGGGAATAGATTACAATAAAGTGAAATCATTATTCTCAATCGAACTTTACTACTCGTGACATAAACTTGACCCGAATTTGGTTTGTGTAAAAGAGGAAAATGTCAAAGGGAAGCCAAAAATCTGATCAGGTCAGGATAACACGAGCCATCACACAACATTGAAACGCGATCTATCATTAAGGTAACACAACTTAAGTAACTGAGTCATTGCAAGAGTGTCACGAGTATGTCACAATCCATAAGTACGAGCACGTACAACAAAGCATAACAAGGAATCCGTCAAAGCTTGGAATTTCATTCGCAAAATACCGAAATAGTTTTATTCTGAAGATACAAGTGTTAGCGGTAGTATTGTCTACCGAGGCGGGGAAAACTTCGTAAAATCATTTGTTTAATTTTTTTACACTTAACTGAGTTAGTAAGTTCTGAGATATTACATTCAGTTCTTAATATCAATGTTTTGTACAAGTTTTCCTTTCCCCGTAAGTAAATGAAAAACAGGAAAACTTTTTGAGAAAAACGTTAAAAATGCTAAGAACGTTCTTTGCTTGTTCAGTTCGCCCCCAATCTCTTCTGTTCGTGGATCTCGGGTCAGCCCCGACAACATTTCGAACCCCCTTGGGGGAATTTGTTCAAATCGATTTTTGAGCTACGATTCATCGGTAGTTTCAGGGTAAACTCGTCTTAAGTTTCAGTTCAGTTCTTAAAGTTATCAAGTGGAAGGGTTTTAGACTTCTACTGACAAAAGATTTTGACAACCATTTTAAGGGAAAGGAGAGCGATAAAAGTATAAAGTCGGGCAGATCTAACGTAGAAGAAGCTGAGCATTCTCACGAGCAAGGAGCTCATATTACCAACTATGGCAAATTAAAAATACTGCAATTTTTTAAAAATTGAATTACAAAGATATAAAAGATAGTTTTGTGCACAGTCTAACAGACTCCTCTGTGTTGTTGGTATTTTCACAGTATCAACGGTCAAACTCGACAATTGCATTGAAAATGATGGCATGTAGACTCTTCGAAACTTCACTCTTAATATTTCATTTAAAAATGATTTAGCGGTTTCAAAAAGCAATAAAACTTCAATCCAGGGGACCGGATGTTTTACATGCCGAATGAACAAGATTCATTTCGGGGGGCCAAAGATGTTTTGTGAGTTTTGGACAAACGGCAAAGCTTGACCCTTGCCTTTCAAAGATCTTCAAATCAGTAAAAATAAGTTCAATCAAGGTGATATTAAAGTGGTAAGATCTACAGCATGCAGCAGTCTATCATCTAGCCACGAAAGGGTTCGGCGTACGTTCAGGTGTTCGTCGTGTTTCCACAGTATCTATCTCTTGCTATATTCACTTCTGAAATGTTTATTGTGTTAGGAAAGAAAACCAATCAGACATGAGATAAATGAAGCGCAAGCTTTTATTAACTGCAATTATTTTTGGCAAAATAAACCAAACCAGCTGATTTCAAAGCTGACACTATACCGCAATGGGGAATTTTAGTTTGTGCTCTTCCCGCGTCTGATTGGTCGAGGAACAAAAAGCGTTCCAGAAATATTTTGTTAGCGTTCGCTTCTGGATTTGTGTTTGGTCTAGATGTCTGTTATTTTCTAGCTGTCCACTGTTGCATTTTTGACTTTTCGGTTTGGTCTTTATCATGTCGCTGTCGTGTTAAGTTTTCTAACCTACGCAGTACTGAGCGTTGCTTACTCAACTTCCATTTTTCCCGCTCACAGTAAAGGACTTTGAAATGAATAAGAAGTAGCTGGATCCAACAAGGACGTAGAAGACATTCGTTTCTTTTTGGCTTATCTCTGAGGTATAAGAGAGGGTTACAATATTTTTAGGTATGTAAAAGGCGTACCATTTCGGTGGAAGTTTGTATGTGAAAGGCTAAGACTTGAACCTACGGGCGCAAGTGGAGCCTCGACGCCCTTGAAGAGCAGATATTCTTGTTGAGTATTCCTCCACCCCGGAATGAACACAACCAGCTACAACACACGAACCAATTTTTATTCGGGATAAGAAGTTAAATTTTAATATCTCATATCAGGAGTCATGTTCCATTTGAGCTAATCTAACTTTTTTCGAGCAAAATTTATTTCTCATAATGAAAAAATAAAACGTGTTTTACAATCTCAATTGATTTTTATAAATTTCGTTATAGTTAATTTTCAAATTAATTAACAACTACCTCCCGAAAAGAGCTTTTCATGGTTTCTGACACTTTTCGGTTGGGGCCAGAAGGAGGGGTCATACATGGCTAAAATTTCAGGCTTTGAACCTCTGTACAATTCCGCTTAAAATTGACAGACATTCGAACTTTAAAATTATGTTTATATACCTCATTTGCATCATTCAGCATTTTCGAAAATTAAAAAAGTATGGACGTTTGTATCGATTTGTAACGACGTTTATAACTCGCCGTCATTAGCAATCTTCTCGTGTCGGTAATCTGTTTGATATCAAATTTATCAAATTTGAACATTTCCTTTACAACTGTTATAGCCTGAATCTTTTCTCTAAACTTTGACATAAATAATTTGGGAAAACTACTTCAGAAGGCATACTAGATCTCGATTCGATTCGAAAATTTAAAACTCCATACATTTTCTATAATTTTCGTTGTTCCCCCCAAACAGCCCCCCCCCCCCCCCCCCACCAATATGGCGTCAGATATCATGAAAATGTCTATTGTACAAATGAAATCTATGTCATGTAAACTCTAAACTGATTTATTTGTAGCACAGATTTTGGGGAACAGAGATGGCACAGTGGTGAGGGCCGTCAACTCCCACCAATGTGGCCCGGGTTCGATTTAAATGCTTATTAACATTTACCAGTCTTCGCTTTGGATTTATTTCGATCTTCTTTTGTTTCGTATGCGGTTTTCCTTTACTTATTCATCACGTCACTAATGGATCAAAGCCAAAGCTAAAATAGACTGCGTAGCAAGACTTTCCGTTGGGGTTTTGTGTGTTTTTCACTTTTTGACAGCGCGGAAATTTCCGCGCTTTGAAACAGCGAAAAACGCACCATATCCAACGGCCGGAAACGCTTGCTACTCACGCTCGAGCTAAAAGTACATTCACAAATTAAAAAGCACTTAACAAACACCATAGCACTCGATAAACACCGTAACATAGAATCGAGAGCGCTAAGTTCGTATCTGGTGCTATCAAGTACATGTCCATGATTTATTGCGAGGGTGTCTCCACTCTCACAGTCACTCCGTCCCAGTCCACGCTCACATCGTAGAAAGCGAACTCATCCGAAGACTGAAAGAAATAATGAAATTGTGTGCTTGATTGGTCACCTTTGATTGTTCAAAATTCTGAAATACGCCATGAGCAAACATGGAAACTGCTGGAAAAAATGTACGTATGTATTGTATTACAAATGGCGAAAGGATCTCCCTACATATGTACACAGTTTATCGCATTGAAAGTTTGCGTCTTCTGAAGTGCGACCGTTCATACGAAAGCTCTTTAGAAGGAATTTTCCTTTAAAGACCTAGTTTAGGTCGAGATATGGGATTATATATAAAGAGGTTCCAAAGCGCTATAAAACGCCGTTTTAGTTTTAATGTAATGTCGAGAAAGAATTGCATGCTCTACTGATAATAAAAATTTCTAATACGTACTTTCTTTTCCTGAATCACAGCTTTCACTTTATCTGCCATATTGGGTTCTTTAGTAAGAAGAACCAGAAACCCTCCCCCTCCTGCTCCGGTCAGAGTTTGTCCTAAAACTAACGGGTCTAGTGCCTCCATTACTTCACGTATCGCATCTGGCTCTGTCCCTGCAGAAGAAGATAAAACTCTGGATGATCCACATTGTTTAATCCATGCCCTCAGATAGTTCATGAAATAAATGAAAGCAAACGCTAAACAAAACGCTTGGAGAAGACAGTGAATTATTTTCTCCCTTGCCCAGTTCCCGCGCACTCACTTATGAGTTAGCGTTTGGCGGAAGCTAGTATCCGAGATATTTCATGACACAAGAGAACTAGAATTAGTTCTCTTCTATGTCATAATTTTTAGATTACAAAAAGGCGGACGTGATAGCCATTTAACAACATCGAATGATTGAGGATAGGTGGAAAGTTTAAAAGTCTTTATTTTTCCAGTGTACAGGGTAATAAAAGAAAATCGTTTGAAAGGGTCGAGTTGTTTCAATAGTTCTCTCTTACCAGGAGCCATGATGCATTTCTGTTTCCGATAGCAGCTCATGCACACACCCAGCTTTTCGATGTTTCCTGAAAAATAAACAACATGATAACATGACAAATCGTCAAATTTCGAATTTTCGTCCCCTCGTCTCTATGTTTACCCAAGGGCGCCTGTGTGGGATAAGATTGTTTCTTTGAATGAATATAGATTTAATGGCTAAGCCCAGGGCTAACTAGTAAACCCGGAATTTTACTGAACTTTCAGTTACCTGTAAGATTCAAGGCAGAATATAACCACTCCGTTTTTTGACGGAAGCAATCATGAACGGCCACTTTACGTTAATCACCATTAAAGATAAGGTTTTTACTTAGAGAGTTCAAAGATGATAATTTTTTCGTAAATCATTTTTTGATTTCTCAAAAAAATTTCATGCTTTTTAAAGTGAATTGTGTGGAGGCTGGTAGGTGCTGTGTGTCTTTGTTTTCTGATTGAAACCGGAACGTGTTTTTTGTTTTTGTTTTTTTGGACTGTAAACGTGAAATGAGTTAGTAAACGCACAGGCCGTCACAAAAAATTATTATTTTTGAGCTCTCAAAATGAGAAAATTTTGTAATTTTTTCGGCCGTTTGACGGCGGTTGAGGCTTCAACAACTGCATGAAGTGTTTACAATATTGGCAAATTCTGATTGGCCAAGCAGCCAAAGTTACAAGCTTCTGATTGGCCAAGCGCATTTTTCTGCACTGAGTTGGCTTTTTAAAAGTTGGAAGTGAAACTATCTCTAGCTTCTCTATCTCTAGCCACTTCACCAAAAAATGAAAGAAAACTGGTTCATAGCTTACAGAGAAATACTAAAAACCAATTTTCGGTTCTTTTATTGAAAATAACGAAGAAATGTTCACATTTTTACGGAAAAAGACTGGAAACATGGATTGACAAAGAGTTTTCACAAAAGAAATGTGCACGCCCTGCTTTGTTCTGCTGAAGAACGTTAAGTTTGTTGTGCTTTTCACTGTTGAGAGAAGAGTCAAGTCCAATTGGTAAGAACTTATTTTTTTTATTATTATTATTGAACGTATTGCTTTCTACCACTTTCACCGGGCCAGACAAGTGATGTTCGTGCGGAAAACCAGTTTCACCAGTTCACAAATCACAACGTAGATAGACAGGTAAGCTGAAGAAAGCCTGGTTGGTTTGAGTTGTAGCTGCGCTGCGCTGCGATGAAAATGTCTTTTCAGAGATACGTGATTTCCGAGTTGGAGGGGGACTCATTGTTTTCGAAGGACAATCCGTTCACTTGTGTGGTGAATGGCAATTTGAAAATTCCACTGCGAAGATGTTCTCCCTCTACGTGGAAAGATGTTCTGTCGCCAGTATAAAAGTTCATCTAGCTCAGACTTCTTTTCAACCTTCGTCTTATCTTGATAATTTCGGCGAAACCTTTGAGCTTGCATCGAGGAAAGTTTTCAAATTTACCATTTAAATAGGACATGTCAAATGAATAGCCGGTATTTCAACCATGTTTTAGCACATACAGTTCTCTCTCAGGATTTTGTATTCCTTTGCGCGTGCATTCAAAGCTTTCTTCAAGCGCAAGTAAACCACACAATAACGTCACAAACGACAAAATGGAAGTTTACCATAGAAACGATCAGTTGTGTACAGGTTAGCTTACTGTGAACACGGCATTCACTTGCGCTGCTTATTCACAGTGAAAAAGATACTTGTTTGTTGTTCAAGTGAACCGATCAACTATGTGTGAAATAAGTGAATGCGTTTCAAAAGCAAAACCCGCTTTTGATGAAAAGTTTGATAATCCGAATTTGTCGGATCAAAAATGGAAATCCGTAAAGAGAAAGACGGAAAGTGAGCCCGTTCGCCGGGTTAAGAAAATTCGACTGGAAAAGAAGGTAAGCAAAAATAAAACTGTCTTCATTAGAAAATGAACTCAGATATAAACTGATTTCAATCTTTGCCAATGGAAGAAGAATGAGGACGAAATGCAATGTTTTAGATTTCAAAGATTTGCACTGAGCTTAAATTTGTTTATTTCTCAACTTACGTGTAATTAGGTGATTTGCAACCAAAGTAACTTATCTAAATTGTTTTCCTTTTTCACAGGTTTTCCTCAGCGACCGACTGAACTACAGAAGTCAGTCTAAACCAAAGAGGTAATTATAAAATTATTTCTGGGCGCCGCTAATTGTACGGCCTGTAAAAAAATAAATTTTGTCTTTTTTTTTTCAGTCGCAGTGAGATATTAAGAAAGATAAGGAATGGATGTGGACAGCAAGACAAACTGAAGGAAACAACTAGCCTTGACAGCTGTTTGTCTTTTGACTTCAAGGTAGCTGATGCTATGATTATAGAATATCTTTTCCTTAATTGTTTTACGCTTAATAAAAACACCAATAGATCCTAGAAACAGTGCAGGAAATTGAATAGTAAGATTGGATCTTTCCTATGTAAGTTATAGAAAAGTTAAATTACCAGAGTGCTTTACTAGAATCGGAGATTAATGCATCTTTTCACCGTCAAATCAATTTATTACTCCGTCGAGCCAACGTCTTGTTGTTTCTGCGATTGTTTATAATGGCGAAGTAGCTGTTCTTTGGTTGCAGGAATGACTATCCAAAACCTGAACAGTGATGCGAAACGCGAGTTTTGCTTTGGTTCTTGTCATTTCCCGCCAATCTTGGTGAAAAAAACAAAATCATTTAAAAATAATTTGAAATCATCAAAATTTTACTCTGAGCTCTGCATCAAAATCCTTCAGTAAGCAGGCTTTAATCTGTCCAAGAAAACTTACATGTTTTATAGATACTGTAAACTTTATCACTGCAGTATAATTTTGAAACGTTTGGGAAGATATTGTTAACACTACTAGAAAATCGCGGCTAACTTCTAAACTATGATTGCTCGTGTGAAACGCCGAGGGCTTTACTCGGGAAAATTGGTTTTCTATTCTGATTTGTCAGCAATGATATATCACGTTCGAATGGCATATGATGAGTAACAGGAGGTAACTATGACTGTTTTTATCTTAGGAATGTTCCTGGCCAGTCAATGAGGTCCAATTTGTATTGTCAGCAAGCAGCATTTCCAGCGAGAACCACAGCTGTGACGCCAGCGATCCGGATGTGGATATACCAAATGAGACACCGGACTACATAAAGAATTTAGAATCTCGAGGTATGTTGAATTATTTTACTGACAAATTCTCGATCAGTTACAGTCAACTCCTTTTATTGTGGACACCCTTGGGAACGCGAGTTAGTGTCCTTAATACAGCTAGAGTCCGTAATAGCGGAAATTTATTTCAGATGAACGTCTGTACTCTATTTTTGCCGGGTCCGATTTAGCTGCTGTCCGTATTATCGGTGTGTCCGTAATAGCGAGGTGTCCGGAAGGCGAGAGTTGACGGTAATTCTGATTTGGGTACAAGACTGTAAACATTGAAAAATTCTGATATCGGCAGACAGTCAACTCTCGCCTTGTTACCGTTTACCTAACGTTTACTACTACCACTAGACTAGTGTAATTTGTGTCGCAACGGCAACTCGTGGCGTAGTGGCGCAACGTAATTGCCTACAAGCTGCAAGAAAAATTGCCTAGTTACCTATAACAGCGTTTTTAACATTGACCGCTGCATATAACCAATGCGATTTTTAACGTTTCTATTTTCTGTAAATTTCAGCTGAGTTTGCTGGGTATGTGTTCGAAAAAGTCCTTGGAGCTGGTGCGTTTGGTCAGGTCATTGCTGCAACCCAAAAGGAGGACAACCTGCCGGTACGTAGGTTGAGTTTATCGCGTTTTGTTTTTTCTTCAGTAGAGCACTTATTGGTGGGAGCCTTCATGTGGCAAACTAAGGTGGTTCCGGCACACACTTCCAGTTTAACTAAACTAACTCATATTATTTCGTTCTCAGGTTGCGCTCAAATTTGTACATAAGTCCACAGTCAAGGAATTTAAAGAGGTTGGTAAAATGAAGCCTGAAAGGGTTATCAACAGCTAGAACATGACGCATCTAGAGAAACCCCTGAGAGAAACGACAGAAAAAAGTATAGCACTTTTACGTCAAAAGTTGAAAGGTGTAAACGGCTTTTCCACGAATTTTAGTCATTGCAAGATTGACTGTATGAGACTGAAAAGAAAAGAACCAAGTTCACTCGCGGCCTTAATTTGGTTAGGCCTGTAAGCTCAAATCCTTATTGGTCAAATCCTTAGTAGCCGATTTGCAACTTTCTTCATTGGTGAGTCGTACCTCTTTCCCCCGTAGAGGCTCCTCCATATGAAAGGAACGAAACGTCTCCCGCACCCCTCATTTTTCACTCTCTCCAGTCCCTTATTTGTCTCCGCTCGATCCCCGCGCTCCTCTGTATTTCACTCTCCTTATTTGTCTCCAGTCAGAGGCGAAAGGGCCCTCTGCGGAGGACAGGGGCGCCGCGATACAAAACGGTGTGACTCCGTGTAGGAACTTGCGTCTCAGAAGCTGAGAGGTTATTGATGAACAGATCCCTCAATAGTGTGGTGAAGGACTATCAATGACTGAATCTCCTTTCTCTTCCTTCTTACAGATCAACGGAAAAGAGATTCCCGCAGAAGCATATCTTCAGCACCGAGCGCAAAATCGCAATGTGATCGACATTTATGAAGTCATTGACATAGATGAATACTTTGTGTACGTCATGGAAAGACCTGCAAAATGCAAGGACATGTTTGACATCATTGCAGAACGAAGCGATCAGAACCAAACACTGACAGAAAAGGAAGTCCGAAAGTACTTTTCTCAAGTCCTCCAAGCCAACATCTGCTGCGAGGAAAATGGAGTTCTGCACCGAGATATTAAACCAGAAAATATTCTGGTTGATCTGAGCAGTGATGAGGCCAAGCTGATTGATTTTGGACTGTCATCTGAAGTCCAACAGAAACCTTTCACAAGGTTCAGAGGTGAGAATTCGGAAATTTTTATAAGCACTTGTACGTAATATACAAATTAAAAGTTGTTTTGGACAGGCTACGTTTGTCTAAAATAATTAAGTCAAGTGCGAGGCTTCTATTGTTAAAAGTAGTCAACGACTTGGTCTAGCGGAAAACCCCTATTTACCTTTAATGAGGTACCTCAAATCCTTTATTGGATATTAAGTATATAAGATATACTTTGAGAGCAAATCGGGAGTTTCACCAATGGCATTATGGACGGGTCGACAGAAAATTATTCGGGGCTCTTACAATTTTGAAAAGTAAGATACAAAACTCTCTGTACGTTCTCAAAACCATCGAGGACAATTAAGGTTAATTGTGCTGTCTCGTCTCTTTCAGGTACAAGAAGTTACACGCCTCCTGAATTCACCAAATCCAAACAATATGACGGTTGCCAGGGGACAGTATGGCAGATGGGAATCCTTCTGGTAGATATGCTATCACCTGATATCAGAGCATTTGAACATCCACGTGATGCTCTTACCATGCCACCTAGGGTCCCTAAGGAGCTCTCACCAGGTAATGCCATCGCTTTACATGAATCCTACTTTTGGGCGGCAACTAATTCTAGTGAATAGAGTGACATTATGGCGCTTTGTTAAAATATGTACCCTTTGCCTTAACTTACTCTATTGCGTAGAAGCACTTTTCGCACGTACAGATACTAGCTCGAAACAGCCCGGTCGATTGTTTACCACCATCTCTGATAATGATGAGTCCTAATTAGCCTTAATTAAGACGCCAACCTAATACGCAATAGTTATGACGTTACTCCTGTGTCACTTGATTATGACGTCATCACCAAAACGGCCAAATGGTAGTAACATCACCACAAACACAATGATGTCTCATTGACTTCAAATCATTTTCACCAAACATTTTAACTTTAACAAATGCAACATTTGATTATATATCTTACTTGGCGTTCAATTGTTAATTTTTCTCCTTTCGTTTTGCTTTTTATTCAACAGAAGTCAAGAACCTGATCTATTCTCTGCTGAACACCAACCCATGCAATCGTCCAACTCTTAAACAAATTCTACAGCATCCTTGGTTCGCCATGACAAACTAAACTGAATCATCACTGCAACTACTGCCAACAAGACATTGTTATCTTCACCATAAACTCAATTACAGACTTTTAATATATTCTGAATCACTTGTATCTTACATGTCAGCGAATACTAACTATAGATTTTTTATACCACTTCAAAGTTAATTTCAAAGTTCTACTGTAAGAAAATCAATGTAGTTTACTTCCGTAATAACGGGTGGCAAGGGAATAGAGCTGTTAAGAACAGTAAGCTTCCCCGATGCTACCATTGTCAGGGGATGGGTAGGTTTGTGGATGGGGGGAGGGGAGGGAATCTAAGAGCCAAGGGGGGTAGGTGTGAAGGAAAGGGGAAGGAGAAATAGACGCTCATCGTTCTATTTCTACTTCCCCCTCCTATAATAGAGGGGGGAGGGGCGGGGGGTTAGGGGTTGGTTGGGGGGAGAGTATTATTAAAATTGAACCATCTTGCCGAAAAAATAAAACAGAACATGTAATAAAATTTACATGTAAGAAATCCTATTACAGTGCTTCTATTGAAAAGCTTACTATCGACTTTGACATTTTGCATTCGCATAATTGGCAATTATTCGAGTTTATCATTTGATGTCAGGTGCACAGAGTGTCTGCCCATCTTTTTATTCAAAAACAAGGACCTAGTGACGGTCTTCTTTGTATACTAAAAAGTTTCCATTCTTAGCTTGCTCTGTCACAAACTTGGACCAAACGTTTATGCATCACCCTTGGTTAAGCGTTTCGCGGTTCGTCGAGTATAAAGACGACCACATGCAAGACGAATTACTGATGCAATGTATAATTCGTTTTCACCATCCGTCTTTGTGCAGATGAGCAATGACGAAGCGCATAACTGGATGTATAAACACTGTTCGCCCGATGTTAATCTCATACCACACGAGCAAGGTGCTTCGCCATCATGCCGAAAAACTAATACAAAACATTTTACAAAATTTACATCAAATCCTAATTGTTCTTTTATCCAGGCAAAGTGCAACTCCGACGTGGCGCTTGTGAAGCGGCAAAATAAAGGCGATGCTTAGTGTTTTTAGTTTGGATTCGTTTTGTCGCGAACCTTGAGCGAACGTTTATGCACCACCCTTGGTTATGCTTTTCGTGGTTCGTCCAGTATAAAGACGAGCACAAGACGAATTATGCCAATGTATAATTCGTTTTTCGCTACGCCCTGATTTATGCAGGTAGACAATAACGAAACGCCTAACTGGACAAAGCGCTGGCACACGAATAAGGTTGTTCTTATTAAAATGAAACAAATACTAAGAATGTCCTGGTTCTTGTCGATCGGATTGCGTCGTAATACCGAAATTTTGCTTTACAACCGTTGCATCGAGGTTGCACTGTGATAAGTCTATTTTATCAGGCTAAATAATAAAAAAAATATTCGTGACAACTTCTGTTCTATTCCTGTTAAATTTCGTTCTCAAGAGTTTTATTTCTATCAAATAAGAAATTGTATAATTGTAATATTTTTTTTAATTTTTCGCTTGAGGCCTAGAGAATCGTGTAATATGTAAATTATATAAGATAATATATTTTAACCATAATTGTAAATTAAAATATTTATTTTAAAAAGGCGTCAAGTCTCTTTATTTTCTGGATGAGATCCAAAACTGTTACCATGAAATGCCCCAGTAAACTGAGGTCACCAAAATTGTGCAGTCATAAAACACCCTAAAAGCTAGCTTAAAGCGTACTAAAGCCGAACTGGTCATCGGGCTTAGAATTAGCACCGGCAAATACCCGACTTATAATTATTCCAGTTTAAAGGTGAATTTCCACTGTTGCGTAATTTTACTTGCGTTAACGGGCGTGACTTAACGTGCGTAAATCAAAATAGAGAAGACATATGGACAGTTTACGTCAGTCTGCGAAAGCGTAAACCATCTATGCATTCTCTTTAGTTTGTATGCGCGCGTTAATACACCCCTACTTACACAGACGGTAAAATTACTAAGAAGACTAATGGTTAAACCTAGCCTAAAATGGTGAGCAAGCTTTTAACGGGTAATAGTTTTGAAGGTTATTACTGAGCAGAATCAGCCGAGCTCCAACGAAGATGCGAAAGGGGGGCCTCTTGCTCGTTTGCCGAATTCTTTTGCTCATTATTAGCTCTAGACTTTCCTACCTTCTTTTAGGGCTATCACGGCTTCCTCTGCGTTGCTTATCAAGTTATCCGCGTTTTTAGTAATCTGTGGAAATCTTGCGTACCAATTCCTGACCACATCCTGAAAATATTAAATGCGCACTTTTGAATACTCATTGTTCTCTGCTTTCAGTAAGTCGGTAGGCGAGAAAAGAATCCAAATCGCGGTCGAGAGGGTAATTAAGGACGGTGCCTACTTTTGTTACTGCCATAGGTTCTGCGCATCTCGAGATACTCGAGTTTCCTATGGGTGGTGGCTACTAATACAGGGATATTTTCCTTATTAGTAGGCTCCGTCCTTAAAGCGGACAGGTGACAATTTCTTTACCTGTAAGAGATTCTTAGCAAGGCGAGGTTTCCCTGAGTAGAGACATAGCAGGCGCCTCGTAAAAGCGTCCACAGTCGCTTTAGGCAAGTTCAGCGGCTCCACTTCGACTTTCAGAGGTAAGGAGGCCTTGGATCGAGTCATCTTAAAACCAGGTACCAGTCCCCCCGCGTTGTCCTGCCAGCCTCCGCCAGTGGTTAACATCTGTTCAATGAGCAGCACAGCGTGGATAAGCGAGTCCAAGCTCGCCGTGCGGCCCGTCGCCCGTAGCAACGCAGCCAGGATAACTCCGGCCAGAATACTACTCGTGCCCAGGCCACTACCTTGAGGAGCTGTTGACCATGTATGGAGCTCAAACCCCGCCTGGTACTTTCTGTTGAGCTGTTCCGTTAATGATTCGCCAGATGGAAGAGTTACAATGTCCAGGAGGCAAAAGCAGGCCTTAAGAAGAGCGCCTGATGGAGGAAAAGGTTGGATTTATCTCGCAAGCAATAAGACGACCTGTACTGACGTGAAAATCCCACAATTTGCGAGTCGGAGTGAAAGAATGCTTCGAGTCCGTCGAAAAACTGCCTGTCAAAAATTAGTTGCTAAGGAAACATCAAAGTCAATGAACACTAACCAACCAAAGTTGTTTTAAATGAATGTAAATAAATGAAACATATTTTGAACTGCGGATGAAAGATCAAATAGAAGAAAGATCCTCGCAGTTAGTACGCAACTTAAGCAGTTGCGAAAAGAAAGCCTGAAAAAAAATTCAGGCTTGAAGCTTTTTTCCAGATAAATTTCTAAAAAATTCCGGAAGTTCCATGGCATTTGCTTAAATGTTAAAAAATTATTGAGGTTCAAAGTCGCTACAGGCAGAGTCCGTTCCCCCCCCCACCCCCCTCCGGTCTAGATAAGGTTAATATACACATAAGAATCTAATCTGCATCGCATGTTTGACTTTTATGCCATTTATCGCTTAAAATAAAGTGTATTATTATCCAAATCCACCTGAGGATTTACCTGGCGCGTGTGGTTGGGTGTAATTTTCCAAGTGTGTCAGCTCACCGCACACAACTCTAACACTGTGTTCTCCCGAGTGGATCACAAGCACAATCTCAAGCCTAAAGATGGAATGATTAAAATGTGTCAGTGTGAATGCTCTTGGATCAAGTTCAAAGCGTTAGGGTTTGGTGAAGAGATATACTCTTTCACCAACTTTTGATCCACGTCAGCGTACCCTGTCAGTTTTTCCTCCCTTCACAAACAAACATCGATTCTATTCTACTTAGTTACTTTTCTTATCAATTTACTTCCTTTAAAGGGGCACAGTATTAGTTTTACTAGAGGTGCCCCTCGTTGAGCTGCGTGTTAGTCTATGTTTTGTAACACCTCCAACTTTTGTATTTTGCGCTTTTGTAACAGTAAGAGTGGAGGGTATCAATAAAAAAAAATGTCAAAAAACAACAAAAAAAAAACAAACAAAAAAACTCCTGGACACAGTGCAGCGGGGACTACACAGTATTTATCCGGGATCCTTCAATTGAAACGCTACTGTGACTTAATGAGACTGAAACTATGAAAAAGTAATGCGGCAGTTTTAATGCCGACATAATTATGCTAGCTTATGACGAAATTAAACAGTCACATTTGGAAATATATTTAACTGACGCCCTACCTGCGCATACAGTTATTCTTACGACAAAAATATTAAAGAAATCGGTTGTTGAGAAAACAGGCGTAACTTTGAGTCGAGGTGGTGTTTAAAAGAATCGTGGGACGAGAAACACAAACCGACAGCTTCCTTCAGAAATAACACTTGCAGAGTTTTAAGAGCAATTCTCCAGGAAAGTGAAGCAAAGTTGGAAACGAAAATTTTTAACCCCCCTTCATTTTTTGTGTGGAGGTAGGCTACCTGGAGGGATGAACAAAAACAGCCATATTTGGATCGGCAAGTGCGTCGTTGTTATGGAAACCGCACTTGATCACGTCGGCCTGAGGTCTTTGTTTTGACCGAAAAATTCACTCTCAAATAGTAAAAATAAACGAGTCTGGTTCTCGAGTACCTGTGAACCAATTCAAATGAAATTCATACAGATGGTAGAACCACTCTCCCAGTTTATAAAATTTGCTGTTAGAGTATTTTGGGTTCTATAATCAAGAAGACCTTGGTCGTATTACTACGGTTGCCTGTCAGCCATTTTGACAAGAAGGAAAAACAAGCACAACCATATTTTATTTCTCCGAAAGTACTCTTTCCACATAAACCAAATTGGCAGCAGGGCTTACATAGATATTGAAGTTTGTAAATATTATAAAATCTATTTGGGGAAAATTATATTCTGGCCATGGGTGTTGAAGACATCCGAGGCAAGTTGCAAAAAATTACAAAATTGGAAATGTTGAGGTCTCCAGTATTTGGTTCAAACAGGCTTTAGATAGAGAATATCAGCTTCAGAGGTTTTTTCGTTCATCTTATCTGTTATCTACATTTGATTGATTAGGTTTTGGGCAACGAATTTGATGAAATATAAATTAAAACAAAGCCTACCTTGCAACTTTTGGAAATTTCTTCCGGATGCTTTTGTCGTATAGGATGGGTCTCTCCTCAGTTCGCTCGCTCCATTTTCTTGACCAAATCTTGCACAGACTCTAGCGGAAAGGACAAATCTAACTGCCTAGCCTCGCCGAACACCTACTTTTAGACCAAAGATGATGATGCATTAACCCGAATAAAGAAGAGTCGAACAGGTCAAACACAGTCGTGTGTCAAGTATCGAAATAATTCATCGATACAATCCATCCAGGAAGTTAAATAGATGCATCAAGATCACAGCTCTGAGCAAATGCATGTCTGCGACGATTCTGAATAACGTCTTTGGCTAAATCGAGCCGTACATTCCGTGGTGCATGGTTGAGAAGCGAAGAAATCGTTGTCTACGACCTGTTTACGACCAAACGCATGTAGACCGGAAATGCGAGAAGCAAAACTGCTGACCGGATGTAGTTTTAAATGCGATATACGCGCTTTTTGTTTGTTTGTTTGTTTTCGGCTAATTGTCGCAATGGCATTATTTCTTCTTTAGATATTTTTGGTACAATATATCATTGATAGGGGGATAAAAGGACGACTTTTGATCCGCTTTTATGACTGTTTTACAGTGGTGAATAAAGAGGACAAAATAAAAGAGCTTCACTAGTCGTTTTACGCAACCACATAAGCCGCCCATGTTTCCTGGGTTTGTTTGTTTGTTTGTTTTTAATTCATTGCTTATTGGATGTTAAGGATGGCCTGCATGTAAGATACGTCGCTGATCTGGGGCAGTAGCGTACACATTAGAAGTTACGGAGTTGGAATTTTTGACCCACCTCTCCTCCAGAAATAAATAAGTCCTATTCAAGCCGATAAATTTTCACATTCAGTACCTAATACCTGCCCAAATTTTGGCATTCTCTCTGTTTGTTTATTTATTTATTTATTTATTTATTTATTTTTTGCTGTTGTTTTTTTGGTGGGGGGAGGGGTGACCGGACGTAAATTTGTGCCGTCGATCTAAACACTGTAAGGGAAATTTGGAAATCGTCGTGCGAAGGAAAATATCCTGGTCGGGACAATAGAAACTTGGTCTCTTTCAAATCCCAAAAGGGACGTTTCGGCTTGTGAGTGCAGTGGAAACAATATAAAACTCAGTCAATGTCAAAGGGATATTTCCAGGCACGTGTAAGCCTAGGGCCTTAGTATAAGCCGTGATGAAATCCGCGACGAAATGGATCTTATTCTTTGCCGTGCAGGTAAATAATTATAAGATTTCACGCGCGAAATTTTCATTCTCTTGTCACGAATAGTTTATTATAACTGAATTTGTAATTGCATTTTCACAGTCTAAACAATCTTTTGTTTTTTTTTTTTTTGGGGGGGGGGGGGTGCCAACCTCGTTCCCAGGGCTTTTCCCTTCTCGTGGGGGGCGGGCGGGAAAAGCCCGCCCCCCACGAGAAGGGAAAAGCCCTGGGAACGAGGTTGGGGGGGGGTGCGGCTATTATGATCATGCGTTCAATTTTCACCCAAGCTTCAGTTCAGCTTCATTTCCTTTGTTTTTGTTTTATTCGGTTGTTCTGTTTTTTTTGTTTTTGGCTTTCCTCACCATTGCCATTGTGAAACAACCCCATTACAAGAGGATATCATTACACATACATCCGGTGTTACATCCTATTACATTGTGTTACATCCGGTCAGCAGTCGTGCTTCTCGGACTTCCGGCCTATGCGTTCAGGTTATTTACCATTCTTGGCTTGTCGACTATCGCAATATCCGACCCGATTTTAGCCAAAGACGTTACTTTGGATTGTTCAAAGGCATGCATTTGCTTTGTACATCGATCTCGACACATTTACTTTACTTCCTGGCTGAATAATATTGATGAATTTAGGTGCTCGACGGCAGAAATCGCAAGCATTACGACCATGTTTTGGACTTTGTCAACTATTCTTTGTCAAGTGTATGCGGGCTACTTGTATCATCATCCCTGGTCTGAAACACAGCAAACTGGATATTCGATGAAAGTAACTGTTAGTCTGCGCTAGATTTGGTCAAAAAGACGGAACGTGCGAAGGAGAGGTACTGGAGAGAACCACGCGACGAAAGCATCCTGAAGAAATTCACAAAACCCTCAAAGTAGGTTTTGTATCAATTTATATTTCATCAAATTTGTTGGCCAAAACCTTATTTACTAAATGTAGGTAGCAGACAAGATGATAAAAGATACTTTTGAAGCTGATTTTCTCTCTCTAAAGCCTGTTTGAGCTAAATACTAGAGCTCTCAAAATTACCAATTTTGCAATTTTTTGCAATTTGTCCCAGGTGTCTTCAGCACCCATGGCCAGAGTATAGTTTTCCCCAAATTGATTTTATGATATTTAGAAACGTCAATATCTATGTAATCCCTGCTGCTAATTTGGTTTATGTGGAAATAGTACTTTCGGAGAAATAACGAATATCGTTGTGCTTGTTTTTCCTGCTTGTCTAAATGGCTGACTGGGAACATAGTAGGACGAGCATTTTCTTCTTGTTTATAAAACCCAAATTATTGTAACGGCGAATTTTATAAACTGGGAGAGTGGTTTTACCATCTGTATGAATTTCATTTGAATTGGTTTGCATGCACTCGAGAACCAGACTCGTTTACTTTTACTTTTTGAGAGTGGAACTTTTGCTCAAAACATGGTCCCAAGGCCGACGTCATATAGTGCGGTTACCATGGCAACGATACATCTGCCGATCCAAATATGGTTGTTTTTGTCTATACCTCAAGGTAACCTACCTACACACAAAAATTGAAGAGGGGTTAAAATTTTTCATTTCCAACTTTGCTTCACTTTCCTGGAGAATTGCTCTTAACATGATAAGATATCCACTTACTCGGGTATTTTTCGAATTTTTGCTCCCGTTACCTTCTGTTAAGGGAAAAGCAGAGAAGAAGTATTAGTCCAACACAAACTGTTTAAGGCGGAACAGTTCGTTGCAATTGAAGGGTGATCGAGTCTTTAAACTGCTTTCGTAAGATTTAATTCTACTCAAGTAGGTATTTAGAAGCCACGAAACACCAGCACGTATACCTTGAAAAGAACTGAAACGTCTCGTGGAATGTTCTATGGATGATTATACTCACTTTGCAGAGTGGGAAGTTAGGAACGAAGTTGTCTTGATGTGGGTGTTGTGCATGGTCATCACGCATCAGTGATTAGCATTCCGGAGACGATGTATAGACGTGGGCTTGATTCCGTCTCGCTCGCGGGACGATATGTTTATCGTTTATATGTTATGTCAGGTTACTCACTGTTAGACTGTGAAATATTCACATGTTGACTGAAAGCGGGACTTTTTATGTGGTTTCCCAGTTACGTTCTTTACGAGTAAGTGACTTGATTTTCGAAACTAAATAACTTCCTAACTTGACAATCCTATTGAAATTCTGACCTTGCCATTAAGGTTAATAGCTACTGTTAGTACGGCTCCGCCATGTTCATATGTTATGGGAGGCGTGTCTGTCCAGCAGCCAGACAAATCAACTCGAGCTGAAAACAAGGCAAAAAAAAAAGAAACTCCATAAACGATTGGCATGCAGCCATCAAAATTTACACTCAGAACTCTGAAAATAACACGACACCTTCCTGTAAAGAGTGCTTACCACCCACCTTGAAAAGACGTTTATGTTAAGTTCCTTTTAAAAAAATTCATCATTTCAGTCATAAGTCCATTCTCCTTGGATACGCTTAATTCAGTCGCAATTATAAAATATTCAGGCTCAACTTTTAGTACTGTGAATGTGTCTAACCAGCTAAGGCCAATTAGAGGATATAAATTCCATCTCAGACTTGTCCAACAAATATGGAAAGAACCGGTAAGACCATTTAATAGATCGGCTGAGCTGAGACGGAAAGCTCCGCCTTGTAATGCTTCTCCACTGAAGCACTGCAATATACTATTCATGGTGTTGGTTTTATGTTGATAAGTAGTTGATCATGACCGTAAACGTAAAAAAAAAAAAAAAAGAAAAACAAGAACAGTTTTTTTTTTTTTACATTTAACGTACCAGGAGCCTCGGCTATCACCCAATGGCCCATGGGAAGGGGCTCACATTCTTCGGTTTCAAAAAACTGCATGAATTAAAAAATACAGTTAGAAAGGCTGAGAAACTAAAATATTCAAAGCCTTAAAATTGAATTAGAAAAGACGGAAGCCTACAAGAACGACCCTGGCTAAGATTAGTCACAAAACCAACAAAGAAAACCATGTTAGTTTCCCTTATTTTCCTAAAATTACTGACAAATAAAATAAAACTGTATATACAATATATTTACGAGAAGGAGAAATTCTGTTCCATGTTTTCCCAATGTTTCTCCCTAGTTCCTTAAGAGAATTTAACCTACTTTTTACCGTATTTTTCTCTTTCTTGCCCTTACGTTTGTAACTACGTTTTAGCTCGAGTAAACATTGAAAAAACACAACGGGCCAGTTATTTAAACAAAGTCTAACTTAGGCCGTGGCTTAAGACAACCAGTGGGCCTCCTAATATGTTTATAAGTGTTTTATTTTAAGTAGATAAATGGTTTTCTAGTCTGGGATGCAAGCCTTCTTGCTACCGTCAGCAGCAGCCAATGTTTAGATATGACTGTTGGCAAAATTGAAAACGGCTTAGAACTTGGTTTTGTTAAACACCGTTTAAACTGTCTTTTAATAACTGATCCATCGTGTCCCTTGCGTTTTTGCATTTGAGTAACAAGGCAGATATCACTCGTCCGCCTTCCTGCTCTTAACCCACGTTTAGCCGGGCTGACACATTTTACAATCACTTCTTTTAAACCTTTTCCTTCCCACTTACAGCGATGATTGACTTCAACGCCGCAGATGTTGTTTATTGTAATTGGGTTTGCGTCGTACGTGTAAAGAAGGCAAAAAAAGTATATATAGAAACAGAGGAGGTGTGTATCTTTGTGCTGGTTTCAGTAAACATACCTCCGCGGCCGTGAAAACCGCTCGCCTTCTTAAAATCTGTTCTGCTCCTTCATAATGTCGAGCCGCTCGAATCAGCAGATCAGGTCTGTCGAATTAATAACATCAACGAAACATTGCTTTACATTTTCTTCAGAACTGATACTAAGGCTGTACCTGTTAGGTTATTTACCTGTTCTGAATTCTTAGCTCTGCCAGTCAGCAAAAATTTACAAAAAGGGATGCGATGGAGACGCATTAGAGAGCGTTAGGAAGCCTCACAAGAAATTATTTAAGATTGGACATGTACTTCTCTCAATATTAAAATAGACTTAGTATAATTATCTGCTCTTATCACCCTTATTAATAGTTTTGCCCTGTGTCTATGCAAGTGTGTTTATGTTATTTAATGTATATTATTTTTTCTTTTGTTTTCCTTTTTTTTTTTTAATTCTCCCTTACAGAAAACGATAATTTAACTATCTTTGTATGTTTAGAGCTAAGTATTAGGAAAACTACTTTTTGCCCTTTCTCCGTTACATTTACACATTTTTCCCCTTTTTTGGTAATAATTACTAGTTTGATGAATTATGTTAGGATGAAAATAGGGTTTGATGGGGAATTTCCAGGTAGGATGGAAGAGCTGGGACAAGGAGCTAGAAGCTACTGTCCACAGAGTTAAAGCAAAGCGGTTGTGTATCACAAAGCCTCTTTGATAAGTTACCTATCAAGCCATCGATTTCACTCTTCCGCGAGCGCTTTCACTCCAGCAGGGATATCTCCTTCCTAAATAATAATAAAAAAAACCGGTAATAAAGTAATGAATAGCTTCTTGACGAACAGCAGTATGATGCTCACGGTACAAATAGCCTTCCTAGCTATAGTTCCTACAAGGTTCCTACAAATCTGGGGCAGGATTAATTCCTCTTAAGATGTATCCTAAGTATGGTGTATTGTTGGATTAACAATAGCCTGTTGTTAAGAAACAATATACATCTTGATACATCTTAACTTCCTGTATATAATTATTTTCATCAATTTTATCTCTTATTTTATTATTTATTCATTTTTATCGTGGCATGCCTGTAAACTAGCTGGTGGAGTTTTTGAACTAAACCATATAGCTAAGCGCATGTTTTTCCATCTTAAATAAAGTTCAGTTTAGTTAACTTAAGAGGGTTTGTTGAATCCGTCCCCAGGTCTTTCAATGGCTCTACTAAGTACTGAAGTACAGCCAAGGGTATCATTAGTGTAAGTTAGATCTTTCATTTTGTTGTCACTGCTGTAGGCGTCATCGTTTTTTATTTTGTTTTTGTTTCAAGCTATACCTCTAGATATTGCACTGCCTCCATCCAGGATTCATTGCGCGCCGGACCGCTTCTCAGCCCAGCCCTCTCTCCTGCCATCGCCCCTAAGACGTCAGCAACGCAGGCCAGAGTCCTTGCGGCCACGCCTGGAGAGCTCGAGGTAGCCGCAACTGAGGAACCGAAAGAAGTGAATGGACATCAGTTATCCCAGTACTAAAACTGAACAGACCTAATTTCATCCAAGATGATTAACGACTTTATAGCAACATAACAAATTTTATGATGCATTACATGCAATTATCAGGAAAATATTGAATGTCACCTTGAGAGCCGCCACTATGCGCACGATGTTGAGCTCATTCTCTATCCACAAAGCGCGTGGAAAGAGAGTGGCCATAGCCAGGGCTAGTGAAGTCCTTCGTGGTTTTTTTTTTCTGCGTCCCCGAAATGGAATATAGGACGCCATTTCATGAGCTAGGGTCAATGGAGCTACGTGAAGGGCCAAATTATTTTGCAGATGTCATATAGCAAAGTTTAGGTAACACATTCTTCCTCAGCTATTTTAAGGTGGTCGGCCTGACAGGAGAACTTCCGCTCTGTAGACAGAGCGTGACTACATGAAGGGCCAAAGTATTTTGCAGGTGTCAAATAGCAAAGTTTTGGTAGCACATTCTTCCTCAGCTATTTTAAGGTGGTCCTGACAGGAGAACTCCCTCTCTGTAGACAGGTACAGAACCATACCAGCTGTAATTATAATAACAAAGTTACCTTGATCTAAAACCTCCAAGATATCTTTCTCGAATCCTTCTTGTGTGCAGCTTCTAAAGAAAGGGAGGAGACAATCATTCCTGTTGTTTCTTAACGTGTTCTCGACTGTCGCCTTTCCAATTTGAAACCACAACTTCCTTCTCCATTCAAATTCTGCCGTCAAATCCACCAAAGACATGATTTCCTTCAACGACAACCTCAAGGAAGACCGCCATCTAAAAGAACAAACCGTTACAGGAAAGTTTAACTCAGAAAAAAAAAACGGCGGAATGTCAAACAGCGAGTTGTGTTTGGTTTCTCCGTCATTTATCTTTGATATTTCCTTTCGAGATGTTTCTCATAATCGTAATAGAGATAAGAAATATATAATATACTAAATATTACTACAGTGACATCCAAAAAATTGAGGCACAAAATTTTTCGCACAAAACGTGATTACGGGATAGACGGCTTTTTTAAAAATGCAACGTGATAACCACGTGCATACTGGCTAGAGACTAATAATGCCCTTGTAGACCGAAGACAGGTGTACAGCACTTACAAATCACTTGGCTTGTAGGTGGAAAAAATTCAAAATATGTATTGTTTAAGATCAGGATTGAGAAAGACTGTACAAATATATCGGAGAATTCCAAATACATGAACGACTGCAATATCAGTTTTTAATGTTCTATGTGGTGATAAATATTTCTCAGTACTGATTCTATTAGCTGCAAGCCGTTTTCTTTTTTTCCGCAAGGGTTCATCGATTACTGTAGCTCAAAATGCGTTAGAAAACTTTAGACATACGGCGTGGTCAAGCGCACAGTTTTACTTTTGAAGGAGATCCTGAAGTCGTTGTCCTAGCAACTGAAGTAGCCGCTGGTCACATGAATCTGGCTTGCTGATAATGTTTCTGTTGATGTCCGCGCCTTGAAAAGGTGAAACGTCACAGGTGACCATGGCCAACCACAAGATGTCATCTTTACCAGTTTTCTCGTCTGGAGAGTCGAAGAAATGAACAACGGAGAACAAACTAGCGTTCCAAAGGCATTGCTCATATTCAGGCTGAAATTTACAAACACCATGATTAGCTGAACCAGGTTTCATCATCAACTGTATGATAGACATCACAAGGTGTCTCCTTACCTTAATTCTCACTAAAACACATAATTCTGTCAAACATGAAGTCATATGAAAACGACAAAAGGGCCTGTTTTATATGAAGTACCCAAATTCAGGGTTAGGTGCATTTCTGGACATAAGTGAGACCGCTCTTTACAATTCCGCAAATACACTTTCGCTTGTATTATTAGTACAGCTTCAAGAGCCTTTTTTCTCAGTCAGTTGAGCTTATACCAGAAAGATCGGAGAACTTATAATTAAAATGGAAAATTGCTACCAGTGTGTAGGCTATATGATGAATTACAAATAACCTTGAGGTGGGTGGGGGTTAAACAAAACTTACTGTTGATCTTGAAAAACTTACTATTCCAACCCAGATTTCTTCAGGGCTTATCCCTGTTACATCAAAAAATGTCTTCCATGGTTTGTTACAGTAAGAACTGTTTGGTGACGAAAATGGTGCCTGTACGACAACACAAAAGAAGAAATGAGTAAAATCAGTGGTGTTACATCTTCAGCGCTACCAAGAGAACCATTAATACACCGAAATGTTCAAACAGGAACCACGGGATGGCCGAGTACAGTCCATTAAATTATAAAATCGTCAATGTGGCAACCAGGAGAAGAGAGCTGCTGACTGAACGTTACACAGAACATATAACACTATGCGTCAGAATGAATGCATGAAAGCCCTGTGTACCCACTAACTAACGAGCCCATGGACGCAAACACAGACGAACTGAACAAATGGACAAACACATGAAAGAACACTCGAATTAACGAACAAACAATCCATAATTGAACGAACAAAAAGAAAGAACGAAATCGTGAACTAACAATCGAACTAACCCAGGGATCAACGAACGAACAAACCAACAAACCAACGATAAACGCACGCGTGAATGGACATTAAAAGAACAGACGCACGAACGAACGAATGCAAACATATACGCACGCATGAACGAACAAACAAACGAGCGAACGATAAACGCACGTGAACAAACAAACGAACGCACGCATTAACGAACGAATGAACGAATAAATGTACGCACGCATGAACTTATTTTTTCGAAAAAAAGAATGAACACAAAACACACCTGAACGAACGAACAAACAAACACAAATTGCTGAGAATGAAAGGATTAATAAATATGTTCTCTGAACATATTTACAACTTTCTCACCTGCAGATCATCATGAACCCCCATTACAGCCAGGACTCGCTGAGGCTTATCACCCAGTCGTGGAAGACACACTTTGAACTGCATGGCACATAAATCATTAGAAAAAGTAACACCTTGTGGTGCATCCTACAAAAAATGACAGCATGATTATCAAAATGATTGAAATTCTAAAACTGAAAAGAAAACAAAACCAAAAAGTATTAAACATAAAAGTCATCAAACCTTCATGGTATGGGATGAAATGCCGATTAGTATGGACCCTGCTCCAAACGTTATATCTCCCTGCAATCATCAAAAATACTGAACATTTGTGGCATTCTCAAACAAAAGCAGACCAAATGCTCAGACGTTCTTTGACCCTTCTTTCTTGAACACAAGCCCCCAATAGCTAATTATAAAATCATACAAAGGGCGCCCACGGGGTCCCCGTCAGCCAATTTCTGGACTAAAACCTGCCTGTTTTAGTTGCAATTATAAAAATACTCCAGGAAATTTCAAATACATTTGACATTTAAAATGAGTTGGAATAATGGCGACGACGTTTGAAAAAACGCGATTTCATTTTAATAGTGACGTTTTCCAGTCGCTGCCTTCGCCGTCGTCGTTGCTAACCCTCCCTTACGTATTAATGACAGAACTCTCGTAAGTATTCACAGCATTCACCTTTAAATGGCAGTTGGAGATCACCGAGTTCTCTCCAATCCTTATGCCATCCTCTACTATCGAGTTAACCACGACACAGGAATTGGAAATAAGAGTGTTGTTGTTTAAATTTCCATTCTAAAAAAAAAACAAAAAAATAATAATAATAATAACGATTAATGATACTCGCGCAGTTTTTTTGTAGGTGGAAGCTCCTAGAAACAAAAAAAAAAGGATCATGACAGTGAAGTGTAACGAATTTTGTGCAAGTTAGAAAACATTTTCCTGTGCAATTTATTAGGGAGGATTTGTAGGACTTTCAGCATTGAATTGCTTTCAGTTTCAAATCAGTGACAACATTTCTTTCTACAGTGGCTACACTCATATGCTGACAAAAACGATTCAATTTACTAATAAAGGAGACTCGCTAAAAAAAAGAGCTAGAACAAGAAATAAATTATGTCCAAGAATCCTCCTTTATCACCGTAATTGAAACTGTTGGAAAAACGTTTAGTCGAAAGGACCAAGTTTGAATTTCTCACCTTTTAAAATAGCGAAGATATAGTCCATTAAGTCTTAAAATTGTATAGAGGTACGTTTGATTGTACGGGGACGGGTGAGTTTTACCTGCCTTCCTACGAACGTCTGCAAAACTTCCTAAATCAGTACGGACTCACAGAGTTGTTCATGAATATCAAATAACAGAAAAGAGTCTCCTTTCATTGCACTATACTCACCTTGTAAAACGCCACGTGCGTAAGTCTGTTGAGATCAAACGGCACACTACTGAAGTTAAGAGATTCAATACTGTCCAGCATTTGTCTTTTGTAACACTCTGCAGAGGGCTCCATATAATCAAACGTGCCATTTTCAAGGACAACTGTTGAAAATGAAAATTCTCAGCGTTAATGCGTCAGTCAAAGCAGCAGTGCCCAAAAATTTAGAAACAAAAACATTTGTTTCCTTAACCTCCTTTCAGCTGCACTCCTCGTAGACTCTGCCAAAGCCTCGCCCTCGCCGTCCTCATGAGCATCACTTCCTGTTGTGGGGTTCTACTAGTTTCCGTCTGGACACCGCGTCCATATGAACCGCTCCTCTCCCCGTCAACAAAGGCCGACTCAGTGACATCCTCAGCCAAGCAAAGAAGAATGTCGAAGATCATGGATAACTGTTAAAATAAAGTGTTTTTTTTTTTTTCATCATGGTTCAGATGACTTAGATAAAATGAAAGTTTAATCTACTACTTGCTACAGGATGGAGTTTAACCGAATTAAACTGAACAGAATAACTTCATGTTAACACGATACAATCAATCAGCAGAGCTGGTGGGGTCGTAGATTTAAAGCAAATAATTAAAAGATAATGACAAATAATGACTGTATAAACACTAAAATATATTCACAATCCATAAAATCTATGTAGTTTTCAACTTCACGCAAATCAAAACTAAATTCGATTTAAAGTGCCCCTAACCCTTCAATTTGTTTTCTTTTAGTAGATTTCCATATCTTTCAAGAACTCATTTTCGAAAAAATTTTTGAGAAATATTGAATCCTTTTTTTTTTACGAGCGCTAGAAGTGAAGGCAGTCTTGTCGATATTTTCACCTATCGTTCGCATTAGTCCCCCACTCGGCCAAATATGCAGCGTGACGTAAGAAAAGGACATCGTGCAAAAATATCCGAAGATTCGCGGTAATGCTTCAATTGTAAACAGAGAAAATGGTTGAAACATGTGTGACTTTTGGATGCAGCAACTCTCGAAATGTAGAGAAAGGAATCAGCATGCATAAGATTCCTTCTGAATCCTTCTGGTGTCCTTTTCTTACGTCACAGCTAAGAAAGTGTCAAATATCGGACGCTTCTCATTGGCTCGTTCCTAATGAGCCCACGAGACAAAAATTTGTCCAGCGGGGCTTAAAGGGCGCAAAAATTTAAAAATTTCAGTAACTTTTAGCGCTCGTAAAATAAAAAGGATTCAATATTTCTAAAAAAAATTTTCGAAAATGAGTTCATCACAGATATGGAAATCTACCAAAAGAAAACAAATTGAAGGGTTAGGAGCACTTTAAGCGCTGATTTTTTTAATATAATCATATCCTTCAAAGCTATTCGTAACTTTTATCCTTCTGTTTGATCACAGCTACAATGGGATCCAAGATGTTGATCGCCACCTTTTAACAGAAAGGTCGAAAAAGCCAATCTATTATCATGATATTGCAGATATTGCAACGGGGACTTTGATTGGATATTTAAGCCCCACTGCTTAATGACGTAAGGATAGGTTATAACTGTGCACTGGCTTTTATGGTGCATCACTTCATCTCACTTCAGCCTATAGAATGCGCTGCAATTCAAGCTCCTAAAAAACTGTCAAAAATCGATTCTCATCTGCGGAAACTTGAATTTAGATTGATGCAACCGAAAATGGGATGATATCATGAACTTCATACCTGAATAGGCTCAGCTCCATTGTCTAGCCCATAATAAGTACATGCATCCAGCGGGTGGTACACGTGAAGACCCAACACTTTGAAAGCCACCGAGGTACTCATATGCACTACACCGCTGACCTGCCAATCAATCAGTTGGACGTCATCAACGTTTATGTAATGTTTAAAACACGAGTAGCAGTGTTTATTGGGGATTTAAAACCAAGTCTCTGCTTTGCAATACATAAATATAAAAGCCAGAATGTATTGTTAATTTTGAGAAAAACGAAACTTATCTGGGAGAACAATACTTTATCTTAAAGTGCATGATCGCCATTATTTTGCATGACGATGGGTAACACAATAACTGCCCAGTGGTGATAAAGTAAAGTATATAATTAATCTCTTTACACACCCAGAGTATCCTACTTTTAAAGTCAAGCTATCTTAGCAACACAAGCAAGTTGTGTTTGTAACTGCGAGGGTCTCTTATTTATTAATTCTTTCATTCAAGATTCAAACGAATGAACTTCATTAGTTTCATTTCCATCTCTTCAATTCGTCCAGTATGTTACATGTAGTATATGCTCGGATACGTGTAGACTATTATGGGAGAGACTAGGGAGAACGCTACGGGGAAATCTGTAATGGCGGTTCTTTGCTAGCTGTTGTGTTCGCGTTTTTAATCCGGTTTAATCCGTGACTTGAATGTGTGTTTGGACTCTACATTACGAACTCACAAAATGACCATCTTCCATGTAATTGAAAGCCTGGTTGATCCTGAGAGCGGCTGTACCGGTATTGCAGAATCCACCGTGCAATCCTGAATTTTGTCAAGCTTTCTTTTTCCATCTGCTTTAGTTTGCAGATATTTTGAGGGTTGGTCTCAAGACCCTGGTATTGCAGCGATCAAGTCTTATTTTCCAGTGCTTTAGTCAATGTCCTTATGCCAGGACCATACTGTAGGACAATTTCCACCGAAGCTCGACTGAAGCTGAAGCGAACATCTAGTCGCTTCAATTCCAGTTGGTTGGAGTTCCAGACAATTTCGAAGCTTCAATAGAGCCTTTCATGCTTTGTCTCGAATCTCACCTTCGGTTAGCTGAACTTTGGACTATTACTATTTATTATTAAACTGATCTGAAAATCAGGAAAATCAGGCTATTAGGGACGTCCGATTAGTATGGTTTTAAAATATGCTAGGCAGTATAGTACAGTAGACATAAAGTCTTTAAGTTCAAGTTATTATGTAGTAAAACCTCAACTTCCCGAGCAGTTCTTACTTTTAAACAACTCGTCCGTCTGTAACGATTAATTCACTGGTTTAAAAGGATTTTCAACTTACCACGGGGACCTTGCCATTCTTTAGAGCAAAGCTTCTTATTTTATCCTCACTTTCTCTGAAAATGATATCTTTAACCTTTCCCTGGGGGAATTTAAACAACAAATCAACGTAAGCACAAATTACAGGTAAGGCTTAGCTAAGCGATTTGCTTCTCTTTACTTTGTTGTAAAAATATCTTTATCCTTAAGTAATTTTTAAAAAACAAGCAAGAGTGTTTTATCGGGCGCCTCGTAGTTTCAGACCCGATAAAACACGTGCTGCGAGTTTTTTGAACGGCTTCAAAAACATTCCTGGAAAAGTGTGTGTCAATAGAGTTCTTAACAATTATGCTTTTGTGAACGTTGGAAATTAGCATACGAGAAAAACACCGCATACTAACGAGGAGTGTTTTATCAGCTGATAAAACACCGCATACTAATAAGGAGGAGATTTATCGATACAAAGTCACTGCGCGTGATGTATTATCGACCATTTGATGGGTCGATGAGATTATGGATTATTAATGAGTTTTTGAAATTGGCTTTAAAGACGTTCCTTACATCCTCTCCCAGTTTGACCACACCATGATCTCTTGCATATTGCACGTCTCCTTGTGAGAGAATCATCGTAATTCCTCCTGACAATCGCTTTATCCTCCTGAAAATCCCTTTGATTGAATGAAAGAAGTCAACATTATCACCTAAGGCAATAAAAATTTCCAAAAAAACCACCCCCCTCTATAAACGCAAGCAAATATGTTGTGAACCTGATTATAAAAGCGAGGCTGAGTGCAAAGCTTTTCATATTAAAATTAGTTTTGTTTAGCATATTAATATTAACAACAAAGGAAAAGGTATTTTAGCCATTTGATATGCCGGCAAAGGATATGGATTTTTGGGGGTTATAGGTTTGAAATAATAGGCCATTGATAAAATCTCGTGGTTGAACATCAATTTAAATATATTTTGCGTTAACAATACAACAAACCAAACGTTCCTTCTAATTAAGAGCACACTCCAGTGCAAAAATATGTAATCAAACGCTATTTGTCTAGGGTGAAATCATCGGTGGATAAACGAACAAGTTAGTGAGTCAATCCAGCAATGGCTCAAACCCAAAGAGACGGTTCAGTACTCTCATAAACAATAGTTTGCTGATTGTGAAACTGAGTCATAGAAAAGCGTCAGCATATTTCAATTTAACAATTCCCCACTCCAGAAACTGTGAAAATACTGGAACGAGGCGAATAAGGGATTGTGGGAAAATTTGGGTAGACGGATGGATATCCCACCAATAAAATAAATGCATTTCTCGGCCTTTATTTTGAGGTGGGGGGGGGGGGGGGAGGGTAGCGTAGCGCTTGGTAAATAGTTTTGACCTAAAAGAGTATTCCCCACTCAAACGATCCCATAATTCCTCACTTGTACCAGTCTCCCCGTATTTTCTGGAGTGGGAAATTGAAACCACGTTACCATTTTAGAAAAATACGGTTACCTCAGATTCACATTTTAACCTTTCTTTTTGGTTATGGTAACTGGTCAGCTTTAACCACTAAGAGCAGAATTTTAATAAACCCATGTTACACAGCAAAGTTTTTCTCGATCGAGCATTGACGAAACTAGTACACGAAAGTCCTTTGTAAGAATCCCGGGAATGTGCTGATGTAGCAACAGTCTCGTGGTCGTCATGGCAACCACGAGATTAAAAAAGTGTCAAAAATTAATGTTTTTTGTTCTGCATGGATGAATGGTTTCTTGCATCAGATTCCTACATAACAATACTGTAATCCTATTAAAAAATATTGTTTTCATAATCTCTGGGTAGCAAACCCCACCCAGATTCCAAACTGTACCCCCCCTCTCTCTCCAAGCTTTTCGCTCACGACAAAAGTTGCTACAGACTCGACCGCAATGATGCAATGATATATATGTTACTGGCAGCGTGACTAAGAAGAGAGGGCTAGGTTTATTGGGTAACTTTAACTAGCAATGACATACTTAGGTCTGGAGCAATTGATGGTATCATATCTGCACTGCAAATCCACACACCTGGAGGGGCATTCACTGATAACTACAACGGTACAAATCCATCAGTTAAACGTGTCATTAGTTTCCTAATGAAGGAAACAAAACATAACCAGCGGGTACAGAGGAGTCAAATTCAAAGGGTAATTGCAGTGGGAATTTGAATTTGTTGCATCAAATGAACCTGGCGTCAAAGCTTCATGCGATCTTGTTACCCGCGTTGAAATATTATCCGCAAGCCGGCGCAAACCTTCAATGACTGTGGGTGTATGACTGGCGATGAAAATAGTTCGGCACTTCGTGCCTCATTGAAAATGTCGCCCGATAATTTCTCCGCAGAAAACCATGCATTGCTGGCCTCTGTCTTTTTCAATAGACGTGTAACAAGATCCCATATTTTTCTTTTTTCATTTTTCAATTTTTTTTGTTTGGTAACGTTCACATATTTCAATCAACAAATGATTCGATTTGTGCTACCACTGGGCTAGTTTTGCCGGAATTACGGTCAGATTTGAACTCCTCTGCGCCTTGTCAAATATACTGGTGTAACTAGTAGTTTTAATATCAGTAATGGTACTGGGGGTACTGCCTGTACCAGTAATAAAGCTGTAGATATAAATATGTGTCAGAGGTTTAGTTTTAAAAATTATTATTTGCAGCCATTTTGATCAGAGATAGGAAGCGTATTTTTCCTTTTTATGGTAGGACTGCAATCCGGTAATACTATTTTCCCATCAATTTTGGCTTCAAAATCCAGCTAAAAAATAAGACCCACTAGCCTCTTGAGGTGGTTTTCAATTTAATGTCGTAAAACCAAAACCAAAGTAGTTACTCTGGCCAATCACAAAAGACTCAAACAGTACAATGAATAAATCAGAATTTAAGGCAATTGCATGTAAGTTTTAGTTTTGCTTTTCATTGTCAGTTGAGAAAGCGGCACGAGCCTGTCAACCAATCACCAAGCTTTGTACAGTAAAAGAAAAACAAACACGAATTGAAAACCGTTCGAAACCACATTTTTAGTTGTACTCGAGAAAATTATGGCCAGCAGGTATTTGCGGAACCTCAATTCAAAATACTTACCGTTTCTGTCAAAATGTGAAGCACATAGTCAAAATTTGAGACTAGAGAATCACAAAGATTCTCTTTTGGTTCTTCTGTGTGTTTTGCCGGTAGAAGATTGAAGAATCTTCCACAAGAGCTGAACGGAAAATTGTTACCCTGTGAAGGAAATACATTGCATTTCAGAATAAAGGACAACTCAGCTGAAAGGACAACGTAGAAGCTTTGTTGGCAACTTCCATTTTGCTCTGATTTTTAATCGCCAAGAGTGATCAATAACTGATTTCTTCTCACGGTTAATAGCACTTTGTTTGCAAGTCCTAATGGCACAAATCATCACCGCAGATTGTAGGAGGCAGGGCTAAAGGTACAAAACCAGGAAAACGGAGAAAAAATGTCTACATTAGGTGGGTAAGAAAAGGGTGGGAGGTGGAGCTGGTAGCGGCAAGATTGCTGTTTGGTCGATCTCTCAGTCTTCTCCTCCTTGAGCAACAATTGAAACTACTGAACTGGGACTAAAAAGATGAAAGTCTATCCTTGGGAGTAATTCAGCGCTATTGACAACTAACTCATTGAGACGTAGGGGGCAGAAACCTGATAGAAAGGGGTGTTGCAATTCTAGAGTAGTTGGGGTAAAGGGGTCAGGGCATGGAGTAAGATGTTACATGGTGGCAGGAGTTGTGACATGTTTTCCCGTTTCTCCCCTTTCCTGTTCCCTAAAAATGTTATTTTACAGGTTCACATGTTCCTGTAGTCAAGTGACAGTTCTCGCCATTCTTTTCTGCATTTGTCTTGTCAACAAATGTCAATATATCTCAGTAAAACCCTCGTTAACCTCAATCCCAGTCCTTTGCCTCCTTTTACTCGTTCTTTCTTTTTTCATCTTTTTTTCCCACTATCTTTTCTTTCACAATTCACACTCTACCGTGGCTCCCGCCATCTTCTCTCCCAGATCCCCCCTGTTTGTCCTGTGTTCCTGGCCATCTATCTTCTTCCAAGATAGCAAGTGGCCACATAGTTTTAGGAGTGTAAAAGCATAGTTACATACCATATGCATAATGAGGATTCTTGCATTCTCCAAAACACTTTCAGTTACAACCTAACAAAAGCAACCCGAAAGTTGTCAAATAAGTAAAAGATGTTTGTTCAACAGTTTATGGTGTGGAGTGGAAATTCCCCTTTTTTAATTGGAATTTCTGGTGAGGATATGTCGCCTATCTCTCAAATCGTGACCCTGTTTCCGATTAGAATATTTCTATACCCATTCTCTAAAATCTATACCAATTGGCATTGCTGATGCTTGTGTATCTAAAGCGGTCAATCTCACTTTGTAATGTGAAATGATTTATCCCATGCCATGGAGAATACAGCCAATCAGAAAGCTAGAAATCCGTTGCATATTATGCGGTATGCAATGGGTAGTATTTCCCGAAAACATCCCGGCGTTCCTCGCGGCTTACAAATTTTTCCCGTCGAAAGATCAATTGAAGAACCTGCGAGAGGTAAAAATTTTCATTCAGAAAACATTACTCTCTTCAACTAAATCATGGAAGAAGAATACCCCAGTTTTGACCTTAATTTTGAATTTCTGGAACCAGACGCCGTACAGGAAAGTTAATTCAATGAGTGGCTTGGGATAAGTTAGTTATGCAGTGCTTTCTCGTGGTATACCGTGGATATCCCACTCGTGATTTGATTTTTCTTCACTCAGTCGTGGGATATTTCACGGTATAACACTCGAAAGCATTGCATAACTAGTATGTATAAGTTTCAGTTACTTAGCCTTTCTCTCTTCTCGTGTTTAAGTCGAAAATAAATCAATATTTTTCAGGATATGTTCTCATCAAAAAAGTTGTTAAAAACTTATCAAAATCGAGAAGCAGACTCTTATACTGACCCGAAAACCAGCTTTTGCACTTAGATGCTCTGTGACCACAAGTAAAGCATTCAGCGTTGCTCCGCCACTTCCAACCCCTCCTTTGGGATCTTCCAGGGTTAAAATCAGAACATCTTTGCCAATAAACCCTTTACTTTGGTGTATTTCGAGTTCTGGCAAAGAAAATTCAATGTTACAGTTAGTGGGCGATAACATCCAGGTTTTGAGAATGATGTATTATTCAGTGAGTGATACTGGCATACTAGAAAAAGGGAATCCGAGTGCTCCTATCAGGAGTCAAACCTATGACCTTCCGATAACTAGTTCGGATGCTCTACCACTGAGCTACAGGAGACGAGTGGGAGCTAAGGTCATTAAACTAGGTTCATGGGACAAACATCCTGCATACTGCTAGGGAAAATGCGCAACTGAATAATTGTGATGGCATATTTTGAGCCTGAAGTCGGGCAAGCAGTGCAACTCACATGGGGCTCCTCTTGGGACATCAATTGTCTTCTGGTTGTTCTTGCAAAGCGAAATGAGCAGATCTGACAGTATTTCTTGATTGTTTTTAATAAAGGATTATTCCGCTCGCGCTTGTTGGATATATAAACAATAATCTCCATTTGGCGCGAAAATATGCTCAGATATTTGTCCGCGGACATTATCTGTTCCGAGAAGCGAACAGTTTTCCGAGAGCGAAGCTCGAGGAAAACTGTGAGCTTCGAGGAGCAGATAATGTCCAAGGACAAATATCTGAGCATATTTTTAAAGCCAAATGGAGGCTATTGTGCTTATTATCCTTCAAATATTTTTCGCAACATGTAGCAACGAGCTTGAGTTTTTGAACATTTTGTTTAAGCATAGTTTACCGTCAAAAACGTTTCGAGCGTATGTTGTTTTCTGATACTGCTTTATCGACCAGCAGGTTTAGCTCTCCTTCTGTCACAAAAGCAAACCGTTCCCCCATCTTGACATTAATTTTAATTGTAAACAAGACGCGCCTTGCAGTTTTTGAAATTGGAGAATATCACTTGAGGAATATCGTCGGACATTCCCCAGTTTTAGCTGAGGGATATTCGGTCACGTGAGCCTTTTAGACCAATCGCGCGCGAGCGAAAATATTTGATGGATTATAAGTGATGATTACAGCCAACTCGGCGCTACACGCCTCGTTGGCTATCTTTCATCTCATGTCTAACAAGCAAGTGGAATAATTGTTTTAATTGTTCTTCTGAAAAACCGATCAGACTAATGCATAATTTGTCAGTGAGACTGGCGCGTTTAATTTACAAAATCGATAGACCCACTTTTCGCAGGGTGTAATTCGGCAATTTCAGAGAAAACAAAAACTCGTTAGTTTTTGATATGATGAAGGTCTAGCTTTTTTTTTTCGCATTTTAAACATTTTTAAAAAATATCGCGAGAATTAAGAGGTTTACTTCTTAAATTTTAATACCTGGAAGCAAACCTCCTATTGTCTCCCTCAAACACGTTCTATAACATTGCTGTTTTAAAGGCCAGTTGCCAAGACACCGGTCCCAAGTCATGATCAGAGGTACCAAGTGATTGCTTTTCTTTTCGCTTTTGCGCTCAAAGCGAATTTCGGGATTTCTTTGTATTATCCAAAACTCGACATCACCATACTGCGATCTTTTTTGTTGGACTTTTTTATAATCTGCCTATACACACACATCACCCTCAAGAAGTCGATGTTATACCGCGATTGACTGAATTCCACCGACCTCAACTCAAAGTCGGACACGCCGACTACCCTAGTTCCCCTAGGAAGGAAAATTTTAAACATGCATTTTCGATCGTGCCGAATTGAAAATGAATTGATATTAGACAGAACAATCAAAAAAGAAAGAAAAACAAATAACATTCTGGAAGTCATTTCCCTCCCTCAAAAAACCAAAAGTAACATGACTAAAATTTTTCTAATTCACTATCACAAAGCATTGCCTTGTCGGTTCTCAAAAGGGTATAAAGCTTAAATGATAGAGAAAGCCGTGCAGAGCTCGTTTGGCTCTCTCCTCTCTCTCATCGAGTGAATTAAAATCGAGTTGTTGAACGAGTCAATGAAGGAATAATTTATGCAGTGAACACGCTACACCATGCAAAATCATCGCATAAAAGCCAAAACATGGTGGACAAGCAAACGCAACATGCTGCACGCAATAATCGCTAAAAATGCACTCTTTTCCACAGTAAAAGCGTTTTTAAGTTTCTTAGAAAGATAATATTATGGGTGGTATGAATACTGACTCAGTATCATTTTGAATAAATAAAGCTCTTACGGTGTGTATCAGTCAACAGACAATAAATTATGGGATAACTGGGTTCATTATCAGCATAAATCACAACAAAATTCTGTGGCGGTGAACAATTCTTACTAACCGTGCCTGGCGCTGAATCTTACCTTTCTGAAAAGCGAGTGCGGTTTTCGTGTTTTCACATGTAAGTACTATTGCGGTCCACGAAGTTTTCTTTTCGTGAGACTTCATGGCCCATTGATAATTTTACGTTTCAAATAATTTCCAACTTTCTGTTATTTATGCAAATGGTAATAGGGAAAATGAATAAACCAACCAATAGTATTCGATCACCAGTTGTTACACATATCACCTCCATCATTAATTTTACGTTTACTCAGCTGTTAATTAATCGCAGTCCGATGAACAGCTGTCCGATTCAAGGACAACCTGAAAAATTCGCTTACTACCTGCAACATCGACCACAAGCAGTGGTCTGACCTTGCTGCTGATCGTGTGGCCTGGCGCCACACAATCCACCAAACTGCTGCCCAGTTCGAAGCGGACAGAAGAAGCTCACTCAAAGACAAGAGAGAGAAGGAGGAAGTCCCGCGCCGCCTCCACCACCACACCAGGCATTACTCATTTTCCCTGCAGACACTGTCTCTCCCGCATCGGTCTGGTCAGCCACGAGCGTGCCTGCAGTCGACAACAACGTGGACAAACCTCATAAATCTTCGCCGTTCGCGATGCCAAGCCATGAATCGCAGTCCGACAGCTCAAGATGTCGTTCACACCGGGACAAATTTTGGTTGAGCCAATGGAGGTAAAATTAAACCGGGTGTTCACCAACGGTTCGTTTCGGCGCTCGAAGGGATCTTTTGCCTTTTTCTAACAACAATGAGCGAGTCTTTGTTAGTTAACACCTGTTTATCAGTGGCTCGGAAACTTCTTGGAACACTTTCTCAATAGAGATTACGTTTACAGCAGAATTGACCACGTTTGTCCTTATTTTCCACTCGCTGTTTTCAGTTTCTCAGTAAAACTGAGTTGTTTTGCGTTAACATCAAAGGCCAGAATTATTTTACACTATTCTCATCTATGTACTCATTTTTTTCGAAAAAAGAGACGTAAGCAGGAATTTCACAATTGCCGTTTGCCGTAAACGCGATTCTGTCTATTGTCTCTTTTTTTGTTGCTCGTTTACTCCGCAAGCCATCCCTCTTTCCGCCTCCCCTGAGACCGATTGCTTTCTCTACAGATAATTCTAGCATCTTCCCATTGTACATAATAAACATCATCGTACATACCTTTCGCTTTTTGGATTCTTTGGCTGAAAATTTTAATTTAAATTGCCGAAAATGTAAGAGAACGAAATGATCTTGTTCCCTGAATTTTCAAGCCACCGACGATCACTAACAAAATGAACCATTGGATGCCCAGTTTTAAACTATTACTGATAAGAAATTTTCAATCACTATTTAGACTGTTCACAGTCCCCTATTTTGCTGCCGTGGGATTTTTGAGTCTCGTTAGACTGCAAGCAGTCCCTTTCTGGATAGTCGAGAGGTCGAGTGAAATAGCTGAGCGCAGTGCGATAAAAACTGGCGGGAATGAGCGTAGGGGGGCTTGGGGAGACCCAGTCTCTTCTCATTTATTTCTCCTCGCTCCAGTCTCGCTGCAATGTGAGCGCACCCTCTCTACTGACCAGAAAGGGACTGCTTGCAGTCTAGAGTCTCCTACGCTTCGTACTGCCGCCATCCTGGTTTGTAAAGGCGAGCGCAACCTTGGGCCCCCTTTGACACTCTCCCTCGGTTGCGCTCGCCGCCTTACAATCCAAGATAGCGCGCGCGCCGCAGTTCGATCGAAGCGTACAAGTCTGGAAAATCCCACAGAATAAAATAGGGAACTGTGAACAGTCTAATCGCTCTTGTCACAAAGAAATAGCAGGAGCTAGGGTTTAATTAATAATATAATAATATAGTTTATTCTAGCCATTTGCAGTCTATGACTGAATTCCTGACAATTGCAGGGTTGTCTGGTTAGGCCATTTTCTTACCTTCAAGGCGGTTCATTCAACTTTGGAAGGATGGTACCTAACTCTCGAATTCCGAATCTACTAACAACCATCAAATTTTTATCGCATTCAAAACTTCACAGTATTTTAGTGTGGGCACTAACTTTTATAAACTCAGACAATGATATAGGCCGCTTTTAATATATGCTTTCTTGGTTTGACTATTAACTTACCGTGTTTATTCGATGACTACCGCCCTGGGCGCTTTTTTAATTTTGGGCCAATGAGGGTGGGCGCTTATTATTTTCCCAACATTTTCAGCAAGCGAGGACATTTCTAGCGAATAACAAAACAAGGGATAACAAGTTCATTTCTCTTCGACAAGACAAAACAAAGTGCAAAAGCTAACATAAACAAGCCATAAAAAAGAATAAAAGTTCATTGACTACCGTATCTAAAATCAATTTTGGAACACAACCAACGCTCTTTTTATTTCACGCTGGGCTGGTACAAAATTTTTTTTGTGGGGATGGGGGTGGGGTGGGCCCTTATTTGAGGGTGGGCGCTCATTAACTTCTTGCGCTTCAGGGTGGTGGACGCTTATTCGAAGGTGGGCGGTTAATCGAATAAATACGGTAGCTTAGTATAATATGAGAACACAACAAACTTATTGAAATTCATATATTTGAACTTTGGACGGAAAGACTTAAGTTAGTATTAAATCGTACATATATCCAGCTTTATCTATTATTTACAAGGCATGCGGAATTGAATTCGAGAACCTTGCTGGCTAATGGCAGCGTAGAAAATATGAACCCGGGACCTATGGATAGAACGGCAGCACTGAAATCACTTGTTCAAACGGAAGCTGATTTTATTATTTATCTAGATGTCTTTTAATACTCAAGTGAAACGCCCTACACTTCTTCTCTTTGATTATGAACCGACTTATCGTCAAGGCCCTAGTTGTTCAAATAGCAGATAACGTAGTTCAGTGAATAAAGCGCTATTCATCAGGTATAATTTTTAGTACCCGTTATGACGCGTGCCTATGGCGGCACCAACACAAACACAAACCCGAATAATTATGAACCGAAAAGGTCATGTGCTACGTGGCACTTGTACAAACAAAGAAGTTTCCTTGATGGAAAATCAAAGTGCCAAATGAATAACTATTATTAGACACTTTGATTTTCACACAAACCATTCCTAGTTCGACGCTCCCCGAGGGAGAAGAAGAACCCCTGGGAATAAGTTTACCCGCCGGATGGCGACTTTGGATAAAGTTATGGGGCTGGTAGAAGGTGTTCTCGTTATCCGTGAAAGGCCTTTATTTCACAGAAATGTGAAATGACTATTTTGTCGCGTGACATGAATCCTGATTAATATTGCTCAGTCGCCGTGAGCTGCGATTTTTCACAATAAACGCCTATGAAATGGGAGTTAAGAATTTAACTCCCTGTGAAACGTAATTTTTTTTTTCATTATGAAAGTCTACGATGGCTTTAAACGCCATAAGTAATACTATACCCGAGTCAGACTGGCTAATGATCAGCTTGCACTAAAGCCTTCGATCGTTTTTGTTAACCGTTGGCTAGCGTTCATTTGTCGTTTTCGTTATTTGATTATAGGGGAAACACCCCACAAGTAATGGCCAGTGGAACTAGCAAACAGTACCACAGGAGCTTTTGCACAACAGCTGTCATCTGAATGGTTAAACTTAAGGATTTCCTCCATGGACTAAAATCACCTTGTATAGCTAGGCTGTTATAACCGTTACCGGAGGACAAACTTTGCTGAGTAAAGGTTTCTCTTGGATGGTCACAGTTCATGGTTTCTTCTTCCCTTACCTTAAAATCTAAAAATTTCTCTTTGTGACCCCGTGCATAACAAAACGAACAGCGACACAAGAGATCATGCCCATGACTATTTTCGATGCGAATTGTCAGAATGAGCCAATCAAGCCAAATCGAATTTATCTGTAAGGACATGCAACCGTCTGATGCCAAGTTAACCGAATAAGCATGCACTGGCAGGTTTTGCCTGTACTAGCAGTGGCGGATCTAGCCCTTCCTCTACTTGCTTCTAATCCTGAAACGATGTATCTCGGCGCTTCGGCTCTACGGACCTCAGTTTTGCTCTGAAAGTAAAATTGGGGAGTGGCTCGCCAGTCACTGAATTCCCAGGCGTGTTTTGTTTTATGAAGAGAAATACATTCTTTCAGTAAATCAGAAAGTCCATGAGAAGCTACAGCGGACATTGTGTGACTTAAGCCATGCACTATATAATACAATCACAAATACTTTAAATTTAAAACACTGTGATTTGGGGTAAATATTTTCTTAATAATTTTTTTGTTAACCGTTTAACCCATGTACTGTCAGGCTTAATTTATCCTAAAAATTGAGATTAATTTGGGGTCCTCACTTTAAAACAGCCTTATTGCAACGTAGTTCTAACCCAGTCAAAGGCTTGATCACAACTGGTAGAAAACCACTCGTGAGCAAAGTGTAAGGAGTCTTGTTCACGGGGCTGTCCCAACACCTGCTTGGTGAAAAGCGCTTGTGATGAAAGAATTCTCTTAACTATTAGAGGGTACTTTCTTTGCGGTCTGAAGCTCTTCTCTCAGTTTTGCTGCTCCTCTCTTGTGATTCTGGATTCGGTGCAGAATCTGTTACCGGGTTAATGTCTCCATTGAAGCATCTCTTGCAAGGGATGATGCGCAACAGGGTCTTACGAAACCTGTCGTTCATTATGGTGTAGACTATAGGATTGTAGATGACCGAGGCCTTGGCCAGTAAATCCGGGATTTCCGCCTCGCCTGGGGTCAGCACCGTAGAGCCCCGGATGGTAGCGATAATGCTCACAAAACAATATGGTGACCAGCTCAGCACGAAAGCGGCAATAGCCAAGGCTATCATGCGCACGATTTTAATTTCCGATCTTTTTCGACTGGCTTGAATTGAGGCATTTCCTGTCACGGGTTGCTGAGTGTGAATAAACCTAAAAGGAAAATAGAACAAAAAAACTTGGTTGAAGGAAAAGGTCTCTTCGTTTGTCAGAAATGCATGTTTACCTATTATTAGCCGCTCGCTGTTTTTAGTTCCTCATTAAAGTTGAGTAGTTTTGAGTTAGCATCAAAAATCAGAATTATTTTACACTATTCTTATCTGTGTACTTATTTTCTCAAGAAAACATAAACGTGAATCTCACGTTTGCCGTAAACGGGATTCTAAATCTCTCTATTGTCAACCCGCTATGGGTGAAGAAAAAATGCGATGAAAAAGTCTCGTTTTCTTAAGTGCCGAACGACGAAAACGATGTAGGAAGGCTACTGCCTGTGAAAAACAACTTTTCATGGGGCGATACAAACATTCAGTTTTCAAAAATTTCCGAATTAGAATGGACGGAGCCTTGGTCACATAGCATAAATCCGCCATGCCGGATGACAAGAGGCACATGCAGTGAGATAGACAAAAAGAAACGAGGGTATCACATCTGAATGGCTGTTGAATGGCTGGTATCTTTAGTTTTATCCTATAGAGTGTTTTCATTCACGTGACTACTGGCCATATTGGTTTACTGAAACAAAAGAAGGTATTTGCATAAAAACAGAGTTCAATTCCCAGAGGTTTAGTTTGGGACACCAACATGGCCGCCATTTCTTTGTTTTGGGACACCAACGTGGCTGTTGTGACGTCATATGAAAACACTCCATTGCTTCACATGCCATCCAGCATGGTAGATTTTTCACTATTGTCCCAAAGGGCCCATTGCTCTTCTCACTTGTGGTTTTCTGGTGTAGACTGCTCGACAGTTTTTATTCATCTTAAAATTTACAGAGGAAAAAGCAAATCACCATAAGCGCGAACTCGTGAAGTAGAAAGCGTCAAAAGCGTGGGTTCTCATGAGTGAGCTAGCAGCCAGTCTCACTTTCCTCGCTCGCTCCAGACTGCGCGTGTTCATACGACCGATCGACGGCAAAAAATACGAACCGTTTTGATCTGATGGTCGCGACGGTATAATTAACTTATCAAAGTCAAATCATGATGGTCGCGACGGTATAATTAACTTATCAAAGTCAAATCATGATGGTCGCGACGGTATAATTAACTTATCAAAGTCAAATCACAGCGTTCGAGTTCTGTGGATTCACCGTCACAATTAGCTATCGACAATTGACGATTAAATCCAAAGAGAACCTAACAAGACTTTGCTGCAAGAAATGTGAGAAAGCGTCTTGCCGGGGATCCTTTTATAATTATTCTACACTGTAAGTTTGGACAAGAATCATGAGAAAAGCTTGACCAAAATGTTCTCAATAAGGAATAAAGTTTGTACGCATGCGTGAACTAACCTATAAATCTTATAATAGCAGCACAAGATGACAGCGAGTGGGAAAATAAAGCCTACAAAAACCAACAGCACATTGTAGGCCACTGCTGCCGTTGTTTTAGGCGACCAATTAGGACAGCAGCTTATCCCAGAGGCACCTGGTACGAACTCGTTCCAGCCCACCAAGGGCGGGACCATGGCGATCACCCCGTACAACCACGTGAACAAAATCATGGCCGCCATTTTTACCGCTGGGACGCGTCTAGTGGTCCCAACTTTGTTAAAGTTGCTGAACATCACAAGGCTCATCATTGTTAAGTTGGCGATAGAAGCGATCCCAACAGAACCGTTTATGAATCCTGACCACACGCACAGCGGGCGGCTTTCTCGGACGCTGTGCTTGGTGAAATTAGAAACGACGATCACTGGATAGCCGAAGACGATGATGATGATATCCGCAAAAGCCAGGTTAATCATCAGAGGGGTGATGATCTTGTTTTTATGTTCTCGGCACCGCAACACCATTATTGTGAAAAGATTACCGGCGAAACCCACCGCCAAAATTGCTGTCATAACTAATACATATGCCACAAAGCCACCCAGGCCTGGCTTGGGAACCGGTCCTGAATCATCTTCGATACCAGTTGCCTGTGTCGTGCTTGTTAGTGCTGTTGGCGTGGTATCCATGTTTCTCTCGGATAGCTGCTGGTGCTTGCGTTTAAGCTTAAAGCGTGGGTTTACTTTTTTCTCAGTTCAGCTGATGTTGGAGTCCCAGGGCGCCCTGACGATTGAAGAACACAGAAATAGAATCATAAGACAAGCAAAGTTAAAATATGAAAAGAAATAGGAATTTTATTTTGCAAACTGATATCTGAAACATAGGGGGATACAAACACCACAATCGGAGAGTGCTAACCTCTAAACAGTTCTTCTTTCCACATACGCAAAAGGTTAACGATAAATAAAAGTGCCTACAGTATAATCAGAGCAGCACTCGACAGGAAATTATTGATCAAACACTAGTTTTTACACCTTAGAATTTTACCCTGGCGGTTACCGGCCTCGGATTAATTATTATTATTATTATTATTATTATTATTATTATTATTATTATTATTATTATTATTATTATTATTATTATTATTATTATTATTATTATTATGGCAGTAAAAACTTCTGGATGCCCAGATATCCTAAACAATGATTGGGCGGCCAGCCGTGGCCAATCAATGCAACGACCAAAGTCCTTACAATTAAAATCCCAACTCCTAATCATAAAAATCCTAGTAATTAAATTCTAAAACTATTTACTATCCATAAAATCCTCAATCTTAATACTAAAACTTCTGTTCCTCGCGATGGAAACACTTAAAAAAAAGTATAATAAAACGCCTAATGTCCATTATTATTATTATTATTATTATTATTATTATTATTATTATTATTATTATTATTATTATTATTATTATTATTTGGGTGGGGAAGGGGGGGGGAGGAGGGGGAGGGAGTATGCGACTCGGTTCTTCAAATCCTAACCCTTTTTAAGACCAAAATATGAAATTTCTCGGAATCCCTTTTCAGACCTGGCCCTAGTTGTTCAAAAAGCGGATAAGTCGCTATCCTGCGAATAAAATGTATCAGGTTGGAGTACATTTTATCCGCCAGGCAGTGCGGATTCACCCACTGCCTTTCGTTGAACAACCGGGGCCTGGCCTCTAAAAATTCATACCCATTTTCAGCCGGACCTGCTTTCTAGAATCCATACCCGTTTCTGTAAAATGCATACCCGTCAGTTTTGCAGAATTTCAGATCAAAATGGTTGAAATCGATCGTTTAAAGGCGGTTGCTCAGACGCTGACGAACGCTCGAGTTGCCAAGCGACCATATGAGACATGCGCAAATTTGAGCGATCAAACATTGAAACAAGGCTGTATACAAAAGGGCTGGATATCAGTTCGTTAATTGTCGTTAGTCGATCACGTTAACACCCAAAACTTGATATCCAGCGCACAAGATGTATTTTTTATTTCATTTTTTGCCACTCAAAGCTTTCTCAAAAATTGCCTAGTAGCAGGAAGACCTCTGCAAGCTTGTTAGAGTTCCTGTAAGGAGATCTCCCCGGTGATATTATACAATAATTATGGTAATCATGGTGGCGTTATTTTATTGGAATGTAACAATATAATTTGTCAAATATTATTTGTTATTAAAGAGTACCTACTTTTTCTTTCGTTTCTTTAAGGTAGAAATCATACTCTTGTCGAACAAATCGTTTCACTTCTGTTTTAAAATATACTTAACAATTATTTACCGAAGCGGAGGTGAATAGAGATGGATATTTACCGGCGAGTTAATTATCCATCACTTTCACCGACACTGAGTACGTGAATAATTGTTTTAGTATATACCGCACAAGCCGAATAACTAGTGGACCAAAAAATTATTCTATTTCTGGTCGACAATGTACCGACAAAGTTCCGTCTCGCTTTCTTGCAGACAAATAAAACTTTTGGAGACACTTGCTTAGTTCCTACAGGGTCATTTCCTCAATTTTTCTGTGAAATTCGTCTGTTGTTGAAACCATGCTGAAAAATATTAGATGTTTAATTGCTTTCATTGTAATTTTAGTACTCGGCAGTTTTCGTAAACAAGGAATTGTATTTTCATTTTTCGCCTTAAAATATGAGGTTGAAAAGATTAAACAACTTACCGCTTAATGCCGTCAAATCAAACTTTGTTGCCACTTATGTATTTTTTTAACAGCTGCCTCGTTTATCGAAAAAATTTCCTCTTAAGTAACCGTGGCGAAACGGGAGGCCATCTTGTTTCTCTTTGGCTGCTCGGAGGTGAATAGTACTTGGTTGATCACCTCCGAGCTAGCCAATCACAGCGCGCGAAAAGTACTATTCACTTGTGTGGTATATGATTGCCCTTTAATTTGGTTGGCAAGCTGTTCAAGATCTTGCTCCTCTATAATTAATTGAATTAATTTTTTGTAGCTTGTGTGTACCGTTTTTATTCCATTTACCGCCCGGGGCGCTTATTTAATTTTGGGCCCATGATTGTGGCGCGGATTCGAGGTGGGTGCTTATTATTTTCCCAACATTTTCATCAAGGGAGGACATTTTTAGAGAATAACGAAACAAGGTATAACAAGTTTATTTCGCTTCAACAAGACAAAACGAAGTTCAAAATCTAACATAAACAATAAAAAAGTTCATTGACTACCGTATCTAAAACCAATTTTGGAACACAACTGACGCTCCTCTTACTTCACGCTGGGTTAGTACAGAAATGTTTTTTTGTTAGGAGGGGGGTTGGGGTGGGCGCTTATTACCTTTTTGGGCTTTCCGGGTGGGCGCTTATTCGAAGGTAGGCGGTTAATCGAATAACTACGATAATTTTGTTGAAGAGTTGGTATCAGCCGGTATACGTATGAATAGCATCATTCCCTGAAAAGTAATTTGTGAAAGCTAAAGGCAAATTTCCACGATAGTGAGAAAACAAAAAGGCTGGTTTTCTCTAGCGACGGAGTCGGAGTCGGAGTCGTAATCAGAAGCGTAGAGCTTATGATCTAGTGAAAACAGCTTTGCTTAAGCGGAACGTAAGCGACGGAGTCGTAAGCGGAGTCGGAAGAAAATGGAAACGTTCTGATTCTTCTGACTCCGATTCCGTCGCGCTTATGACTCTGCCGGCTTACGACTCCGATTTTTGATTTTCACTAGGTCATAAGCGCTCTTACGACTCTGCTTACGACTCCGACTCCGACTCCGTCGCTAGTGAAAACCAGCCTTAATAAATAAGGCTATCTGATAGGAATTCAGTACTCCTAACGATACAAATAGAAGCCTTGATACCTGTCTATATTTAAGGGGCAGGCTTCATTCACGGTAAAAAAAAAAAAAAAAAAATATTTAGAAAATTTCATAATTCTAACCGTCTTCTTTTGAATTTTGCAAATACCTTGAAGTCGTGTTGAAGGGGACTTGTGGGAGCTAAGGCCATTAAACTAGGTGCAGGCAACAAACATCCTGCATACTGCCAGGAGTTGAATTTCAGTGATGCTCCACCACTAAGCTTAAAGAGATTCGTGGGAACTAAGATGACAAAAATCAAGCAGTATGCAGGATGTTTGTCACATGAACCTGGTTTAATGGCCTTAGTTCCCACGAGTCTCCTGTAGCTCAGTGGTAGAGCATCTGAACTAGTAATCGGAAGGTCTTAGGTTCAACTCCTGTTGGGAGAACGCGGATTTTCTTTTTCCATGTATGCCTTAAACTAGGTTCACGTGACAAACATCCTGCATACTGCTTGATTTTTGTCACCTTAGTTCCCACGAATCTCTTTAAGCTTAGTGGTAGAGCATCACTGAAATTCAACTCCTGGCAGTATGCAGAATTTTTGTTGCATGCACCTAGTTTAATGGCCTTTACGTTTCAGTTTCACAAAGTTTCAGTTTTGTCAACATAAAACACGTAACGTAGCAGTGTTTTATTTAGAGATATGGTATACTTCACGAGTGACGTGCGTCAGAAATCTACTTACGTCCAAATTGATGCTAATGTTTACCTTATGTAAAATTTCCGCCCTCTGAAACTTTCAGTTTTGGCAAAAAGAGGTTCGCTTGAGTTCAGGTTCTTGTCTTCGCCCAAGTTTGGGCGAGTTAAGAAATAAACTGGGCCAGGATTTGTAATCAGTCCTACTTTTGTTGGACGCTTTGAACTTTGCTCACCCGCAATCCTTCCGGTCTCGTTCTCTTCCATTGAAACTGGCCATTTGTAAATTAGCGGTGTTTTAAACTGGGCTTTCTCCGGCCGATCTAAAGAACGCATTTAACTCCGGAACTCAACAAAACTATACAAATAGAACTCAGGGATTGATTTTCCCATTTCTCAAAGCATTGACGGTTGTTATTTTATCTTTACAATGCGTCGTTTACAAAGGCAAATTACGAACATTGCGAATTCCAAATGTGCTCTAAATGTACGTATTGGTGATTATGTTACCATTTAATGACAATTTCAGGGTAATTTGCTCGCAATTTTGAAATGTTCTTCAGCGATGGTAGAAAGGTACATCCTAAAAACTCTATAGGAGCGTATATCACCTGTCCTTCATTGTTAAAGTTTATGTTGCAAATAAAATAATAAACTCCAATCTGATTAACATGGAATCAGCGAGAACATTGTTTGTGTATAGCAACCGTTTTCAAGCCTTAGGCGTGTTTTTAAACACGCTAGTTATTTAAAAATGACTTCCTCCAGTGTGACGTGGTTTCCAATGGAACCTTGTTTTGCTTGTTCCAGCAAATCGCCAGGAAGTTGCCAAGCGACAGCTTGTCGACGGCTAAGACTGCTGATTTGAAGTTCGTATCGAAAAAACGACAAACATCGCATTAGATGTAATAGCTCTGGGGAAAGGCTCTTAAATCTTACACAATTTACAAATTTGATCTCTTGCTGATCAATCCTGCCCCGAAGCGACGGAAATTAAACCGAGCTTACAGGATCAAGCGTGAGAGCAAAGTTCAGAAGAATTTTTCACGGCGGTTTACTATCAACAGTGCAATTGAGGCTTCCATCCGATCTAATCTATCTTAGTTTATGGACATATTAATTTTCTAACTTAAAAGAAAACTGCGGTTCAACGCAGGAATGAAACAGTCAAGATTTATAATAAAAACGCTAACGTTTATCGCTCATCAAATCCAGTCCAAATCTGATATTTTTTTCCGGTTTTTGCTCGCAACATAAACAACTGATCGGCAATCAGTTCATTAGCGTTTCACGAATGGCCGCTGATGGAATAAAATGCCTGTTAAGTTTTTGCATAATTTGTTATTAAACTGATTGAAAATTTCATGGCTTTCACGATTTTTCATCCAAGAAAACAGGACTGAACTATTTCCTGAGCGGTAACACGTGAATTTATGATTTGGAATCTTCTTTAACAATCAAGAAGGTTTCTAGACAAAAAGCAACTGAATAAGGTGGACAAATGAATGTACACCCTGAAATTGGTCATACTTACGCAAGGCGTTTTTCAAGTCTGTTCAAAATATGCTCAAAGCTTTTCTTGTTTAATTTCTTTTCTTTTCAAGAGAGAAAGTTTCTCTTCTTTTCCTTTTTTTTTTCTTTAAACTGATGTTAATGTTGTCAGAAAATTTAAAAGCCTTTTCGACTTACCTTTAAAATGAGAAACCTAAAACGTATCGACTTGAATACGCCATATTGGATAAAGATTTTTTTTCTCAATCTAGCTGGAAATAAACTGGAAACAGCGGTTCAGTTTACCTACATTCTGGAAAGGTGTATTTCTCCGTTGTTTCGTCATAATTCAACCGTTTGAAGTCTTTTCCTGCTTCGATAGTTTGTTTTGCCGATGTATCACGTTCTACAAAAGGTTCGTGAGGGCAGACGGAAAAGCCAATAATGAAAACACATATAGATTGTTAACTAGATGGCCCAGTGGCTATCTACAGAAAATTTGAATTAAATGGCTGTCAGACGACAAACGTCAATAATTTCGATGTTCTTAATTTCCGGGGTAAAAATCGTGAAAATAACATTCACAGAACTTGTTTTGCAACTAGTTTTCCATTTGTCGCGATTAAAAAAAATCAATTTTCTTACGAAGATGTTTTCGTGATGATTTTCCCTTTTAATGGTAACTTACAGCTATGACTAATTGAAACGAATTGTTTGTAGAGTATGCAATATGTTTTTACATCTGCGGTTTCGCCTTAAAAAAAAAAAAAACTCTTTTATCTCACCTATATTTGTAGCTTTTTTTATCAGGCTCCCACAGCAGGTGCGATAATTGTTATGAATTCAACTTCTTTGAATTCGAAGCTCCGTTTCGACCGAAGTTTAAGTTGTTAAACCGATATAAGTAACTCAATGCGCTGAAAAGTTTCTTCTCAAGTGCCTATAAATAGTTGAGGTGGATATTTTGAGCCAGTCACTCAAACAGCCCGAAAACCGTAGTTCATAAATGAAATATTGGGACAATCTGTCTTAATGTCTACAAACAGTGGGACAGCTTTGTCGTGGCACAAACAAAAGTGTCACTCGTTTTTCTTATCTAAAAAGCCTTTTAATCCAACCACCGCATAAGCTGAATCCGATCAACGACCGGATTTTGGAGTCGCCGAATACCATTTCCTTTATAGATTTGCACGTTGAATACAGCCTCTCGAAATGCAAGGTGGCGTAAGCGACGGAAGCAAACATAAATTGACCAAGAAAAGGTCAGTCCGTGTTTGGTAACCTTTACAATGGCATCCAACCAGAGCATTTAGCCGCAAAATAATTAAAATGTTGTTTCCTTTGTTCCAAGATTGTTTGTACCATTTTGAAGAATACTTGTTAGTGAAAGCGTACACAGTTTTATCTGGAACGTTCGGATGCTTCAGCTAGCTGCCGAACGTTTTAGGGGACAGAATCACGCTTATTCCTGTAATTCTCCCTCTAATTAACGAGCTTTTCCAATATTGTTTTTCTCTTTGTACCTCTCCTGTTTGTTCTCACCTTTTTTTTTCTAGGCTATTATAAATAATTAACTGACTGCCTTGTTAATAAGACCGATGGGTCCGCCACATTGATACGACCACAATTTCATGGCCCGCCCGTAGATGTTCACATCAGACTGGGTTCCCATGTTCGTCAGTTTTGCCGTACTCAAACGTTTGACAACAACTAGACATCTTTGAGGTGTTTTATGTAATAAATGTATTCATTATTCCCCATATGAATTACTGAATTTTGTTCAGACAACGGAAGGAAAGGTAAGGTTTTGTTTTCAAAATGGCCAGGGGCACTCAACATTTCATTTTGGTATATGTACGCGGTTCTGAAGGCCTTTGAATCGCCTTAGAAATTCGGGTTTAGTTGAAAGGAAAATCCACAGTTTCTTCGGCAGAACGTCAGCTCAAATCTTCTTAACAATGGAAAACGTATTCCTTTAGTTTTCGAAGGGGGAAATATGTCATTAAAATTTGAAAAAAAAGGTCAGCAAGCATTATAATTGTAGTTCCAACAACAGCTCGTAAATTTGGAGAATAAGATTCGGCATTCCCTAAAACTTTCTCCGACTTAATTTTTTTGCTGAATCATCCGAACAGATCAATCTGTATTAGCTTGCACAAATAAGTCAGTTTGCAGGGTAAGAAAAGGATCTTGAAACACAGAAGACAACATTATATGTTTTAAAGTATTTTGCTTAAATGTTAATTCTCGTTGGCGGGTTCAGACTGGCCCTCTGGTTAAATTTTTTTTTAAATCTCAACTTTTTACTGCCTGACCTAGTCTTAGAAGAGTAATCAACAACATGCACGTGGGGGACGAAACCTTCTTCTCAGCCTAATGGCCGGATAACGAGGAAATATGAAAGGGCGCCGCGGCAATACGGTGAGTGCTTACGACAGAGCAAAGGTCAGTTTTGATGCCAAGAGACTGGACCAAACGTCACATTTTGACAAGAGAGCTATTTAAAAATTTTATCAGTATGACTGACTCATCCTGACTTAACATTATTAACGGAAAAAAAAAACATTCTCTGTCCTTATTATACCCGATAAACATCATATTAGCCGGCGCGTCATTCGGCTCCCGAAATGGCGTAGAACACGAAATTTTCTTTCAGCCACTTGAGACGTGCTATGATCTTTATTAGATAATAATATCATAGAAATAGTAGTTTGATTCCGTTCTGAGATTGCCAAAACTTAAAAAGGGAAATGAACGGCGCTACAGCAGCATTATTAGTCAGTTCAAAATCATTTAAGCTGAAATTCTCTATATTGCAGTGATATAACCGTCCGAATGCGGCTACAAAACTTTTCGGAGTAGCACAAACTGTGTTTTCGCTGGAAAAGCTGAAAAATCGTTTTCTATTGTTCTGCTCTTGCTAAATATAGGGCAAACCACAGTTGATGCCAGAATCATTAATTGAAGCCCTCAAACTCAGTGAATTGAAATTGCCAAAATGACATTTCTGAACTTGGTCAATGCCGTCGTACTTCATAAAAAGTTGTCGTTGCCGTCGTACCTCATAAAAAGTTGTGCGGCAAGCAAGCATTATGTGAACGGCAAATGATAAAAAAACTGAAATTACAATCTCTGTCGCAAATTTTCTCCCTTTTCAATGCAGGTCTTGCCACCTGAAACTGTTAAAATCCGATCAATAAAAACTGAATGGGAAAGCCAGATGGTTTTTTTTTTTAAGGAATTGTGACTACGATTGTAACTTTCTGGATTCATATTGGGAAAATTCTGATCTCATTCAACCTTTTTTAGTTCTCATCCAAATTACTTCAATATTTCTCTAGTGACGTACGGGCAAACCGACTGCGGCCGGCACTAGTCACGACTTTCCCCGTGATCAGTTAAGAAAAGTTAATTAGACAATTGAATAACTTTCCAATCGGCTTTGTGGGGATTACATTGTAAGCTTTTCATAAAACCAAACTATCGATTCTGGGTGAATGAAAAAGAAATTTTCTGGATGAAGGCTGGTGAAAAGACTACAGGCTAATATTCCGTAGCACTTCCACAAAGAACAAAAGAAAATTAAGAAAATAGGGATGGATCACCGGTCTTGCTTTTTTTTTTAAGCTTTTCGTGAAAGATACTGAAGCTTAATTTTAAAAGATCCTAATGCGATCCTCCGACGATTAAACATGTGATCATTTCGCTTATGTCGATGTCGATTTCTGCGTTCGCAAGAAACATCTCTGAAAACTTGACTATGATTGGCTACAAAATATCATTTATAGTAAAAAAACAGATAAAAGTTTGCTTAAGATGAGGAGATCAATTAAAAAAAAGAAATGTCATGCTCAACGTAGATATATGAAATATTCAGTTTAAACCAAAAGAAAACGTAATACACAAGGCGAGCAGTAATTTGTTTTTAAAACCAACCGAACTGTCAGCTCTGGGTGAACAGTGTTGTGAACCGACAGTAATGGTTCGTCATATAAAATACCTTTTCACTTCCTTAACATGGCAGTGCGAGCAGCTCTTTAATTTAACGTGAGACTCAAAGTTGCTGACGTAATTAGCCTAAGGCAGTATTTTTTGGTTTCCTGTTTGTTCGCCCATAATTTGCACGGACAAATTCTCGATTTTAAACTGGCCAAAGCCATGCAAAGCCATTAGCCAACAATTAAAAATCTTCAACAATAAGCTGAATACACTTAACATTGAAAGGTGAAAAATCTAAAAGCAAATCGTCAATAGAATTTATCACGTCCATGGTGTTAAACATGCAACGATTTAAGTGACCATTTGTAACTTTCGACCCCCGCAAAAGAAGAAAGATGGATCACGGTCGAGTAACAAGTTTTTGTTCTTTTTCAGTTCTCAGTTTGAGTTCAGTTTTAACGCCGCACGCAAAAATGCAATCATTTGGTTTGTTATCTTGTTTGTAATCTTCAAGAACATTGTTGGAGATTTTTAGAGTCAAGAAGAATTGGTGAGTTCTGTGAGCGTATCTTTTCAGCCGTTTACAAGTCACCTACCAAATCAATGTTGTGCGGGGCAATTAACTCTGAAGTGAGAGTTGAAGCCGGCGCTGAGGTGAACTAATTAATTTCCAACTGAGTGTTAGCCCTCACGGTAAGGAAATGAGAAGCTACACGAAGCAAAGAAAAAATTTTAAAACCTCGTTGGGAATCGAGCCCATGACCGTCCGATTAGATCAACTGTTGCTCTATCGACTGAACTACGAATCCAGACGGGAGCAAGTCCTCAGAATGTGAGAGTGACGATGTGCCACGCATCACCAATGACACAAATGGTGAACAAGAAAATTAACCCTGCAGTGAAAGTTAAAGTGCTGCCGGTGAACCCATATATCAAATTTCCAACTGAGTCACAGTTACTCCGTTAAAAGGAAATGAGGAACCGCATGGTTTTCTTTGCCTCAGGCGGTTTCCCTTTCCTTTTAAAGACTAACGCTCAGTTGGAAATTTATGGGTTCACTTCAGCTCTTTCACTGAAAGCTGTACTTTCACTGCAGAGTTAATTCTCTTGTTCAACATTGATGTACCACATTAAATCCGGCTTGCTGTGACAGTGTTCAAAGCTGGAACAGCAGACCAATGGCCTCAAAACCTTAACCTAAGCTCGTTCGCTCCAAAGGTTAAATATTTTTGTTAAATACCTGTTCGTGTCACACACGCGCTCAACTTAACTTATCTACCTTTAATATATCAAACTTTTTATAATTCCTCCGTTCACACAGAAGCTAAAACGTGTTTGAAAGCTGTTTTGTCAAGCACGGTTTAAAATTCTTGCCTTCAAAGAAGTCGCTTCAAGTGAAGTTAACTTAACTTTGGTAACACGCTTAATGGAACTCAAACTGAATAACGTATTGACTTTAAAATCAATCAGCAAAGCTGGTGGGGTCGTGCATTTAAACAAATCACGAACACAAAATACCGGTAATGACAAATAATGACTGTAGAAACACTAAAACATATATACAATCCATTAAATCTATGTACTTCTCGACTTCACGCAAATCTTAACTACTAGATTCGATTTAAATGTTTTTTCAAAAAATAATAATCAATTCTATTTCCATAATATTCGCACATTAAAGGATATTCGTGAACGATATTCGTAACCTTTATCCTTCTGTTTGATCACAGCTGCAATGGGATCGAAGTTTACTTTGGTAATGCAGCGCTTGAATTCGTTTAGTTAGAGCATGTTTACATGAACAGCAGGTGAACCGGTTATGATTAGGTTAATGCTGCCTTATACTTATCGATCAAAATACAGCCTGTTGTTGTGCTATTTCTTTCTGTAGCTTCTTTCATAGTTTAGAAATGGGCGCATCTTAAGCATAGAAACTTTTAGGTAGGCGTACGGTTGATTAACTTGCAGGCGAAGGAATGTTCGTGTATCCGTCATTAGCCGAACAGTGTCGAGTATCTCCGAAGATTTCCGAAGAACTTTCGCGTGATTCCAATCTCCTTCGAGACTTTGACGAACACTGCTTCTCATTTTCTAACGACCTCACGGCTTCTAGAAATAACTTGTGAAACTCGGAGACATCTTCTTTCAGTCCTTTATATATTCCAGGCATTGGCAAGTTGTTTGTGAGTTAAAATTCCAATAATGACTATTCTTAAACCTCAGCTCACTTAAAGTGCCCATATCGGAAATTTTTTTATTTTCTTATCTGATTCTAAACATCATCCTAAGAACTTCAGTGAAAAAATTTTTCGATTTGCATAAAACGCGAATTTTTTATGAATTTTATAAGACGTTCAAATTTGCCGTCATTTTGGCCCACCATTCGCATAAGTCTCCTCTCGGTTTAGCAAGAGCTGTGACGTAGGTTCAGGAACACGTGACTTCAGCCTTTCTCTGGATCTCACTGAAAACAAGTCGCGGTATTTCTGCACGTTTCTCGAAAATGCCGGAAAGATGTGTCGCAGCGAGATGTGGAAACATCAAAGACGAAGCGAATGGAATAAGCATGCACAGGATTCCTTTCTTTGGCACCACATGCCCGCAAAGACTGAGGAGGCGAAAGAAATGGATCGATTTTATGCTGAAGCGGAGGAAGATGTGGACGCGCGCCTGGAAAGACCTCGTCCTTGCGCTCGATGGACTTCAATGACGAGGATTTCACAAGGCTGATGAATTCAGGTTTAAACTTAAAACGTGAGCTGAAGTAGGATGACATCGCGTTTGTGTTTATCCTTTAAAACAGCTAAGCGAAAGGAAGACGAAGACCAAGAGCCACCTTCGAAGAGGAGCAGGGAAAAGCGAATGGTAAGCTTTCGATGCTGAATATTCACACCCGCTTGTGACATTCTAAGCGTTGTAACCTTCTGAGGTTTATAGTTTGACCTCACTGTTAACTCAGTCGCAAGTTTTATAAAATATGGCGTAATTGTTTTGGTATATATTCTCATAGATCGTGAGATCCGCGAAGTTTCGTTGAGACCAAGCTCTCAAAAAATATTAGCACAAATGCTACCACTGATGTAAATAGATCGATGCGAGAACAGTCGCACTCGGCGAACACAGAAAACATTGTAAACCACGATGTAGATAGGGTAGATAAACTGCAGCAAGAATTGAAGGAGCTCAAACAAATATTGTACACACATGTGTTGCAGAATTCTGCAAACAATAAAAATGTTGAAAAGTATAACAGCGTTATCTCTGAAAACCTAACCACCACAACGGGGGTTCAAAATAAAAACAGGGCACAAAACAAATAACAAGCGCAAAGAGCGCAGAAAAAAATTGGCTAAAAAACGGATTGAGACACAAAGAGAAAAACACGAGAAATTCATGAAGAATTTTTCAAACAAACAACTTAGCAACAGCCTGTTAGCGTTATTTCTAAAGGGCTCAAATTTGTCCCGACACCGGTGACACGAATTACATGACTCCAACTCTTGTTAGACTTCGAACATTTCGCAAGACGTATGCGCCTAAAAGATACCATGGATTTCGTAAACTGTGGGACAGTGACAAAAAGGAAATTAACCTGTTCATTGGACAAGCTAACAACTTCCATCCTACAATTAAATTTACGGCCGAAATTTCAGAGAACGAGACAAGCTATTATTATCACAGTTCAACACGTGTCCTTCCTGTAGTTCCGCGAGAACAATGTCGCTAGTCAGCGCTTCCCAATTGCCTTCGAGTTCCTTGTAGCAGTAGCACTCGCTGATATTTGCTAGCAGATCACGGCTACAGTTACCACAAGTACATCTACATGGAAAATAATTCGTTCGAATGTATGTGAGTACTTGGCCATAGTTTTGACAGATGATAATGAAGAGCGCGTTTGCAAAATGCAAGGTGAGAACTTTACCATCCACTAACACGCACTCTATTCTCCAAGCGTTTCGTTAAATCTTCCTCGAGTCGTCGCTTCTCCTCTTGTTCCTTGCGATATCTTTTTAGCCAGTCTTCGTCTGCTATCGGCTCGTCCGCGTACGGTTTGAGTGTATCATCATCTTCACACGTATTACTTGTTTCGTGGACGCCATCTATCGCCTCGACTTCGACGCTTTCAAATTCGTCCTAGCTGCTTTCTTCAGCGGTTTGCTCACTTTCCGTGTCAGATAGTTTTCTGCCATGGAATATACTTATTTCGAGCTAAGTTTTTCCTTCCTACCGGTGAATCTGACGATTTTCTTTCTGCCTCGAATGTACCTTACTGAAGGTCAAGTGAGTGCATAGACTCGAGAGTTCCTGAATGTACGTCACAGACCATGTCACCTGGCCCTATTGTGAGCCCGTCGGCATTCTCATCAGCGGGGCGGGTGGACCGCAATAAAATAGGATTTTAAAGATTTGTAAAATTCATAAAAAATTCGCCTTTCATGCAAATCGAAAAATTTTTTCTTGGACGTTCTTCGCGTAATGTAAAGATTCAGATGAGAAAATAAAAAAAATTCCGTTATAGGCACTTTAAGCCCCGTCTACACGAGCAATTTTTATATGGCAATTTTATTTGCCCGTGTAGATGTAGCCTCCCACGCAGTCGTTTTTAGGGGACTGGGAGGCTAGTGTAAATGATGAGAAATGACCAATTTTTATGTGACAACTGCATTTGCTGAAAAGCTGGTGCGTTAGTTTTCATGTGGGAAATAAAAATTGCCACATATAAAAATTGTCCAAGTAGACGAGATGCCACATAAAATGTGACAATTTTTTCAACGTCTGCCCCGTCTTCTGACTTTGGCCATCTTGCTTTTTGCCTTTCCATGGTCATCTCCGCTCTTCGAAATTATTACTAACGCAAATTAACAACAAATATTTGTCGGGCCATCTACACGGGCAAATAAAAATTGCCACATCTTTTTTTCTCAGATCACGCGCGTAAAGCGACCATAATTATGCAAATTAGAAAATTAACGAGGAGCTCGCAAGAAATCGCGTGATCGTGACAGAACCCGGTTAGGAGAAGAAACAGACTGGCATCTACTTAGCAAACAGTTTTCGTAACCTTTAACAGCTATCAGATAAAATTTTGGCCAATTATCAGCTAGAGTGACCCTCATTTTTCCATGCAAGAGCTCGCTCACAGTGTGAATGGTCCGGCCTTTTTTTTTTTTTTTTTTTTTCAACAACCCTGCAAGCGTGTTATCTGATAGTATGAGATGAATGGTGAAACGACGCTCGTTTTACACTGATTTGAATAATATAAATAGCTTTTGAATAGAGATTGTCTTTTCTCCTAGACTGATTACTTTCAATGTGTTTTCACGCGGGTGTCATTTCCCGGCGGCGTGCTTTGCTTTAGCGTTCAATTGTGTTTTAAAAAACTGATCGGTTCAATAGCCCTCGTGATGTTGGCAAAGCAAGCCCTGAAATACACGCTTTGTATTATAAAAATCTGGATCGTTACATATAGCTATTCAAGAGTTTTGATTGGCTTAGCGACCATGGTATATGAGCCATTATACCATGGCCGAGAAATGGCGACCATTAAATTGTCTGCTGGTTGTTCTTGCACAGCGAAAACAGCATGATCTAACAATATTTCTTGATTGTTTTTGATAAAAAATTATTCCACTCGTGCTTGTTGGATAAGTGATGATGATTATAGCCAACTCGGCGCTTCGCGCCTCGTTGGCTATCTATCATCTCATATCCAACGCGCGCCCGTGGAATAATTGCTATGTGAATATACCATGCCCGAGGAAGAGCGGCCATTAAATTGTCTTCTGGTCGTCATTTTCAAGACGAAATCAGGTGTAACTCGCAACTCACGCATGTCACGTTGGACATAAGAACAGTCACGCACGGCGCCTCGTAGGCTATGTAATATATCAAACACGAGAAGATGTGTTTCATCAGATATCCAAACACTGAGAAACAGGTTGAAAAAAAACGAGGCGCGAACACACTTTCGAGTGTTTGATATGGCTTCTCAAATGATCAATAATTCTTGGAGAAAATCAAGGCTAAAGTTGGCAAAATTTTACTGACCTTAAATTGTCTTCTGGCCATCATTTTCAAGACGAAATCAGGTGCAACTCGCAACTCACGCATGTCACGTTGGATATAAGAACAGTCACGGCGCCTCGTTGGCTATTATCTCATATCTAACGCTCGTGGAATAATTGTTAATTCCATCACGAGATGATCACCTACTATTGGTTAGAAAGAAACAGAATATTGTTCCATTCAGGACCTATCACAAAACTCGACAAGTGTTATTTCAATTAGCTACAGCTATTAGCCTGGAATTCATGCCTGGCAACCATTATTACTGAATACATGTATAGCAACACTTAAACTCAGTTGAATAATAATTAGAGGAAAAACAGAAGAATTCATGTTCTCCTAAGAACTAGCACCTCAGGTTTTCGTGTTCCAGATGGAGTGTTTTACCAAGAGCACCCAAAGAAGGTTTTCTCTGAAATGCTCTAAAACGCCGGTTTAGGCTATCTGGAGTGCTTTTAAAGCCCTGTAGGTTAATATTAGGCGGCGCTAAAAAATTCTTATCTGCTCGGTCATCCTGGGGGAACTTGAGTCTTCTCGAATTTACTTGGACTTTTTTGTCCATTTCCCGAAAACCTTAGGTCTTATTGCCTTTCCGAAAATCCTAGCTGGTCTTTTTTCCGTACCCAAACCGACATTTTTATCAATCCGAAAACACAAAGCATTAAATTTCTCATATCATGGTTAAAAAAACTGATCAGTTGACTACTTGTAAGTAGTCCTTGCCATACTGGCAAGCACTGAAATATTTTTTATGTCACGAGATGGGTACTTGTAGAAAGGGGAATTGTCGTTTACGTATTACGAAATGCGAAAATGTGTTTTTGAAATCGAGTACAACACCGATTATTACAAATCACTTAAAATTATTACAATTTGCGATAAAAACGTTATTAAAAATAGCACCAAATGGTTCGTTTTCTTCACTCTCCTCAGTAATTCGGATTAAAATAGTAAAAAAAAAATATAAAAGAAATAAAATAATTGCGTTTTCTTTATTGTGAGGCCATCTGGAACATTCGCGCAGAAAAACTAATTCCTTTTTGTTTTTTTTCCGCAGAGACAAACACGTCGTTAAAAATGTTAAAACAGGTCAGCCAGCATTTTCGGAAATCCGACAACGGTTCGGAAGTTCGAGGAATAAGTTTCCGTTCAGCTGAAGAATCCGAAAAAGACCAAACCATGTTAGCTTAATTTTCTCGCTGGGTGGCCTTTCCTGATGGACGCCCTTAAACTACAGCTCGACTGAGGACACTGAGTAGCTACGCTGCAATACCACTATGATAAACAATGCATTTTCATTTACATTTTTACGAGACACGCATAAAATCTTTGTAATTACGCTTAAACCAAAAATGCCACTAACGCTTGCTATTGTATTCACCTTCTCTTTTGGGGGCACTCACCTCCCCCGTTCTTGGTCACCATTTAACATGTTACGTCCGGCTCGGATCTAATCTACCTCGTGAGATTGTTTTAGTCATACTCGGAAAGAAATCGTTCTGGTCATGATTCACGCGATCCTTCATGTGATGCTTAATTAATGCGAACATTTCTTGTCGTGAAACATGTTTCATTCGTTGAACCAAAAGTTGTTTCGAAGTAACGTGACCTCGCCGTATTTTGGTACCAATTCTGTACCCACATTTCTTCTCTTAAATACATATATAAATGGATTTAAGTCTGAGAGAGAAGCCTGAGAAAAATAGGCTGGAAGCCGCTGAACCCTGCGATCAAGACTAGCATCCTATCCATTGGGTACTGTAATTATTACTCCTAGTTGCTTGAAACTAAAGTCTCAGTACACCAAACATGTATCACCGCTTTACTGCCCGCGGCACCTATGGTTTACTAGAGTCGCTCAATACGTTAGATCAAATTAGGTTAGTTTACCTTTTACCTTCATCCCAGCGTGGCAAAAGACTTCATTGATTCTATTTTCTTTTTCCCTTGAAGGCGAAACGGCAATGAAGGGCACCTTTCTAGAACAATTTAGCTTATTAACGGGTCACGGACAACCACGAGATGTCACGAGGCAACAGCAATCGCCTCAAGGAATCAAAGGTGCCCCAACGTGTCACAGCGCATCACAATGCATTTTTACAGCGTTGCAACAACGAACAGGTTTTTTAAAAGAAGAATTATTGAATTGTTGACGATGTGAGTTCGAAATATTCACTCATTACTGTGTCATTGGTTAAGGCGTGGTTCATGCTACCGACCCAACGACATCTGGACTATAGTAGGTCACGCAAAGACCTGCAGGCGAACACAAATAAACCTCGACTTTATGTCACCAGTGGGAACAAACACGACACAATAAAGAACACCATAGCCACTTAATGACGCCAACATGACGTGTCAAGGAAAAATGATCTTTTCTCGTTTAGTTTTGGTTGTTAAAAAGTCGTTATGCGTTTTGTCAGGCGGGATGTGGATAAGTGGATTAAGCATCGCTGATAGGATATTTCCATCAGCTTTATTAATCATTATCAAATAACTATCTATCTACCCAACAAAAATTATAAAAGAATAAAATTTGGAACCACTCAAGACTGTCTTTCCTGAGGGCCATGTTAAAAATCTTACATAAAATTAACTTAAAACTGTGGCGACTCAATTAAGTCTAAAATTGCTGAAGAAAGTCGCCTGCCTTAATTCTGTTCCACAACTGAGCTTCACAGTATGAAAAACGTCTCTTTAGATTATCAGTACAGGATTGTGGAAGAGCTAGTGTGTTTTCTGGTAAGGTATTCATCGTGAAAAACAAAACCTGATCTTAAAAAGGCTATCTCTAAAATAGGGAACAGGCCGCCATTCCTGTATTTCCCGTTCCCGCTTTTAGAGATAGCCAAAACGAAATATCATAAAAACTACTGGATTAGGTATCGCTGAAGCGACGGCTTTAACTTGAAGCTCTGAATTCTTTAAATTCAAGGAAAGAATCCAAATATTTGCTCCCCTGTAGGGAAATGAATCTTTATCAGATCGATTTCTAAAACACACAGCTGTTTTGATGCATAAAGTTATGAACAACAAAACTCCAGAGTGTCTCACTAAAGCATTTAAATCAGTTAAATCTCGTTCCCCTTGAAAGTTAGAGGTTTCAAGATGGTGGGATAGTTTCATTTAAGAACTCGTATTGATATGCTTAGAGTATGGATTGAGAAGCGAAACCCCCCCGGGGGGGATTCTCATATGAAAGGGACGGGGATGCTCGTCGGAAGTTTTTAAACCCCTAAAGGAGACCAATCTGGGCATGGCCCAAACTTTTTTGACCCCCTAAAACAACCCATTTTAAAACACAGACAAATAAAAAATACAGCAACTTTTCGCGTGCTAAACGAGACCTTCACGGCTAAATGCAATGGTGTTTTACCCAGAACACCCTACGTGACACTAAAATCCGAAATCCACACTCCTAAGCGAGACGACGAGCATCCCCGCCCCTTTCATATGAGAGTCCCCCCCCCCATCCCGGGCTAAACCTTGATAGACTATTGTAGTTATAAATGATATCAGGTTTAATGCAACAATTCAATCACCGTTTAATGAACCTGGGAGTTAATGAGTTCTAAAGATGTGATAGAAATAGATTTGGGGGTAGAGTCTGTCTGTACATTCGCGAAGCGAACTGAGTAATATCTGATACAATTCAGAATTGATGCTGGCTGTGTTGAAATTAAAAAAAGCTAATAGCAAATCCTATAGCCTTCTAATGTTACAGTCCACCCAATAGCGATTTATCTAAACTTGATGAGGAACAACAAGAGATCCATGTTCTAGGAGATTTACAATGAGTTCCTTTGGGATGATCCACATCAGGATCAATGATCCAAGATACTCGGATCATGGTGCATTAAAGGAACCGATGAATCCTTACCCATCATATGAAAAATGAATCCTCGGTTCCTTTGATGCACCATGATCCGAGTGATCTTGGATCATTGATCCTGATCTGGATCATCCCAAAGGAACACACCCTTAACTGGCTCTGACTTATTTTTTGCGACAGACAATACCCCCACAAGCGTCTGTTGAAATCTGTCAGCGTGTTATACCGATTTACTCACCACAGTAGGTCATTGATTGATTGATTGATTTTATCAGCATAAATGCACAAGTCCAAACTGGGGTATCGGTGACCGTGGTTCGATTTTTGCCAAACAAAAAAAAAATCGCCATTCCCACTAAATCTAGGCAAAATATAGTCACAGCATGAATCTTTGGGGCTGACAAATTCCGTAAGGACCTTCATCTACTACAATTAGTCCTGTCTCAGTACTCCCTCTCTCTCCGCCCTGTAGATAGAGGGAGTTCTGGGAAAGGATTCCTACTACAATGGGATAAACTTCAAGATATCGATAACACTGATCCGATGTGGGACCAGTACATGTAGATTGTTTCTGTCGGTTGTTGATCGTCATGCACGTCCCACTCGAAACCAGCACGAGTGAGAAACAAAACTATCATCATGGATCAATTCTCGTATCAAGGCAACTGATCATAGAGAGAGACGTGTTAAAGTCAAACGCCATCAAAACGAACTTGAACTGAGCGAAGACAGGACAAAATATAGAGCTGGCAAACACATTGTTAACAAAGAAATCGGGCTGAAAACAAAAGCCTTATATTGTAAAATTCAAATCCATATTAACTCGAAGAGTATGGAATATCATAAATGATAAAGGTGTCGTCTCAAAGCAAGAAAGTTTACCCAGCCGTTGATCGCATGAAAACAGATTAAGGAACAATTAATGATGCCAAGGAAGTCACTGAACACTTCAATAAACAGTTTACAGAAATAGCTCTTAGACTTACCTCCAACATTTCACAAGGACCTTCCGCTTTCGACACGTATATTTGTAAGGATGATTCCTCTTTTAACTTAAACCAGGCGAAACTTTATTCTTGACATCATTAAAACTACCGTAAACTGCCGCTTATAAGCCCTGGGGCCCGTTTCTTGAAAGTCCCCGTAACTTATCGGGCCCGCTAAGTGTATTTGGTGATAGATGTTTCTTAATTCACAGAGCCGTCAATTTTTGTTAGCTTTGAATACTAAATTTTAAAATCTTATCATTCAATGAAAACATTGACCAAGTGCCATGCCTGTAATCACTGTGCAATCGGCGAAAAAACATTAGCGGGCACGGTAATTAAGTTACGGGAGCTTTCAAGAAACGGGCCCCTGGGCTTATACAACTTGTAAGGGGCTTTAGATGGGCTTACAAAACGGAGGGGCTTGTATATCCGAGGGGGGGTTATGTAACCGGAATAAAAGAACCGTTTCGAAACGAGCTATAACAGTGTTGATCGAAATATGTGTCCATTTTCTGGTTTTTAATTAACCTTTACTAAAACGTCATAATCAATCGAATTTATTTCAATATTTGGAACAATAATTGTACAGTAATCCTAAAGTAAAGCATTGAAAAGTTTCTTTAAATTACAATAAAGTTATATGGTAGTTATATAAAGAGTAGATAATAAAAAGGGAGTAATAAACTTATTTTTCGGCAACAATTTGTCCAATTTTCTGTTTGAAGTCGGTATACAGAGTTCTGTGAAAGTGCTTAATATCACTCAAAACAAGGAAAGCTAGAGGGGGCCTTTTCATGATAGGATGTATTTTTTGGTTAATACAGGTAGATGGGCCTATAACCGGGGGGCTTGTAAACGACAGTTTGCGGTATGTCATCAGAGAAAGCAACAGGACTATCTAGACAGTATTTCGTGTTTCCTAATAAACTGGAGGCAGGCTTCAATTACTGTGCAGTGTTTTTCCTTTAGGCTCAAAGTTAACAAAAGTTATACAGATTCATAAGGCTAATGAAAAAGATGTTTTAAACTCTGTCCTTTCTTCAATCGCGAAAATCTTTGAAAAGATTGTCTATAATCAGTTTTATTCTCAAACCAGCACGGTCTCTTGGCTGACTCTCAATCAGGTTTTAAACCTCTTCATTCAACAGCCACTGCATTCTTAGATGCAGGCTTATTAAATTACTTTGCTAGATTTTTCGAAGGTCTTCACCCAGTGACACTGTCGACCATGATTTCTTGTTGCACAAGCTGTCTTTAATTTTTATAGCGTCAATTGTGAATCCGTTGAATTGTATAGATATCAATACTTTTCACACCGACGGCAAATTAAAGTGTTTGTTAATTGAGAGTTATCATCACTTCCTAATTAGCCTGCGAGCAAGCTCTATTTTAGGTCATCTCCACTTGCCGCTCGCGCTATATCCTCTCGCTGCTCACCTGAAAAAGGGCTTACTCGCAGGCTACCTCGTAATCTGAAATGTGGCTTACCTTAAGGGTCTATCTTGGCTCCACTCTTTTTCTTGGTGTCAGAAGTATCATCGATACTAAATTAGGAAAAAAAACAGTTTTAGTGATACGTAACCTATTAGTGCTTGTTCAAAACTCATGACAAAAATTCCTCCCTAGCCTGCGTGGCTAGCGGGAAAAATGTGCCCGCCTCCCTCGCTCCCTCTTCCCCTCCCCTTCCCCGATTACGTCGGCCACGCAGGCAATCCCTCCCTTGAGACCTAAAATAAATAACCCTTACCCCTTTTCCCCGGTACAGTAGCACACATCGCATGGCCGCCACTGCGAACCGGAAGTTTTTCCTTTCTAATCCCGGAGCTCCATAGAGCTTTTGCAATTGAAAGAGAAATGTGATATTCTGAATAAAACTGCTGTGTACAGGCTTTCGTTTCGAAAAAGAAATGTGATATTCTGAATCAAACTTCTTGAATTTTTTTCAGGCTTTCGTTTCGCAACTGCGAAACGTTAACTCGATGATCATTCACTTATTCGTTCTTTCTTCTGCAGTTTAAATGTGTGAATTTTCATATTTTCACTTTCATCAAACTTATTTAATCGAAATTAATCACCTAAGCAATTTGACGAAAACGTGTTTGTGTGGAGACGACTAAATCAGTTATCTGTTCTGTTTCTCCCGCTTTGTGCTGTCTTTGTCTTATTAGTATGAATATTTTATTTATGCTTTGCCATGCTGTGTAATACAGATTTATCAGGGGCGGTTTTAGCCTCCTTTGCAGACGTTGTTTGTGTCGGCAGAGGAGGCTAGGGCGGTTTGTTTGGCCTGGTGGAATCGTTGGTATCGTCTTTTAAGAAAGTGCAACATAGGATATGTAGTTTTATCAGGAGCCCATGGGCTCCTGGTTTTACCTTATGAGAAATAAAGACCATTATTATTATTATTATTATTATTATTATTATTATTATTATTATTATTATTATTATTATTATTATTATTATTATTATTATTATTATTATTATTATTATTATTATTATTATTTTTATTATTATTATTGAGCATGGTGTGTAATGATGTGGAAATAGAGCCGGTCCTTCAGGAATCACTGGAGAGACTTTGAACAGAGGCGCCAACAGAGCTGAAGCGCGTTTAGATACTAGCGCTCGTGGCTTCTGGGAGAGATAGAGGACTGCATTCTTTGATGTCAGGGTTTGTCACCCTAACGCAGATTCTTACAGAGATCTAAGTCTCAAGGAAATCTCAGGAGGCAACACGAGAATGAAAAAAAATCGCCAATATGCAAGCAGAGTGGTGGGGGTGGAGCAAGGCACCTTGACGCCAAGCTTGTTTTTTACTACCACAGGCGGAATGGCCGAGGAATGCAGTTAGAGATACCACAACAGACTAGCTGAACTACTCGCCATCAAGAAGGGAGAGGACTACGCCAGCACCATGTAACGTACCCTTTGCTATCCTCCCACTCGGTTCTCCTCTGCCTTAGAGGTTCCAGAGAAAGAAGAAGAAATGTAGACCTTCAGGACACAGACATTTATAGAATCGAGAATGTGACGGCTAGAATTTCTTAGTTTTTTTTTTCTTTTTTTTTTTTTTTTTTTTTTTAATTTTCGTAATTGTAGTTGTTTTAATTGCTTTTTTTTGATCCAATGACTGATATTATCCGCATAAAGAGTTGTTATTCTTGAAGTATGTGAAGCTTACAGAGTCTAATTATAATAGCCCAATCATTTTAGGCTGCTCAAATTTGAACAGAATTTTTTTTTTTCAGAAACGAGATGCGGTGAGGGTAAGAGGCGGAATGAGTTTGCGGAATTGCATGTGGCATGACGTGCGGAATGGCACAATTATACGATATTATGAGATATGTGGAATGACGTAAAGAAATGAATTAACTGAAGAGCGCGTCGGTGTTTTCGTGCCAATTTTATAAGAGCAGCAGTTTTTCGATGTTGCGGACTCTAGCTGAACATTAAACAACTAAACAGCAGATCGAGGATTAGAAAATAAAGGCCTGGGATAGAACATGTCTGATCGCTTGTTAGGAAGAAGTGAGAGTGAAGAAATCGATGAATACTGTTTATTGTTTTCGCATTCAAGAAACTGTGTCAACTACGAATAAATTAAATTTTCAGTTGACAAAAAGAACGTGGCAGCGGATAGTCTAGACAAAAAGCAGCAGCAGACTGGAGAAACACTAGATATAACATTTCTAATGCCAAAACTGTTATATATGAGAAATTTTAAATTTAAACTCGGTCATTTTATGGTACTCTATTTTATGGTACATTTAACGCTTACATAATGCAACGAACATCTACAATTTGTAATTACTCATGCGAAAATATGTTCTACTTTATCTTACCTTACATTTGCGTCGGGCTACGTACGCAAGTCACTGTTGACTGAGCTTGCTAGCTACTCAATACGGCAATTAATACATGATATGTCAGTCCAGTTACGCCGGCGTTATCGAACTGAACATATCCGTCTTTAAGGTCTTTTAGTGCCAGATTTTCCAGACTAAACTTCAGATTTAAAAGCGAAAAAGCACTAGAACAACAAAGCTGATGACAAGTATGGTGTCTAATTATCGACAGCCTTATGTCAGTTATGTAAAACTATTCTTATCACAAATGCAGTTTGGTCAAATAGTTGTGCAGACCCTTCACCCCGCTTTCAGATCTCAAAATTAGTCAGGCAGCGCCAATTTTCCCGCTCATGATAAATGAATCATCGAGTATACAGGATAAGAGAATTGATCCTTTATCGAGGGTTTAAAAGATTAAGATAAAATAAGATAAATGTTTATTGTTTGCCCTCGGTAAAGGATCAATCTTTTGTCCTGATATCACTGATAAGACTACACGCTGCCACGTTCATTTTGTCAACCGAAGTCGCAAGAAGAAATTAAAAGTAAACACGAAATTTAATTTACAAGTACTACGGATTTACAGTATGCATAGTTCCTTGAATGCGAAAACTATAAACAGTTTTCATCGATTTCTTCACCCTCACTTCTTCCTAACCAGCAATCAGACGATCCAATCCTGGGTTTGTTGTTTAGTTGGCTCAAAACATGTAAAACAAAACAAAACGTGAACTGAACTGTTCTGCTCCGACAGAAATTCTTCAGTGAGCACCATGTTTTCAAAGTTGCACTATCCCAAAGATATTGTCGACTCTACCATGTACAAATTCGACCTAGAACATAGAGAACAACACGCAAATCCACAGGTTCCATCAGGGTACATAAATTAAAATTGTCCTCAGTTTAAAGGCCAGCGTTCAACCAGTCACATCCGCAAAACAAAACTGCACAGTCACTAGGATCCAAAATTGATGTCAACATACAGCCTGTTTCTACAAGCAAGAAAATATCACAAATTCTGAGTTTTAAGGAAATCAAGCCTCCGATTGCAAACACATGTAACTGAGGTTGTAAATTTTGTTGGGTATACATACTGGCGAGGCCTCCCGCCACCTACATCAACTCATTCAGTGAGCATTTTTATTCTGCCATCGGAAAACATATCATCGCGAAACATTGATTGCGCAAAAAGGAACCCAATAACAATTTGTTTTGAAGTTCTTAAGAAATGTGACAAGCACGTTTGACTGTTTTGATTTACGAAATGCTGCTCTTCATCAAGGACATCAAGCTTTCTCTAAACACTCAAACTGATTCGTTTCGCGCCAAACGCTAGCTATTATATTTTTATTGCTATTTATTTATTTATTTATTTATTACTTCATTTCGCCTTTGGATATTGTACCCATAGGGCCTGTAAAAAAATTGCTATTGTTTTGTTATCTATGTATTGCCACTTGTTATTCAGTCCTGCTTTTGACTTGATAATAGTATTGACGTGATGTAACGCGTCGAAATGTCGTCAGTTTTTTTTTTAAGTCTTTGAGTTTTTCTTATTATTTTAAGAACGTCTTAGCGTTGAATTTTGCCGTGCCAAATGTTATTCAAAATCTCTCCTTAAAAAGATTTCGTGCTCCATAAAAATTTTCGGCAACTTAAATCTTCAGCTAAAGAATCCGAACATGGAGATGATACTGTGTTAGTGATTTTAAAAGGTCAAAAACTGATGTGGGAATGCAGAAACCGCAACATTTTAACTGGTTTACTTTAATGTCCTCGTTGGGAGCCCATGATATATGAACTCTTGTTGGATGAAAATGGTAAGCTTGTGCTACACACTAACCTTTGGCGTTTTCCCGATTTCTCGTTGAAACAGAACAAATTATACCATCGTTTCACCTTGTAAAGCGGCCTTGCATGTGGTCCTTGTCAGTGCTGTATTCATCAATACGGTTTTTTAAACTTTTGACATGGACTAGTTAGTGAAAATCCATCAATACCGCTGGAAAGAACGCTTTGAAATCAATAAAACTGCCAAGTTTGAGAGTGATATATTGAAAACTAAGGAGGATATGTGCCCCCCACCATAAAATGTAAAATTTAGCGACTTTGCAGAGCGATATCTTCGCTCGCTTCTGACATTTCACTTTCATACTTGGCAAGTTTGCTAATTCGAAGGCGCTATTTCCAGTAGTGTCGATGGATATTCGCTAACTGGTCCTTATCAAAAATTGAAAAAAAAAAGAAACGTGGAAGGGTCTATGGATCAAGTGTCAGCGGTGATGGACGTATTTAGCCGATGTAAAGCTAGGCACGAGTGCAATAAATTAAAATTGGCATTTAATCTTATAAATGAAACATCTAAGTTAGCTTCAGGACTCCGATTCGGCATGACGAGAAAGCCATAAAAACATTTTTTTAGGCCAGGAAGCCACGAGTTAATTTCTTATTCTGACAAGATTTATCCGGCTTGAGTGACCACTCAGATTTTAACTGTACAAAAGCACAGGAAACTCTGATTTCAATTGTCACTTCATTCGCGGATAAGTTTCAGACAGTTTCCGCTATTTATATATGCTGTGCTGTTGCCGTCAAGTCTTATTTGATAAATGGAAAGAGAAATAATTACTTGGTGTCGAGACTTCAGTGCAAATTTTTACCAGCTTTTTTTTAGCCTTGGAAAAGAAATCGGTGCTGAGATCGGCCGCTTTGCAAACCTGAAAAAAAAAAATGAGGCTGGGAGACACGTGAAATTTGAAAAAAAATTGAGAGAAAATGTATATTTTTTTCAATATGAATATAGCATTTTATTGCATCTTTTAAAACATGTTATTATCTACAACAGACTAATTGCTTCGAACGAACAAAGCTTTCAGTGATTCGCCGAAAAATTTTCTTTGTCTGAAAGCAAAAGCAGGACATTACTCGAGGTCAGTGACCGTTATAAGAGAAAGAACGTTAATCACGAAGATAAGGAAATATCGGATGTATTCAGCAGAAGTGTGGAGCCTCAAACAGCACCATAAATATAGAGATAAGTGAGTGTCTCAAGTGTGGATAAAGATGGACTGAAAGATGTCCAAGTGTTGGTCATGCAAAGACATCATTAATGAACAAAATGTGAAGAGAGATTTTTCAAGTTAGGGGGGACCGGGTTGGGGGGGGGCATCGAAGCAATCGAGGGACAGTTATTTATACATGAAAAAGGTGGAACATTTTTTAGAGAAAACTAATACTGTGCGGACACCTTGGAAAGACATATTTAGTCACTCCCTTGGTCTGGGAAATGGTCAATCTATTAACAGTTCCCTGAGTGACTAAAATTTGGCAAGACCCCAACGACAAACAAGACTAGACGTTGAGAGATTTCCAATCTTTTACAGACTTACATCAATAAAATACTTGAGATAATAACAATCGTAAGTCACCCTATAAATAGAGAGATTTTTCAAGTTTGGGGGGTTGGGGGGGAGGGGGCATCGAGGCATTCGAGAGGCAGTTATTCATACATGAGAAGGTGAGACATTTTCAGAAAAAATTAATACGGTACTGACACCTTGGAAAGACATATTTAGTGATTCATCTAGTGCTGCACCCTTGGTCTGGGAAATGGTCAATCTATTAACGGTTCCCTGAGTGACTAAAATTTGGCAAGACCACAACGACAAGCTAGACTAGACGTTGAGAGATTTCGAATCTTTTACAGACTTACATCAATAAAATACGTGAGATAACAACAATCATAAGTCACCCTATAAATAGAGAGATTTTTCAAGTTTGGGGGATTGGGGGGGGGAGGCATTGAGGCATTGGAGAGGCAGTTATTCATACATGAGAAGGTGGAACATTTTTAGAGAAAATTAATACGGTACTGACACCATGGAGAGACATTTTAGTGATTCATCTAGTGCTGCACCCTTGGTCTGGGAAATAGTCAATCTATTAACGGTTCCTTGAGTGACTAAAATTTGGCAAGACCACAACGACAAGCTAGACTGGACGTTGAGAGATTTCGAATCTTTTACAGACTTACATCAATAAAATACTTGAGATAATAACAACCGTAAGTCACCCTTTCAAGTTCATACTTCACTCTTAAAACAATATATATATAGCAGCCGGGTCAGCTGTGTTCCCAGATGTTTTATGGCCTTTTAAATGCATATTTTTTTGTGTGTAAGCTAATACGGTTTTATATGTTCGGATGCTTTACCCGAACATTTAAGTTGCAGAAAGTTTTTATGAAAGGGGATCTTATTACCCAAATTTTATTAGCTGTTGTTGGCTTGACGAAAATGCCAGCTGCCCTTTTTTTAGATTATTGTTTTTAACCACATATTTGCCCCTTCGAATCCGAAAGGAATTAGTCTTCCAGAGTTACGAAATTTGGAGCTGACATATTGCAAACTGAAAATTAATTAAGACTTGAGATTTTCCGGCTTAACAACTAATTCTGAATTTCTGGGGAGATAAGGTCGTTCGAACAGATGTCCAACGAAATGAACCGTTTTGTGTCACTGAAATGGGGTCAAGATAATGAGATGAACCATAGCGTAGGCACAACTGTTCTAAAAAGCTGTCACTTGAATAGTAATACTTTGGGATTTCACGCACAGACTTTGGTTGTGAGGTGGGTATTTCGTTCTACAAAATAGTCTCGAAATCAAAGTAAAATCAGTAGTTTATTTAATTCAAAGTAAAGTAAAGTAATTTATTTAATGTTAATAACACGGGGAGTGCTTGCGCAATTTCCCGAGCTAGAGACTCATGATAAAGTGCTTGACAATAACCCAGATCGAATTGAAATTAGGAAATGTTGGTTTTTGAGGAGAGGGGAAAACCGGAGTACCCGGAGAAAAACCTCTCAGAGCAAGGACGAGAACCAACAATAAAATCAACCAACATTTGACTTCGAGTCCGCGAATCGAACCCGGGCCACATCGGTGGGAGGCAAGTGCTCTCACCACTGCGCCTTCTTTGAGCCCTTCTTTGCTCCCCCCAACCACATTTTTTTGTGTCTATGAAGACAAAAGGAATTAATTTTCAAGGGGTTACGAAAGGTTTTAGATGGCATAACAATAAAGAAAACGCTAGTATTTTTTTTTATAATCATCCAAATTTCTGAGGTCATTAAGGCACCGATCAAACATTGCGTGTCCTGATGTTGAACTTTGAGCATCTTTCTGTTCCGATTATTGCAAAACATGATGACCTTTTGCCATTTATAATTAGATAAAAAGAATACCAGGTCGCGGTCCTGTATTGTTTTAATCAAGAACTCAAGAAAAGCTAATGTTATTTTTTCACTGAAACATGTTCGGTATGGGCCCCGCCTTTTTTTTTCTCGATTCAAACCAAGTTGGTAACCACAGTGACTGTACATGTTTCTCTCAGAGCCTGTCTACTCCTTCCCTAATCGCAGGGCAGATGCGCTTATGTTTACAATACTGCGAAAACTTTCAATATCGTTTATCGGTATTTAAATAAAAAAGCCTCACCGATTAGAGTGTATCAGTATATTTGTATACTAGTGGTGCATTCATCTCAAGGGCAATAATAAGAGCTTCAAGTATGCAAACCCGAGAAATGCCTACAAAGTTAAGTTCTAAAAAGATGCGATTTCTATCCTTGAGTTTCTCACAGTTTAAAGGGCTCTTGCATTTGGGCTGTTCTCGCACATGAAGTACATCGCTGGCGGTGAAAATCAGGCTTTAGATACGACTTAAAGAAAATAAATGGGCTTATCACTGCCCGTGCAACGCAATCCTCAAAAATTTCCTTTCCAGATCTTGGTCAGTACATTCAGCCAGGCTGTATAAAATCACTGCCATTAAAAGTATAAGTGTATCTCAGCGGGGTCGGGAGATAATACACGTTATCTTGCAGGACTTCTCAGTCATTAGGTCAGTTTTTAATTGTTACAACTCAGGAGCACATCCATTGCGTAAAGAGATGATGAAATATCATTCTTTTTAATTTCTGATGGCCTAGCTACCTTGCAATTCAAAATAGAATGAAGGAACAAGATTGAAAATACTCTGCTTTTCAATAACAGACGTTATCATTAACCACTACGGCTCAAATCAGTGCTCGAAATTCTATTTTTACCTCAGAAGTTTGGATACAATAACATACATTTCTAAACCGAAATCTGAAATGAAAAAGAATCAGTCGCTACAAAAAAAATTCTGCTTACCTATGAGCCAAAACTCGTCAATTTACACTGTGGGATTCTGAAATCAGCGAGACTAGCTGAACCCTTGTAAATCGGTTCCAAGTCTATCACACCGCACCAGAGAACATGCTTGCTCGAATGTCAGACTCGACAGCCGGTGAAGCTTTAATATCACGGCTAAAGTAGTTCTATTTTGGTAGATAAGATGTCCACATTCTTTTTGTAAACAATAAGTGAGTTATTTGTACAAGAAACACCTGCAGAGCCACCACTTTGATTGGTATCAAGACCATTTTAAACTTTTAATATTTCCGTTTGAATTCGGAACACGGGGGCACCACCGGGAGTTAAACCCTTACCCTTTCGCAATGTTTCACACGAGTATGACGAAACCTCAAACCGTTAGACTGTCAAGCCTCAGACACGAAATACTCAGATTTTGATGTATAGCCTTATCTAAATCTGTTAAGTTAAGTTAAAGTTAAGTTGTCCGTTTGCCAGCATGTTTGTAATAATTATTAACTCACACAGCCCGCCTCGATTTGCTCTGCTATATGCGGGCTGTGTGTATTCCTGTAAAAGATATGAATATTTGATAAAGTTGTTGTTGTTGTTGTTAAAAAAAACAAAAAACAAAAACCCACCCACCCCTCCGGCCCGGGGGGGGGGGGGGGTGGTACTCCTCGGAATTCTTGGTGGGAGTGTGCCGCCCGGGTCTTCAAATCCCGACCCTATTTCAGACCTAAACATGCCATTTTCCACACCCGTTTTCAGACCTGACATCTAAAATTCATACCCGTTTTCAGACCTGATAATTATGCATCAGTGCCGAACAAAAGTTGACGCAAGGAGTAAAAGTAAGCTGGAATGACATAGTTTATCTATTTCTTTTTCTCGCTATCAGTTAGTCGTGACAGTTACGTACTGAGAAGAAAAATACGTTCGTAAGCTTTCGTAAATGTTCCCCGCCCCAAAAACCCGACCCGATTTCAGACCATAATTGTCAAAATCTATACCCGTTTTCAGACCAAAACGGCTCAAAAACCATACCCTTTGGGGCGGCACATACCTATATGCCTTATATAGGGGAGTACCCCCCCCCCCCGGGCCCTCCGGGTGTTTATTCGGATCTGAGTTTTCTAGACACCCAGAGGGCTGAGTTTAATTCCTTGCCTCAAAACACACAGGGAATCTGAACTTTTAAGACACCCCGTCCCAGGATCTTGGTTTCTTGGGACTGAGTTTTCAAGACACCCAGGCAGGGCTGAATTCCTTCTCTGAGATTTCAAAACACCCAGAGGCTCTAAGTCTAAAAGACACTTAAAAGGGGTCTGAGTTTTCGAGACACCCTGAGGGCTGACTTTAAGTACGTCTCTGAGGTTTCGAAACATACAAGTTTTTAAGACACTCCGAGGGTGTGTTTTTCTCGTTTCTAAATTTTCGAGTCACCCAGGTGGGCGGAGCTGAGTCTCTGAGTTTTCAAAACATACAGGAGATCTAAGTTTTTAAGACACCCCGAGGGTGTAATTTTTTTCTCGTGTCTGAGTCGTCTTTCAGTCTCAGCAGGAGCGCTGAGTTTTTCAGGTACGACCCTCTTTAAAAATACTAAAATTTATAATTTCGCTTCCCTTTCACATTCTACAAGGGTACAAATCGAAAAGACCTTTATTTTGGGCGAAGACTTCCCTCAAACCCGTCTTAGGTGTAATCCGTCAGGCTGAGCTACTAAAGTCGTAAAAGAATCTTGATTTTCACGATAAATGTCACCGTAACACATGAAGCAGCACATGTTTCAACTAGCTTGCGCATGAAATGAAAGGCTACTCGGCTTTATTTGAGACTTAAAAAGTTTAACCAAGCTCGTGACTCTGTTTTTGTAAATAGGACGTTGATGATCCCTGCGCACGAATGAGGTCTTTATGATACAAGACATGCTGAAGAAAAAAAGGCGAGATAAATTCAGTGATAACTGATTGACTCGTCTCAACCTCACATCCTAATTAGCAATTCAAATGAGAGAGAGAGCCAAAAAAGAAACAAACCAACAAAATGTAATGCAATGCAATGCAAACTTGGTCAACCACAAATTTAGCGATTCTGCTGTGTCCAAACTCTGCTCGCTTTCTTTGTCAATTGCGAATGAGCAGCTCTCTAAACTTCCGTCTTAAATCAGTGTTGTCCCTCCCAATGTGCCACTCCTTAAAAAATCCATAGATTCGTTTCGTGGCACTTCGCGAAACTTTCCTTAAGCTTCTTTCAATATCTCTCATTCCACAGTTTTAACGCGGGCCGAAACCATCTTTTAGCTAGCGGCATCTTGGAGCGACTGAATATTCCAAACCGCTTGCACAGCCCACAAAACAGCAATGGAATCCACTTACAATTTCCCAAGGAATTGATTCATCACAGTTTTGACTGCTCGGTGTATGTTCCAGTCTCACCAGATTGCAAATAATTCTTGTACAACTATCGCTCACCATCCTTTGTTATTTTGGCTGCTTTTGTTTGGCATTTTTCAATCAAACACGTTTTAAAACAGAAATACATCAATTAGAAATACTACAGAAAGGAAATGCTCAGAATTTTTAAGCTTGATAAAACACTGCTGTTTGTATTTTAACTAAACAGTACATAGATCCCCTTTCTAAAATCAAAAGAATTTGTTTTCCAGTGCTATGCAATTTCGAGCTGGCGTTTTACTGAAGGAATTGTAGATTTCTTTACCACTAAATCCGACGGAATTGTCACAAATTTAGCATTGCCTTGGGCAAGAGAATTATTACTTCTTTAGAGTAGTTTCTTTGGCAAAGAGAAACTACGTTGGGTCGTGTAAAGGTAAATTTTCTGACTTACCAAAAGTCCCTTGTCTAGCTATCGGCACTATGCAGGTATAATGATTATCTAACTAACAGCATGACTCCAAGACCAAACTTGTCGGTCGAACCAAATTGGATCTCTGAACAACTAAAAAAATGTTCGCTGGATCTTTGTGAGTGTATTTGCCGTCATTAATATTTGAAGAATCTTGGTTATTTCTCAAATTAATCTCGTTCTTAAGTTGCTTATTTTTAAACTGCGGCGAGACAGTTTTTAATCAAAGGAATCTGAGGCCAATTTGCTGTCTTATTGATTAAAACTTTAAGATTGTGAAGAACGTGGTATTGAACAAAATGTAAAGTATTCAATATAAGAGAGGCGAGACATATAATGAAGAAGGTGTTGTAGCCCTGTTATAAACTGTAGTATGCTGGGGTCATCAAAGTTTTTTTTTATCGCGTCGTCGAATACATATGCTCCAAAATTATAATTGTCACCCCATAATGAAGGTATTTATCCTCTAGACAAGATATTTTAATGTGTAAATTAATGGAATTTCGTCAAAAATAGCTTTCTACAAACACGAGTACCTCAGTTGAGTCTCAAACCAACTACAACCTCATTCGAAAACAAATGTTTTCCAACTCCTTAGCCAATTCTGATTTTCACTTCATGATATCAAATACATTTTTTCATTCACTATGGGACTGTTTGGGTTTGCAGTTAATTTGTGGGCATTTAATTTCACATTAAAGTTTAAAACACGGTGAAAGATCTTTTAAATTGTAGTCCAGCTAGTCAGCTGCACTCTGGAGTGATGCTTACATGCTAACATTATCGACCAAGTTTAGCGTCGCTGTCATGTCGCGGTCGCTCGCTTAAATATTTGTATCCCTTTTCCCGCGGGCTGATGGTTTAGCTATCGAAAAGAAAATAACATGTGAGCGCAGCTTGGCAAATAAACGTTGCGTTTTTTAATAAAACAAATGTAAATATAAACAACCTCCCACTGTTCGTAGCTTGGATAGAATGAACAGGTGACCGCGATTTCAGTAACTCTGCTGGTAACTCTGTGAATAGGACATTTTCACTATGGCATCATTTGACTGCAACTATCAGTATTCTTTAGTTTTTTCATTTTCTCATGCTAATTAGAGATATTGTTCTTTGCCGTCCTCTGGGATGACAAAATTGGAATTTGAAAAGGAAAACGAAATGAATTCTGGTAGTTGTAGTGAAATGACGCCATCATTAAAATGGCCTATTCATTAATAAGCCACGCTGTACAGAACGAAGTTGCCTGGGACACAAAAATCTGAAAAAAAAAAAAACCAATGCTTCTAAAGTTTCAAAACATAATTAAATAACTTAGTAATATACAACTATGATTCGATTTACACAGTTGAAATTTAAAAATTACAGCTTGTTAACAAATAACAACATGACTCTATCCTAATAAATTACAGTTATAATAAATATCTGTATATGCATGTCCTAATTAAGAGTTATGCGAAATCCCGTCCTAATTTTTTCGGGCCATGCTCTTGTTTCGAGATCGAATTCTTTGATGTCCATTGCCATGCCTTTCTGTACAAAGATGAAAATGAACAAAAACTGATGACTTCTCAGTCTTTGTCGCTATAAAAGCTTTGGTGCGATGCCAGTACAAACTGAGCTATACATTTATATTGTCATCCTCGTCAAGTCATTCTCAATCGGTTCAAACTTATTGCATTTTAAAGCTGGGCGCGCAACTCCTAACAGAATTGAAGCAATCGGCCGTTGGCTCAGATTGGAATCGAAGGACGTCCCCCTCGTTCCTTCCCGTGACTCCCTGCGTGCCTCAATCCACTTTCGTATCCACTCTTTTCTCGCCCCACTAAAATTATGGCGCCACCGCGATCAAACGCAAAAGGAAAGCGGGCACTGGGGACGAGATCGATTGGTTGTCCCGGGGGGGGGGGGTACTCCCTTATATGGGCTATATAGGTATGTGCGGCGCCAAAGGGTATGGTTTTTCGGCTGTTTTGGTCATAAATAGGGTATCGATTTTAGCCACTTTGCCGCCATTTTGGTAATAAATAGGGTATAGATTTTTGCACTGTAGTCCTGGGTTCGTTTTTTTTTTTTTTTAGAAGAAGCTACTTCAGGTCATAATTGGGTAGGAAAAATCGCAGATTTTGGTCATAAATAGGGTAAGGGTTTTGGGAAGCGGGCCGCACACCCCTACCCAATTTTTTTTGGAGTGTCCTCCCCCCCCCCCCCCCCCCCGGGTTGGTTGTCCGTATTCAAACAGTATAAACAAAGACACACAGCGCTGGCCAGTCCCTTCGTTTGTTTGGTTTATTAACATAAGTGATAACTAAAGGTAAATTGGCCACCGTAAAGAGATTCGAGTGCTCACGTTCTCGAGGGTTACCCCTTCGTCAGAGCGAATCAAGGAATTGTGGGTTGACGAGCTTTATCAGGAGCTTATGACATAAGCTCCTGGCTTTATATAGTGAGCAGTGGAGCTAGCCGTCACACGGCGGTCATGCTGAGTCTCAGTCGAATAGAAAGCTTTGTTTTTTCATGGCTAGCTACGCACTGAATTAGCGTCTGGCCAAGGCTTGCCGTGCGAAAACAAATCTTTTTATTCCCCCGAGACTCAACATGGCCGCCGAGTGATAAGGGTGGGAGCCACGACTAATCTATTCTGTTTTCCACGTTACCTATGAAGACCTCTATGAAGAGCGATTTTGAAGATGATATTTTTTCTAAAGTTTTGCAGGTTTCTGTATTACCGTGATGAAGAGAAATGCCACAGACTGCCATGTAGTTTGTATAAAGAGTGGTTCACCGGCAGATTAAATTGTCGAGAGACGATCGACTGCTTTAATTAGATATATCCTTGCATTTCTTTCAACGTCTCGAAGACTGTTCACGAAATCGGCCGCTTAGCCTCCTTCCTGTCTCCCCAGTGTAGAAATGTTTGCATAAAGGGCATTTATGCAGCAAATAACATTAGCGGAGGTGCATGTAAAACGATTTTTAAGGCCCCGTTTATACCAACGCGTTTTCGTTTGAAAACAAAAACCTTTTTCACACGTTTTCGCCTATCCGGAGTCCACAATAAAACCGCAAAAAACGCTGATGAAAACGAAGACTTTGAAAAACGGTTTCAAAAGTGGAGACTTTTGAAAACACATCGTTTTGGAAACGCTTGTTTTTTAGTGTGGATGAAGACTTCTGAAAATGATGCCGTAAATAGCGTCACTCGACGTCGGTTCCAGTCCAAATACGAGCATTATTTCGACATGCGCAACTACGGAGCCCGCAAAGGGCCATCACAAGTTATTATTTTTTGACGAGTTGTGATGGTCCTCTGCGGGCTCCGTACCCAAGCTGTAGCCGTTATCATCATTTTCGAGTGTTTTAGTGTGGACAGGTGAAAACGATATGAAAACGCTATTTTGCTACGTCATTGGCTCGGGGAAACTGGAGACTTTTGAAAACGCATTATTGAGACACGACTGGGCCTTGAGGTTACTAAATCGTAAGGTTTGATACAGACAGACTCACAACAAAGACAGAAGACTTATGAAACCGTACTTTCTCCGAAACTGAACTGAGAAAAACCTCGTTATTTTTGTATTTATTATTATTATTATTATTATTATTATTATTATTATTATTATTATTATTATTATTATTATTATTTATTTTTTTGCGTTTTTGTCTCTTGCAATTTTTACGCGGGAAATTCTTGCGGCTCGCGGGATTCTCCACCTGCAGCTGCACCTCAGAGCCTTAGCTTTGGCTTGATTTCCAATCTCGTACCCAGAGTCCTCAGGCCCTTTGGCCAGCGCTTGGTCGCCAGGAGAGACTCTGGGAAACCGCAGGATTTCTGCGGTAAAACAATGCAATCTGTTATGAGGCAGCCAATCAATAAAAATTAATTTTTTTCACATTTTCCAGAGTCTCTCCTGGCGACCAACCGCTGGCCAAAAAGGTTGAGGACTCTGGGTACGAGATTTCTTGACTTCCGTCATGCGAAAAAGGGAAGAGCTGGGGTCGAGAATGGACCAGTAGCAGGGAAGGGACTGGAGACCTGGGTACCGTTCGTCGTCGAGCTCGTCTAGTTTATTATACGATTTGAAATCTTATTTCTCCCCCTTCACATTTTCAACCTCGTTACCAGGGTCTCGCCTCTTCACGACCCTGGGAACGAGGTTGGTACATTTTGAGCATAGCAGGGCCTCTCGCCATCCTGAAAAAAAGATTACATCGACCAGGAGCGAAAAAATAAACTGAAAAATAACTGATTGTAAATGCAGTTTTATCAGTCACAATGCGAGATAAAAACAAAGCACTAAAACAACACTCAAATAATGCAGTATACAGCTATTTCAATTAACGTTGTCGGATTAAAAAAGCTAGAGGACAAGACCGCAATGTTTTGTGGGATTTTTTTTATGAATAATTTCATCAAAATCATCCCTGCACGTGCAGGTCATTGTACTGCTAATTACAACCTATGTTTTCTCCAGGCATAAATTCACAAAAATCCCACGTAAACTTTCGGTCTTGTCTTTTAGCTTTATGCTTTGAACCGACAACGTTAATTGAAATAGCTGTAAATAAAACCCTTCAAACTGAAAGATCATAAATTTTTTCATAACATAAACTTTAGTTAGCGGTTAAAATAGAGCTTTTCCCGGTCTGTTTACTCAGTTCAGCACACACTAAAAAACTGTTTATATAAGATGACGCCTCGCCAAACTGCCACCCAGTGGTCAAACTCGCCGGATTTTCTATTCTCTTCGCTAATTAGCTGAGCAATTTCAAGAATTTATTCTTTTAAAGGAATTAATAAGCTTGCTGACGAAGTATTACAAGCAGTTTTAATTGAAAGTTGGTTGTCGAAGTTAACATGTTGTTGTAATACAATTTTCAATGTAATGCCAAAGCATGAAAGTGTGCCGGAGTGTTAGGCTGTACCAAATATACATTTTTCTAGATGTTTGTGGTTTCTTTTGTACAGAACATCCTACAGGGTTCAACATTTTCAAATAAAGGCGTTCTCTTTATAGTTAGCGGGGTTTTTTGTATCATAAAAAACATCAAAAACAATAAATTAATACAGCTTAAGGGGTTCTTTTGTTCGGCCGACTTTGCACTTAAAACGCTTCATAATCATCTTGTCAATATTAAACAGAATGAAAATTTAACGTCGTCGGTATGTTCAATTCTACAGGATTTTGTAAAATAATTCAGTCAGGAATGAAACTTGAACTAAGTTTTCAAAACAGTGAAAGTAAAGGAAGAACTAAATAAGTAATGAACAAACATTTGACCATAAAACAATTAGCTTGAATGAATATGTAAATATACGAAAACCTTTTGTTTATATGTTTGACCCGAGTTTATGTATATTTATGTCATGACATGAGCTTTCAAAAGCGCTTATTACAGGCAGCTGGTCAAACCACATCCTTTACATTAATTTCTGGAAGCAAATTGCAAAATACTTCACCCCTTAGTTGCCGTTCAAGTGAAAATATTTCAAGGCGGAGTTCACTTCAAGGGGTCTATACAGTTTATTGAGGACTTGTGTACTAGGCGACAAGTACACATACAGGAACGTTTATATTGATACCCCGCTCCGACACATGTCGTGTCATAAGCGGATTTGATTTCACTTGACGCGTAAATGTATTTGCGTGGGCTAAAAGCGAAACTTCGTCCAATATCACATGCGGAATTAAGTCGAGTTTTAACAAGCAATTCTTGGCTCGAGCACTTCTCGGATACCTGGCAAGTTTAAGAAAATTCCATCTTCATAGAGACAGAAGAGGGACAAGCAACTACATGCGAAGAACAAAACTAGTGACGGATTTGTTTGAAATTATGTTATTGTCGCGGGTCATGTAGAGCTGTCACTAAGCTGTTTGAATTGAAGACGTCTTTATGCGATTGGCGTCTCATCGTCCCGGAGCAGTCACGTTAATAACAGCAAGCTGCTATTTATTTATACACAAATTTTCACAGTGAACCGCGATACTTTTCTATTCTTCAGTTCTTTATTTTCATTGCTTTCAAAGCAAAACAAGAATCGAGCGTGATTAGAGGTTGTTCGTGACTGGCTAATCGGGATATTGGCCCATCATCGAGTGTCTCGCAACGAAAGATCACTTTCAACACCAAGGGCAGAGTTAACGAAGGACAACTTAGAGTGATCCTGCTTTACACGCGAAAGGAAGGTGAAATGGGGTTCGACATTGAGAGATTTTCAGAGAAAGTCAACGAGGGTCTGTTGTGTTCAATTTGCCGTGATGTTTTGGAAGATCCATTACAAGCGCCTTGCGAACACGCTTTCTGTTCGTCTTGTATCCATGCGTGGCTCACGCATTACAACACTTGCCCTGAAGATCGGTTACCACTTTGGCCAAGCGACTTGAAGCCGATTTTCAGGTACATGAGAAACGATTTGGACGCGTTAATGATACGCTGTGACAATGAATCGCGCGGGTGTAAAGCTGTGGTGCGGCTGGACGCGCTAAAGACGCATTTGAAGGAGGAGTGCGGTTTTGTGTTGGTTTCGTGCTCTAACGATGGCTGCAAAGAGGAACTCAAAAGACGCGATCTGGAGGCGCATTCGAAAGCGTGCAAGTTCCAAACTGCTGAATGTGCTATGGGCTGCGGGCTGAAGGTGAGCAAAAATGAAGAATCGGGACACAACTGCATCGCGGAACTGCGCAAAGCAATGATTAAAAATCAACAGGAAAACGAAAAGAAAATACGCGAACTAAAACAGGAGATGGAATCTCGGCTCGATTCGCACCGCGTTCATATGGTGTACAAAGAAGCTACGCTGCAAAATCAAATCGAGGATTTGAATTCGCAAGTTGCCGAGCTTCTCCGTGAAATTAAATCACTCAAGGCACAGAAAAGAGAAGAGTTACAGAGCGAGGATCCAGAGAGGAAAGAGATACTTGAATGGCTGAGAAGTTTGAAATACCAAGACGAGATCGCGGAAAGATATTGCAGCAGCTGTAACAAGCGATATTTATACGTCAGAAAGGATACACTTCACTGTTTGAATGATCAGGTAAAATTTCTGTTTACACTTTGGGGCTTTTAAAAATGTAGAATCTTTGATTATCGATTTCACTGTTTGTGTTATTTCACTTCCGGCGGCAGGTCAACCAAGATGTTTAGTACGGTTTTAGGAATTTTTACCTGCAACAATTTCAAAGGAATAAAATACTGTATTTCAAAGGAAGGAAAGTAGGCAAATATTCTCTTCGCGTTTGGAAAAATGGTTTTACAATCAATATACAGAACCTTTTTGAAAAAATCCAAGTTTCTATTGTTTTGAATAATTTCACTTCCGGCCGTCTGGTGGTCTTGTATATATTGCGCAAATGAACTTTGCAAAAATCTTCTGACGAATAATTTAATGTGGGAAAAAGTAGGAAGACATTTCACGTTCAAGTAAATTTTAATTCGAATTAAGATGTGTCTTCGGTACAATTGCTAAGTGACTTTCTACCTCAAGTAAACGGTCTCAAAAGCCTCTTATTAATCACGCGCGGTCACGCAAGTTTTTTTTTCGGAGCCAATCCAGTCACGGACATAAAAAAACATTCCAGAGACCACCCCATAAACTAGTAAATCACTTAAAAACCAAAACGGAATCGTGGATTATAGCTACGCAAAAGCGTTAAATTACATCTACCTTTAGGCCGATTAGAAATTGATTGCGTGCTAGAAATACTTTCGTGTCTAAATCGCTTTTTGTTGAGACTGGCTAGTTTGACGGGATCTCTGCGTCATTGGAGCCAATTACAAACTGATTAGCAGAGTTTTTCATGGCTAAGACGTGGGTGGTGAAATTAATCTTAAGAAAAAGAAAGAAAAGAAAAAAAACCCGTCATTCACAAAAGCAACGAACTTAGACAGAAAATTTGAATAATTCAAGCGGCTTCATATTCAAGATTAACATACTAAACACGAAAGTGGTTCACTTCACGGGCAAGCCCATTTCAAGATTTCATATTTCCAGTAGTTCTCATCCCTCCCCACCTCCAGCCCCGTGATTTTCCCTTCGCAATACTGTCGCTTCGTTTCGATGAAAAGTTCACCAGCAAAGACAATAAATTCGTGATTAACTACGCCAGAGGAGGTCTTAAATGAACGAACGGAACACTGCTACAATTCTGAGAAATAGGCCTTAACCAAGATTTGGTTTGGCGTTAATAAACGTTTATTAGTACAATGATAAGCCCAGAAATCAACGTCTCTGTCAACTGCACCGTGGAACATTTGAAAAACGACTTCTTGGGAGGCTAGCATTTCAGCACCTCGTTTATCCCGACCATGGGGCATTTGCCAGTTTATTTTCAAAACTACTGATGCCCGGGAATCAGCCGGGGTAGGGTAGGGGAGGGGAATGGGCACTCTTGAAAATGACTGTGTTAGCGTTGGAAATGAGATATAGCTTATAGACAGAATATCCACATTTGGGGTCACGCACGATCGCAAGATCCTCTGAACACTTGGTAATATCCACGGTACGTCCAATGCTTATAGTTCCCAGTGAACCCTTCACTAGCCTCAAGTAACGCGCGCGTTCGTGGCTTATAATGGAACCAATTCCTTGCACTCCTTCCTTCCTCTTTGGTAACATGCCGGCACCTGTTTCGTACTATCTCTAGCTGTGGTACGAACCTCTGCCAAGGCTTATTCGTGCCACTATATGTTCTTCACGTATGCAGTTCAGTGTTGAGGTAGCATTTAATTGTTCTGTTCAAGGAGAACAGTCTTTGTACTAAGTGAATGCTGTCTCGTTACAGGTTAACCTGAGTTGTTCATCTCCTACCGAGGAAGACGCCATCCTCAGTCACATACGATGTTCCCGCGGGACCAAGCCCCGCAGCTGGTGCCCGAGTCCCGTGGGCACGGGTCAAGGCCCGGTTCTGCCTCGTTCTCAAAGCGAGGAGTCTTCTCTGAACAGAGCAGTGTTGGAATCATGGCGGCGAACTCCTGATGTGTCATCTTCACCATCCTCGAACTAAAATCAACGCGCTTTACAAATACATGGCAATAGTGAGTGCATAGAAGCGGACGGCCCTAGAGTTAACGGAGTAACGAGAGAATATTTCACCAAGAGATAGCACAGTTTCTCTCTCGTATACCTAGAAAATAGTTATTTCATTGTTATTTTACAGAGGGGAGATCAGAAACTCAAGATTTATCACCAAACTTTGTCTAGAGACGGTTTATTGGATTTGGTTAGCTCGTTAGTGGTTACTCCCCGAGATAAATTGCTTAAGACGAAACATTGGTTTTGTTTTTTTGTTCTGTAGAAGTAGAATACACAAATTGGCTTGCGCACTCACGCTGTTACGTCCGCGCTGTTAAACTGGATAGCACCAAGTTTAGCCGACGGTAAAACTGAAGTAGCGTTTAGTCAAAACAATAAAGCTCATTTTCAAATTCATATTTATAAAGTAACCATTTTAAGTAAAGACTTATTTTTTGTGAGCGCAAATGCGCAATTTGCGGTTGCATGCACAGTTCTCATAAAGCGAATTATTTGAACAGCCTTGTAAAGCTTTTGGTAAAAGGTAAAAAAAAAAGCGCATGAAAGTAACGCCTATTTAGGTGGCTTGAGACAACTTTTTGTGGCTACAAAGTAAACAAAATAATCACGACAACATATAGGATTTTTAAGATGTATTTTTAAAATTTAATATTAAACATGTAAGTATATAATTGAAATTTTTTGGTGTTTTGTTTTACAGAAGGCAAAGGATTTTGATGACTTCGATTAGTCTATTTAATCCAACAATACGCCATGCCTTTGTAATCTCAGTAACTGCTGTTTAAATTAAAATGAACCTTGCTGGTACATTAGCAGTCCTCTTGTATTGTCTTTATCACGAAGCGCTCATCCCGGTGACAACAACTTCAAATGTCAACGAAAGACGGCTTGGTCACTCACTCAGTGTCGCTCAACCAATAAAAACCGACAATTGGTTATCGCGTAAATGACCTCATGTGCCTGCCTGGGTAACCTCGCCCCGTTCCTGGACGGTATCCTCCAACATTCGGCGGGGGCATGAACCTAGAAAGGAACAAAAGGCTTTGGTTGCGTTCGATTGACCGTATTTCGGAATCAGAATAAGCGAGATAGCTGTTTGATTTAATTTGGAAAGACATTACTGTACACGTTCGCTGATACGTGATAATTTAAGAGCCATTTTGTACTCCATTAACTGTAAAAACCTATTACGAGGGAGTTCTTGTCATCAATTGCAAGTATTCCTATTCTGGAATAGGGTCAATCGAACGCACCCTTAAAGTAATAAGAACCTTTCCTAAACGAAGTGCGCCTCCCTCCCTCCCCTCCCCCCCCCCCCCCCCCCACACACACACACACTTTTTAATCCCTGTCAAAGCACGTCGGATAAACAGTCAGTCAGTATTGTGTAACGTGGGAATGACATTGGTCAGCAGGTATGAAAGAGAGGTTTGGCAAACAAAAAAACAAAAAACAAAGGAAAAGCTGTTCACCTTGAGTCGTCCTTTGATTTGGGTGCATCCCAGTAGCCTCGTATCTGTGGTCGATTGTAGTTCTCTCTCATGCCGCCTCCACCACCTGCAAATCAAGAAATGAAGTTCAAAGACTACCACTGAGACTGCATCAAATGATCTATACCTCTGTACACTGTAGGAGTATGCGTCAGCAAACAACAAACTCAAAGCGTCTCCAAGACCAAACGCCTCCGAATGTTCTTGAAATACATAGCAACAGATTTTAATTTCCGGCGGAGCGAAAAGGTGTTCGTGAGCTTGGTCATTTTTCGTCACTTATTTAAGCGGTGTTTAGACCTGCGTTCTTTTAGAACGAACGCAACTACGTACAACAAGATTACAACGAAATATTACCTCTGTACGGCTGAGGAGTCTGGGAACCCCAGTCAGGCCTAAAAGGACAAATTATATCCATTACTACAAACGAGCATATTAAAATGTTAAAGAATGATTTTACAACAACGTCTCATAACTGTCAAAATGTTTGCGCGCTCATTTGCTAATTTTCATCGTCAGTGATGATGAGAATAACAGACGGATAAAACGTCGAAGAACTAACGCCATCGAGGAAATTTTGCCACACTTTTTAACCCCATTTTTTGATGAGGCGAGAATTCAACCTCAAAACTGTAATTCTTGAATGAAAAAATCGTTCACTATCGACTGTCGCATTTACCCCCTTTCTTACTGCGTTTCACTCCACTTACTCGCAGCTGAATTTTCTTTTAATGTAAAAAACATATTGACATCAGTTTACAAGGCAATTTCGTCATAACAATGTTGAAGTGGATCTACGAGCCGAAAAGTCGTATCTAAAACTGACGTCAATAAAATAAAATAAAATGAAATAAAATAAAATAAAATAAAATAAAAAAAAGAAATCAACTTTGTTTAACGAGTGACACTTAACAGTCTGTTACGACTGACAAACCTGTGGCCCTCAGATTCCCGATTGAATTGAGATTTGTTGTTTTTTCTCCTGTCCTCATCCACTAATTCTTATCTTACAGAAATGCGGTGATATTAAGCATTCTATGAAACATTTACGAGCATTTAATAAACTAGTACATCTGCTTTAGCTCGCGTTACAGGGAGGAACACAACTGTTACCCTCTCTGGAAGTTCCTTTGTCCTGGGAATGCTGCCATCGGGTGCTGCCGAGGATTACCCCAGTCTGGCCCAGCCCCACGCATCCCTCCTTGATTCTCCATACCAGGCCCTAAAAAACAAAACAAAACAAAAACAAAGAGACTAAGTGCTGTGTTTCACTCAAATGAAAAACAATACTGAAGCGATGCTACTGACCTTTTCGAAGAGGTCCCCCAGGCATGCCTGTCCAGCGTCCCTGGTTACCCATGAACCCTCCCGGGCCATGGTCCATTGATCGCCCTGGTGGAGGACCCTGAAAATAAATGAGCATGCGCAGCTTAAACAAAGTGTACATCACAACAGCCTAGGCACTTTTTTGTTAGATACCGTTTCAGTTCAATGTAATTGTGGTCATTGATATTACTTCCCTAAAAAAACTTGCAAAATTAATTCAGTTTACTTGATTGCTGGCCACATGATATCGGTTTCGTCTGAGTTTTAATAAACTTGCTGTTCAAATTCTCCACTCCAGAAACTGCGAGGAGGCTGGTACGAGTGAGGGATTATGGGATCGTTTGGGTAGACGGATGGAAATTGCACCAATGAATAAGTGCATTTCTCGGCAGTCAGCTGAATAAGAAATACTCTTTTAGGTAAAAACTATTTAACAAGAGCAACTCTACCCCGAGAAAATGCCGACAAAAGCACTTATTCGTCGACGCGATGCTTATCCGTCGACCCAAACGATCCCACAATCCCCTACTCGCACCAGTCTTCTCGCTCAGTTTCTGGAGTGGGGAGTTTTGGAACATACCTTGGGACCAGGCCTTCGCATAGGCGAAGAATCATGGCTCTTAGCATTCTCCATGGCCATGAAGTCGTCCACGTGCATGGAGGGCGGGCGGCTCGTGTTCTGCTTGCGTGATCGAAACATGTCATTCATGCGTGGGTTGCCTCTTCCTCGCCCCATGCCTCTCATACCACGCCCGCCGCCACGCATAGGCACTGAAGGTGCTGTATCGATAAGAGACATAAATCGATCATTCTTCGATGAAATGACAACTAACACTACGACAATGTTGTTTTACGTTGCACCAATGCAAAGGATAAGGAGAAGTCCCTATTTTCTGAAATAAAGTATTTCAAAGCATCACTGACGAAAACATTGATATAACCGCCGTTCTATACTTCAAAATGTATAGCCTCTTACTGTCTCAGTTGCCTTTCTCTTCTTCGTTTGTTTCTGTGTTCATATTCTGCTCTTTCTTGAGTTGCTTCTGAGTACACTGTACAAAGAAGTTCAAATATCTTTTTGCGCCCCCCTTTCTTGGGCCCGCTCACTGGGCCCTCATTGGCCATTTTCTTGAATAAACCCTTAAGTTGCTTTGCGGACCTCCCGCTTCTCCGAATGTTACTGCGCGGCAATTTACCGGAACACGTGCATTTCTTCAAAGTTTATTTGGTTCTCTTGAGTGCTCGAGATAACGGAAGCGTACTGTCTTTTTAAATCCGAGAACATCCTCAAGGCAATTTGAATGGCAAGGAAAGCAAAATATCGACGCAACTAAGGCGGAAAGGCTACAGGTACAGATCACTGTCATGACAAAATGGCAACAAGGCTATCCAACGTTTTCCTCTCCTCCTGTCCAGCCACTATTTTACAATTTTGCCGCGATTTTATCAACATTAATTTAACCTGCTACAAACCTGTTTTCAGTTTCTTGTTATCTTTCCGCTGACCAGATATCAGAGGGTCGTACTTTCTCTTGGTTCTGAGAGTAAAGGTCATATCAAATTAGCAACTGGCTGGGTAATTAATTCAAAACCGCATCTTCCCGACGCATCGTACCTGTGACCTTTCTTGCGTGTCGGGGAGCCTGGGGGCGAGGGTACCAGTCCTTTCTCCAACTCAGATTTGAGATCAAAGTCCGGACAGAACTTCTCTGTAAGTGAATCAAGACTGCTTTTCATCTGTGAAAATATTTTAATCAATCTATCAATTAGTTCATAGTGACTGCAGTTTGGTTCAGGGTCCTTGCAGAACCAGCTATTTACTGATTATAATCTTTAAATTTGCAGAATTCCCGCTTATAATGAACCCACACTTATGGTCTCAAAAAATTTCAAAATTCAAAAATCAAAATTCATCAGGACCATGTTTGTTGAAGTACATCTACAACATCCTACAAGAGATGACCAAGAGCGCGTTCCAATTGTATGGAAAAAACGGTGAGAATTTTCCGCCAAATGTAACAGCACAATTCCTGGGTGCTCACCATTTGCATGGAAAAAACCCCTTTGTCGAATGGTACAGTCCTTTACGCCGGGAATTTTTTGCAGACAAAACGCGTATTTCATAAAAACCATGGTACTAACTCTTGATCTTAGAGATAACTTGATTACAGAAAAATGTCGTTCATAGTCTTATCTTGGGCCAGAAAAAGCAATATTAATAAGAATATCGCGCACGTCATTACGGATTATAACAAATACCCGTAGAACACAATAACAGAGGTCTCGGTAACCGGGCCAGCCCGCCTTCTCATATGAACACATCGAAATTTTTGTAAGGAAAAGAGTGGCAAGACGAGATCTCGGAAACCGAGCAAGCCCGGTCGACCGGGCTCATATGAAGAGGCCCTATGTGATGCTAAAAAAAGACAACAACAACAAAAAAAAAAAAAAACAAAAAAAAAAAAACAAAACATACCAGATCTGCCTCAGGATCGATATCATCAGGGGGAGGGGTGGAGTACCACAGTGTCGGACTGACTCGACCATCCTCAACTTCACCCGCAACAAAGGCAAGTCTGTTAACGAACAGAGTCTGAAGTGGCAGCGGATCTGGCAGCTGAGGTTCAGTAACTTCCTCTGTGAATAAACCACAAAACAAAGTAAAACAAGGGCGGTGTTACCCTTCAACGCAGTCAAACGCATTACATTCTCTGTCCTTGTGTGTGTCTCTTGTGAATTTGTGCTATCTTGTTGACCCATAATTTATTTTCATTTAATGCTGATGTCAACTGGCTGCCTAGCTCTGCCAGCCCCTATGGTTATTTCCAGGCAGCCAGTGCTCTAATTTTATTTCTGATATTTTTTACAATGAACTTCACATAAGGGAAGAGTACAAATAAATATTGTTGTTGTTGTCAGTTGTTGTTGTTAAAAAAAAAAAAAAAGAAAAGTCCGTCAAAGATAAGGCTTTTACTCGGAGAGCTCAAAGGTGATTACTTTTTTTGTGAGTTTGTGAGTTTACTAGAGCGGTTTTCAATTGAGTGTCGAAAGAAATTTCGCGTTTGCTTTGGTTTTGCATTACTACGTTCTGCGATTGGTTAACAACAACCCGCTCCACTTTCTCAACCAATGGGAATCCAAACCAAAACCAATCATGTTTTCGCCGCACGCGTTTTCCCGCGCTTGGCGCCGGTTACATGTATTTGCTTTGAATTCTGATTGGTTCGTTGCGCTGTTTACATCTGTTATGATTGCTCAGAGTAATTACTTTGGTTTTGGTTTTACGACGCTGAATTTGAAACCGCTCAAAATCATTTGACGATTTACTAAAAACGTTTTGGGCCATTTGATAGATCGGTTTTCTGGATTAAGACACTGAAAGAAAAAAACAAACACACAGCGCCAACCAGTCTCCATATACTTCACTTAAAAAAAAAGACTTTTTATACTTTTTTCAGTAAATCGTAAAAGAGTTGAGTAAACTTACAAAATCGTATCAGCATTGAGCTCACAAAGTAAAACCTGATATTTTACGGGCTTTTCTTATTTTTTGTTACCCTTAGTTTGTTTTTATATTATTCCGTATAATGTACCACAATTTGTTTGTGTTTTCGACTGTAAGCAGACCCTTTTTCTCATGGAAAGCCAATGTTAACAGCCCCCAATAACTCGTGCAAGATCAAAGCATTTTACACACGTCATCACCCGTTTTACCTGGGTCTTTGTCAGAATCGGCTTCTGATTTACTCAACATAACTGTGAGAACTCTCACTGCATCTAACAATGGCTCCAAAGCTTCGTCTTCCTTGCAGCTTTCCTGAAACAAGATCGTGTAATCATTACAAATGGGGGAATTAAAGATACAGTGAACTCTCTCCACGCCAGACGGAGTTTCAAGAACCTATAAAATGCTACAACAAAGTTTCAGGACTATGCGGGATTTCCAGGACTTGTCTGAACCCCCTTAATTCCAACTTTAACACTAGAAGCCTTCAATTCAAATTAATGTGGAGTCTTTGCTCGGCAGCCATTTTGAATAATTCATACAGTGTCAGCAAGTGGAAGGTGCAACAGTGATTGTGACGTCTGAGGCGATAGATAAAGTTCGGGAATTCTTCGGAGCCTCCGATAGCACGCCGAGCTAGGACACTAAAACGACTAGAGTTCCGAATGGTTTCCGACCATTCCTCAGTTCTCAACCTATCATCGAGCCTCATTCAATGGCGGTGGCATCAGTTCTAGGCCTCACTCAAACCTGACAAAATAGCGGCCTCAAAAAGAACCAATCGAGAGTGAGTTTCCTACAACGGACTTCTTTTTTGAATCAAAGTTAAAGTGAGGGCCACCTGTACTTTGGGACGATTTTTTTCTGCATAAATCTAAAATTCTTATAGCCTAACTAAGAATCTGCACCTCAGCACAATTTCAAGAACTATATTGTAGAAGATACCTTGCACCGGTACAGTACTGGGAAATTACAGGAGTACACTGCACTTGCCACAAACCTCGAGTCTTTTCTCCAGTGTTTTAAGCGGTCCATCCTCAAGCGAGCTGTCGAATTTAAGGAAGGTTCTCATCTGACCAACACTGATACTGATTTCATTGGTTCGTTTCAGTAGCTCTTCCTCCATAGCGTCCGGATCCTCTTGGTCTGGGATCACTTCAGAGGGATCTTCAGGCAGCAGTAGCTGCAGCAGCTCGATGGTTGTTGATAGTGCAGACAGGTTATCTGGGCCAGGAATGCCATTCCTGTATAAGCATTACCAGAATTTCAGATCTTTATGTGGGCTTGGGTTTTCTCGTGTGGGATGGTTGTGAATGGAAAGGCTCTGACGAAGTGCTAACACTCGAAACATCACCAAGCGAATATCTTTTCACAGTGGCCGATTTACTTTTAATTATCAACTCTGTTGATAAAACCAAACATTCGTTTCCACCACCCACCCCCCCCCCCCCCCCCCCATACGCAGCACCACATTGTCTTAGAAACTTTCCACCTTTATCTCTTTGAGATACTTGTGGATCGTTTTCACAGAGTAAATAATAGTTCAGAGTCTCTACTTTTGCTACTAAGACTGCCGTTAAGAACTGTCTTCTGCAGGACAAAGCTTCTCTTCATCCAAAAGAGAGCCAGTCATGTGAAAGCGCCTTTTTACAATAACTGTCCAAATTCCCGCGCGCTGATTGATTCATAGCTATTGTCTATAAGAGTACAGACAATAAAAATGACATCAGATGTAACGTGCGCGCTTTCTTAACGGAAAATAAAGCTAAATCCGATTGTATTTTTCCATGTTATTGTAAAAAAACAAATCGACGGTACTTTTCTATGGTCTATACTCTTACAGATCATAAAATGACGCCATAAAATGTTCCAAACTTGGCAGTGAAACCACTCGCCGCACTTGAGTTTTGATCATTCTATGATGTTATTTTATGGTCCATAAGAGTATAGACCATAGAAAACTGCCATCGATTTGTTAATTGGTGTAACCACAGTTATATCAACAAACTTAACGGGCACCGCATGATTTTAAGAAGCTTAAAGGCATACCAAATATCAGATAATCCAATAATTCTTACACGGTACCGCTCTACACAACAGAACTCGACACACAACAATAACCACTTACTCAAAGGAGGAGGAAAGTCTTTTGAGAAGTCGATAGAACACTTCGCTGTTGTTCTCCAAAGCTCTGACAAAACAAACAAACAAACAAAAACACGATTGATTGAACAGTTTTGAATATTAGTCGATTAGATTTTAAAATTAAGTATAATGCCTTTTTCAAAGAAACGAAACATATTCACATGAGTGCTTTTCGCCTCGGCTTAAGACGTTCATTAAAATTTATGTTGAGTTAGTATAGCACAATATGTACCTTGATAACAACTTGTTAAAGAGGTTAGCAACTTGATAGTTAAGTTGTAGGACTAAGTCCTGTACGGGTTTGGATCGACTCTATTGTTGTTTTCTTTTTTAACCAAACGACCGCAACCTTGAAGTGAACATAACAATTTAGCCTTACACTAAGTTAAGCGACCTAGGGATATTATAAGAACTGCCACTATTCCCTTAACAGAAATTGGCTTCCTTTTAATTTCACGTACTGTTTAGTAAGTGTTCCGCTTTTCGTATTTTCACAACAAAATTCCTCTTTTACTATCTGAGATAGAAAATACTGCGAGAAGTTCTAAACAAAGTCGACATACATTTTCTGGTGATAGACGCCATAGTTGTGCTCTGTCAGAGTCAGCAAGGTCCTCAAAGCCAGCAGTATGGTGGCAAATGACTGCTTCTCTGATCCCATATGTTCCAGCAGCGCCGCACAGATCACTTCTAACATCTCCTTGTCTGGTAAAGTATTCGCCAACTAAAGAAAATGAAAAAACACTAAATAAAAGGTTTGCTCTGTACAATCAATGAAACCAATATATCATTGGCTAAAATTCAATCCCAGTCTACGATTAAATGATTTATGATAGGGATCTTGCTAAATAACGTGACTGAACATATCCCCATCTCTTCTCCCGGAGGGAGACGAATCGCCGAAAGCGCAAAATCACGCACCGCGAGGTACCTAAGGCGTGGATTTTTGCGTGCATCTTGTCTCTTCCCATGTCCTTTTTATGGTCCTCGTTCGCTCCAGCGCTTTTGCGCAAATGACCAACCCAAACAATACGGAAATGTTTAGCGTTAAGGTAACAGAACGACCAAGGTACTTACATGCTGCTCGGTAAAAGGAGTTTCAAATGGTATCAAGCTCACAGTAGGATCACACAAGGACTGAACGATGGACTAAAACGAGAAACAATGTCAGCCTGCTATCACTTAAGGCCACTACAGGGAGAAAATCCGGCAACGGTGGGTTCAGACAGAAAATTAAAGTTTGCAAACTCAAGTTGGCCAGCACAAGTTGGCGCGTGTGAACAGGCGCAAAAACAGCTGGTACATAGAACTACTCTTTATTCAATGTTGACAAACTCGCATATGACGGGTGAATGCTTGTAAGACATATTGTTTACTCTTGATGCAAAAAAAAAAACAAACAAAAAAAACAAAAACAAACAAAAGCTATGGGAATTTAGAATTGAGATCAAAGTGGAATCTAAGCAATGATTGGAAGTTTATGTGCACGTTTATTGTGTAAAGACATGGGCTATTGAGGAATAATTTCCTGTGGTGCTGGTTATTATGCTGGACAATGCGGTTTAAACTATTAAGTCCGTAAGGGAATCTCCAAAGTATAACCACTCAAATAAAAGCTATTGAGAGGTACTTTCCTGTGATACTGTTTATTAAAATTGTACAAGCTGGTTCTATCTTTTGCGTGTGTGCACGAAATCCTAAAGTGTGACCATTTAAATGAAAGCTACTGCGGAGTGCTTTCCTGTAGTGCCGTTTATTATGCTGTACAAGGTGTTATTAGTCTGTGGATAAAATCCTAAAGTGTGTCCACTCAAATGAAAGCTACCGAACAGTTCTTCCTATGGTGCTGTTTATTAGATTATACAAGGTGGTTCTACCGTTTGAGTCCGTGGATCAAATCCGGAAGTGTGACCTTTCAAATGAAAACCTTTCAGCAGTTCTTCTCTGTGGAGTTGTGTGGTTTTGACACAGTGTTTGCTGTTAAATTCAGTTTTAAACTTGGGTACTTTTGGGAGTAAAAGGGTTCATACCACAACACAGTACTGTGATCTGGACACTGTCTGATTCTCCGAGTCTCCCTTCAAACATGACAACATTGACGGCAGAAGATTGGGGAACAGCAGATCGTCGTTCTTAGCATTTCCACTGTGAGCAAAAAGTACAGTAACAGAATTAAAGAAAATAATTTGAAATAATAATAATCAATGCTTCAAATGTGAGTGACAACCAAATCATTTAAAATACACGTAGTCCGTGACTTTGCCCTGGACTTACACTTTCAGTTTGTGGTTCAGCCAGACGGACTGAATATTACACAGTTTGTGCAGACAACCAGGATGCTTACTATTTACGCAAACCACCCGGATGGAAATTTTCGGCATAAACACGAAATGATTTAGCTTGTCTTAACAGAAGATGGATAACATGGAAAATGTATGAACATCAGCTGTAAATCCCAAAAAGAGTAATAAAAATGCATCACTTTGACCAGAAGCCCATAATTTCAGAAGTAATCCAAATGGAATGATGCGTACCATTTGATTTTCCAACTGGAATTTCCGGGTTTTCCATGTAAATGGTAAGCACCCCCAGTGTCCATAAAGCAAGACTAACTCATGTCAGTCGGGTAACAGCCAAGTGTCCGATGTCCGTATTAAGAATGTAAGAGAAAATATATGAGCTTTTCGTCGGAACAAGCACAACTGTTCGTACAATAAGCGGGTGTCCTCAAAGCGGGGTTACACTATAGTTAAATAGTGTACTGTACTGATTTGCTTTAGGCAACATTTCGTGGGTGACCAGATTCACTTCTCATAACCTGTACGCCTGAATATGTGCAGGTATTTCGAGGAGAATATAACACCACCACTCACCTAGTTTTCAAAAGCTGAAGAAGGGAGACTTTCACGGCTGGTTGGGATGACAAATAAGCCAACAAGGTCATGATGCGAACACCACCAGCGGTACAGCTTCAGGAAAAGAAAACACAATATTTAGGCATTATAAAACTGATTTCAAAATCTCTTTTTTTTTCAGTAGTAAAAATCGTATACTTTCTTAAGAGCAGTCTACAGTTTTGACGTAAAATTAGTACGAAAGTAGAAACTGTGCAGGGAATAGGGGAGTCAAATACATTACTTTCCATGCAGTTCCTCTCATAGCTTGGCTGCTAGTTCTGGGCTTTTCTGCCCTTATTTTTCCAGTGTTTACAAAACATGCGCCAGCTTAACATTAAAATATCAAGTTCCCTCACCTATTATCGTCTGTATTTGATTTTCCCATCTCGCTGTCCAGCGTTTCCAAAAGCGTCCTGATAAAAAGTAACCACAACATGCAAGACATTTGTCAGAAAGAAGTCGGTCAGTTGGTTGGTCAGATAGGCAGATAGTCAATTTGATGGTTCACTAAAAAATCCGCCTTTGTTCTTTCCTTCAAACTTGCAACACCAGTAAGTCTGTTCCCTACAGTTTGCGAACAACAAAGTGCTACGTGGTTTGGCGTTTACTAAAAGGCCAAACAGCCAAAAAATTCTACAAAATGAGCAGTAGGACTGATTGGAAATTACAGTGACGTTAGCTCCTGTTTGTCGATGGACACAATTAGAATTACATCAGATAGATCAAGGTTTGATTCAGATAGTGAATAGTAAAGGAAACAACTGAAGAAATTAAGTGAATTCACAGCCCACCTGACGATATTGAAGGCTGTGGGTGCAGACAGGTCGGACAGCTGAGAGCAAACTCTTCTTAAAACTTGCTGAAGATTGTGGCACGCTGACCCTAACGAATAGAACAATCAAACAAACCAATGATATGCCTCGCATAAAGTAACCGCGAAGAAACTGGAAGTAGGTAACATAAAACTTGAAATATTTTGATCCAGATATTGCATCAAAGCAAGAAGGTAACAACACGGTCGGCTCCAGAGATTCCTTGATTTAAGGACCAGGCCTCCTTTTGCTACTGCGCATATGTTCTGCGCACCTCGCGATGATCCGAGAAACTCGGGTTTCTTAAGGACCGCGCCTCCTAGAACAAAGATATTTTTGCGCGGTTTAAAACTATGCGGGAAAGGCAGGTCTTGGCAAGGGTTATTGGAATCCGAAAAGAAAATAAGGAGCAACTACGCATTTTTCAGAGATAATTATAAATCAATTTGGGAAATGAATCCATACATTGTTTTAGCCTTAAACGCTTTTTAGAATTATTGTTTCTTAATTATCTCCAAAAAAATGCATGGTTACCCCCAATTTTCTTTTAGGATTCCAATAACCCTTGCAAATATCTGCTTTTCCCGCATAGTCATAAACTGTGCAAAAGTACTTCTGTTTTAGCAGGCACCGTCCTTAAGTAAGGTTCTCTTCAAGCAGAGTCTGCTGAGTACAGTAAACTCTCGCCTTGCGGACACCCCGATAATACGGACAGCAGTTAAATCCCCGGCAAAAATAAATTACAGATGTTTGACTGAAATAAATTCCCGCTATTACGGACTCTCGTTGTAAAGGACACTAACTCGTGGTCCCGAGGGTTTCCGCAATAAAGGGAGTTGACTGTAAAGAGTATTGAGAGTACATGCACATGTCCAAACTCCTCACAGTACCTGCTAGATCCTTTAGTATTCCCTGTAACTCAGTGCTGAGTGGGTTCAGGTGTGCACTCCACAGCCGTCTGTGATTCATCACCTGATTTGCTTCTTCCTGAGGCATGTCCTAAGAAACAAAAACGAGTAAGATGAAAGGAAGGGGAATTTCCGGTTGTTCTGAATTTCTCAGCTAAAATGGCGGGCTATTCAAACATGGACGCTCCACAATACCGCTACAATAAGAGAGCAAAGAGGCAAATTTGGTGAAGTGGACCACCAAAAATCGCCATTTCGCAGTGCTCAGAAAAGGGTTTTTCTTTGGTAAAACAACGGATTTTTATAGTTGACGAACTAATCTTTAATTATAACCAAAGACTAAGTGAACTGACCGAAAACAAGTTGTAGACTTTGGCTTTTGAAAATCAGTGCTTTTTCGGTAGTGAGAGGACAACCTGGTGAGGTACTGGTAAAGTTTGAAACTTCCCAACCACAACAAAAACAACAACAAATAAACTTATAACTTTTTCCACCCACAGGTAGCTTTCGCCAGTCATTGTGGGTGGAAAGTAGAAATTTCTGTTATATTTGATTTCGGTGACAGAATATTTTCGGTCATGGGGTAATCATAATATTTTCCTGACAACTACATTACACATACCTCTAACGAGCGAATAGGCAAAGGTATTGGTAACAGTTCTGACAGCAGAACAAGTCCACCTAAAAAGGCCTGTTTTTACACAGGGGTGGGAAAAATAAAGAACAAAACAATATGAAATGAAGGAATGTAAAAAGAGTGTTAATATTGCTAGAAATTATGGTATATGGAGGTCTTTCGGTAACGAAATCCATGGACTATTTAGTACAGGAAACCAATGCACGAGCCTAAATTTTCTTCTCAGATTAACAGCAGCAGCTCATCCTGTCTCAAGGTTCCTTCTTTTATTTTGAATGTTTAAAGCGGAAATAAGTGCTCCTTTAAAATTAAATTCTCAATCTTGACCAGTGACTTGTCATCTTGTCCGCTAAAAAAACTTTCTGTTTGCACAACGTCTCTCTTCGCGTTAGTACATTTACTTTCGGCCAAATCCTGATCCTGACAAGATTTAAGCTTTAGCCTAAAGCAAACACTATGAAAAGAAAGATGATTCGTTTCAAGTAGAAGAAATTAACTTGCCTGAGGGGCAGATGTCGTGTATTCAAGAAGTTCCTTTAACATCAAGGACCAAATACTCTCATTTATTGCTATCACGAAAAATGGCAACAGATAGTGTTAAAAACATGACAGAGGAGAAAACACTGAAACAGTTCTCTTTAAATCTTAACACTTCCAAAAGTTAAATCTTGGGAGTCGTGAAATGTGGCTATGAATTCCGAGTCTGTTGATGAAATCCTAAAGTGTGACCATTCAAATGAAAGCTACTGAGCAGTACTTTTCTGTGGTGCTGCTTATTAAGCTGTAAAAGGTGGTTATAGCTTTTGAGTCTGTTGATGAAATCCTAAAGTGTGAGTGACCATTCAAATGAAAGCTACTGAGCAGCAGTTTCATGTGGTGTTATTTATTATGCTGTACAAGATGGTTCTAATTTTTCACGTCAACGATGAAATCCAAAGTCTGAGCATTCAGATGCAAGCTGTTAAGCAAGTATTGTTTCTGTGCTGTACAAAGAGCGATTCCGATTTGCTCTGGCAAAGGACTAACTCTCGAAACGTCAGCACTCGAATCTCTTTACGGTGGAAAAATTACCTTCTCAACTCTATTGATAAAACCAAACATTCGCTTCTACTCCACAACGCCGCAGTATCACAGTTTCTTTAGTTTCTTTAGAAACTAAACCTCTTTATGAACATTTTTACTCGTGGATAAAATCCCAAAGTGTAACCATTAAAATGAAAGAAATAGCACTTCATTCTGGAAGTCTTTGTTTGCTTCTCCATATTTGCCAACAAAACTTAGCATTTCATTCCCTCGTGAGTTAAGCCTTAAGTTACACAATGTACCTTCCTCGTGATCAGCTGACTGGACAACTGGTCTTGTAAACGTCATAAAAACACTGACAATTTCACTCTGGATCTAGAAAGAACAAAAGTAATACAAGTGAATTGAACTGAAAGAGTATTGATTAAAGCAATAAAGTACGCTTTCTCCCCGTTTTCCACTATACCTTATGAGCAAGGCTGCTAAGTTGTCCTGTCATAGGCGCAGTACACATAACCGTGTGTAGTATCATCAGTGACTTCATCAGCCTCGTATCCTTAAACTGGTATTTTCCACTGCTAAGAAGTTCGGTCAAAAGTGTCTTCACCAGCGCCAGGAGAGGTGTTATCATGGAAACCATAATCAGGGGTGGCCCCGTGTGCAGGGGCTGCCCCTGTCTCCAAGGTCGAAGAAGGAATTCTCCGAGTTTCTGAAATGTGGTGATGAAGACGTCCATAGCATTTGCAGAGAACAGCTCAATGCAAGCTAAGTTTTGGTTAAGATCTTTCTGAATCACTGTAAGGTGAACAATACATTGGTAGGTTAAAAAACTAGAAGTTATCAAAGATTATATCAAGTATAGCTATTATGGGCGCGTTCAACACCTTACATTGATTATACAAATTCAGCTATGGTGGGCTCTTTCCCGATCCGTTTAATTTCAATTTAACTTACTTAATTCGTTGTAATATTTCACTTTTTTTCCTCCGGCTTTCCTTTATTGCTAAAATAATCATCTCTTCCAAATAAGATGAATTTTTCGTCCCAAAATAATAACCGCCGTTCCAAAACAGCGCTGGCGTAGTTTGTGTACAGCTGCACACTGGCCAAGAAAGCAATTCTGTTGTGTATAGGCGCTGTAGTGTAGTAACAACGCAATTACTTCGGAAAACCAAAATGCAGAGACAAAAAGAAAATGTAGTCAAAGTTGTTGCACAGGGGAAAATCTAAATTCTGAGTATTGCGAATACTTACTTTCTTCTTCCCTCTCTCTCCCATCCATGAAGCCCCAAGTTTAATACGAGATTAAATTAGGCCGATTTCCGTGAAACCCAGATAAAAGATTGTAGCAGGTCAGACGAAGAAACACCATTCCTTTTTGCGTCACTCTCTTTAACTTTTGAAACGGTGTCAACATCTAAACTCATTAAAATATGGCACATCCTACTAATGTTTGAGGAATAAAGTTGAAACTTAACGACTTATTGGATGTGAATAATGTATAACCAACCTTCGGTAGTGCTTGACTCTTCAGCCACACAGCCAAGATGTCTAAGAACCCTTAGCGCCATCAGCACTCCACAAGCTACACTGGGCGTCGTGTTCACCTCATCTAGATGACTTCATACAAATCAGAGCAATAAATAAAAAATAAATGACTTCATTACGTGACGAAGTATTTAGCATTGTAGCGCTAATTGGGGACACTCAGCATAAATCAGTGAAATAAATATACAAACCGAACATAACATTTGTTAAAAGTCCCAACTGGTGGGAGGTACTGCTATATAGCTTACAACAATCGAGACAGGGGCCCGTTTCTCGAAAGACCCGGTAACTTACCGGGCCCGATAAGTAATTTTGGTGACAAATGTTTCTTAACAGAAGTCAATTTTTGTTAGCTTTGAATACTAGATTTTAAAATCTTATCATTCTATGAAAACACTGGCAAAGTACAATATCTGTAATCGTTCTGCAATCAGCGAAAAAACATTTAAAAATATACTTAACGGGCCCGGTAAGTTACCAGGACTTTCGAGAAACGGGCCCCGGGCCCCAGTATCTACAAAACTACACCGCCACTCTGGTGTCTATAACTGGAAGCTCAGAATATACAACACAGGTACTTCGTGGATTACACTGGCTACCGCTCAGACAACAAATTACCAACAAAATACTACTCCTTACGTACAAGGCGTTGAATGACACAAAACCAAAATATCTAACTGATCTCCTTCTGCGCTACACTCCGACTTGGCAGCTAAGATCATCTTCAAAGAATCTAATTGCAATACGCAAATCTAATCTCAAGTCTTATGGAGACAGATCTTTTCGAGTTGCTGCTCCCAGGCTGTGGAACGTGTTACCCAATAGCTTCCTTTTGTCATAAAAAACGGAACTCGCCCATAACGATAGGTTTTTTAGTGCAAAAGAAGAATAAGGCAACAGATAAACATTGGCACAACGTTCCCTGAAGGACGTGAAGGCCAAATGCAGGTGAAGCTGAACTAAAACAACAAAAAGCGGTCTAAAATGCATTACAAGACGGTTATGCACCGAGCCCTCATTTGCATTTTTCTAATGAAATGTTGAGATGATGAATCTCTTCTATATCTTCATGTCAGTTATTTGCTATAGTACAATAATTTACTTGTTTATATACAAGCATTTTCTACGAACCTTGGGAAACCTTAGTTCATTGCTCTCTTTAAGAAAACTATATGATTGTCTTGGTTAATTGCTTCCTTCCACGTCATGTTCTATAGTATTTAGTGTGGCTCACCTTTTTACAAATTCCACTAATCTGGTGATGCTTGACATGTCAAAGGTGATGTCGTCCTTCAATGCAACCAACCAGTGACCCAGTTCTATGATAGAGGTATCTGCATCACCTGAAAGATGTGAGGAACGGTTATTAAAAGTTTTTGACCCGTCTTCAAAGCCACACAACGCGTTACCAAAACAAAATGTTGTGTTAAAAGTTGTCCGTGCGCTATGTTGCGTTAAAAATCGTCGTTAAAAGTTGTCTCTTGTAACATCATCTTACACATGGCACAAAAGTATTACTTTTTAAATTCACCCAAACTCTCTTTTAAGCGGTTGCACTGAGTTATGTTGGAATAACGAAGAAATTATCCATTTCTATTACAATGCCAGCAAAATGTAACGAGGCTTCATGCAAAGAAAAATTACTCATTTCCGTCAAAAAAACAAAAAAAAAAAAAAACAAAACTAGCAAAATAGAGTTTCATTCCCCTGTTTAGATAACCTAATCTAAACTTGCCATGCAACTGGTTGTTGAGGATATCTTCTGATCACTGTTTCATTCAAAGACACTACAAAACACAATCTAATTTCCTGACAGGAGTGTCATCGCTGAACAAGCCTTACCTCTTGCTGTGACAGCTAGGAGTCTAGGAGCCAGTTTGGAAAACATTTCCACATTTTCAGACACTAAAAACACCAAAGGAATTGACTCAAAATCAGCATTGACAACAGCAACGTAAAAAAAGAACATACTTAAAACACCAGCAGTTGCCTAACAGGAGCTCGGTAACACAGGGTATCCATTTGGCACCTAATTCGTGCCTGGGACAACCAACAATTCCTGACTCCTTCGGTGCTCTCTACTTGCCCAAAATTTTCAGCTGGAACTTTCGGAGATGTTAAATGGAAAGGCTTGTTTTTCCATTCGCTTCAAACTTGAAATCTCATCGGTGGATCAAAAACGTAGGGGAGAGAGCAATAATGGCGCAAGAAGACAACTGGAATTGGAAATTATGTGCAAATGGAATCGCAATTCCCGTTCCGATCGATTGCAACGGAAAAAGAGGTCGTCCAATCTGCGTGCACCATTTGCATTCCAACCGTCTGAAATGCAAATTTTGGCTTAATGAAAAGCACCCCTGAAGTCTTTGCTTTCCTGGCGGCTCCTTAGATTTGCTCAGGCTTGATAACGGTACTTACATTTCACTGTTAACAGAATCAACACTGTAGCATATCTTGTGGAAACACACTTCTTTAGTTTGGCGTCATCTTCCGCATTTCCTAAACAAAGGGCAAAAGTGATCACCTTCAATTTTCTTTTTATAATATCACTACATATCAGCTAGCATCACTGGTAGAATTAGTGAAGGGGCCTGGGTTGCCCTCCCTGCTTCTCAAATGTAGCTCCAGCGATGGAATTTATATCTATCAGGCGATTTTTCCTCCCCATTTACCAGCTGCGTATACTAGAGATCGCTGAATCCCCCTCCCTCCCCCCACCCCCGCTATAGGTGGCTTAATGTGATCAGCGAAGTCCTCTACAATAGCTCCAGAGATGGAAGACTACCTGGCGAGTTTTGCTCCTCATTTTTCAGCTGCACAAACCAGAGATTATTGAAACCCCCTCAATTCACCAGACAAAACTGGGCCCAATGGGGTACAATTTTAAAGAATCTATTTAACACCCTCAATCCAGCCCTCAGAGTTCAGGATGTGCCACTGGTCACTAACAATAACCATTGTAATGTAAAATCAGCAAACTAACCTGTGGATTCCACAAAAGGAAGCAGGCATCTGAGATTGGTGTCCAGACTCAGCACAGAAACCACTGCAGCTTTACCTGGTACAAGTAGCAAACAACAACCGGAATAGTTAGAACAGTTACGTGATTTTGTATTCTATTGCAGATTGATAAAAATATTTATGGCCAAAACATGAAATTTGACAAGAGTAGCGGTATGGACAGCTGCTTAACACTCACCAATGATAGTGAAAGTCATGGAGTACAGAGTATGTAAAGTAGAGAGTATGTCTGCACCATCCAAGTCATTGGGCAACAAACCTACAGATAGATAAAACAATTATTTGTTTTCAACATCATATATACCAGTCAAATGTTACAACAATGATGATTAGGATAACAGGGAAAATTCCTTTTCAAACAGAAAACAGTGGGCTACAAGAGTCACACGAGTCAAGTGTAAAGAAACTCTATTGCAAATTTCTGTTTAAATGTCAACTTTGAAAACTAATTTCAACTTAAACTTGTTAACCACCAAGCTACAAGATGTATCTGAGTAGTTGACTCATGCTTTATTGATCAAGTAATCCTTGAAAGGTACCACAGCCACTAAAAATAATAACCAGAATAAAGTTGTAGCTCACCAGGAGAAAGAGACGTTAACAGCTGATCTACTGCCTGGAGAGTCTGAAATTAACAAAAATGCGACAAAAAGGTCTGTAATCAGCATGAAACCGATGATAAATAGTGCCAAAAATAAAACATCGTCAGTCAATTTTTCCTCCATCACTGATGGCTACATAACTGTTTTAAATACCTGGTAACAAAAGACATTCGTTGCATACAAGACAGTCATCTGTGCAATTTTGTCTACTTAAAAATTACCAAATCAGGGGGTTCACAAAAACTTTTAACAGGCACATGAGAGGTTAACCAAACTGGGCAGGATAGTTACAGTCAACACACCTGACCAGTATTTTTGAAATCTGATATGTCTATATAATAAAAAAAGAACATTTTACTCATTCGCTGTGCTCATTTGTAAAAAAATAATACTGTTTTTACCACTTGAAAATAAAATTCATATCTTTGTACCATCGTGTAATGACCTCTATATACGAAAGAAAAATTGAGTGAAATAACATCACATTACTTTCAATTTGAGTAAAGTAGCTACTGGGGGTGTATTGGAGACTATAATAGAGGTCCCCTTTGCTGCTTACCTGTAAATGATAAATCAACAGAAGTCCAAGTTGCTGTGGAGTGCATGAATCTGCTACAGTACTGTCTCTTAGGATTTCCTGCAGATGAAAATTAAAATAAATGGGAACTTCAGTGGCTTCCACAGAGTGGCTCTTTCATCCACTGTTTCCAGGTCGAATTGGAATTTGGAAATGTTAATTTTTGCTGATGTTCACACAGGGCACAGAGGAGTCAAATTTGATGTAAATTCCGGCTCTATTGCTCGGAAAACTGTGCCACAAAGTATCTTCTTCTTCTGGTAATTACTGGGGCTTAAGGCTTAAAATATGATAGTACTAACATTTAATGGTGGTGCCTCGCTGTGGTGAATGTCTGCTTCCTGAAAGACGAATGGCAATCACTATGAATATCATAACCCACTACAATAATCATCATCACCATGGTCAATATAACCACCGTCTAGTGATTAATTTAATGTTTTACTATGCAAGGGATACGGTTACTTACGGTTGTTTGAGTGAGGACACGAATCAAACCATTGATTGTGTCAGGATGTTCTGACAGAAACAGTAAGCCTGCAAAACATAAAACAGAAAATCCTTCTTATTGGGTTAGGATCAAAAGTACCCAGGACAAGCGACTACTAGTGAGAACTGGTTAAATAAGTTGAGAGTCTGACGTTTTGCCAAGCATCTCTATTGTTTACCTAACAGATGAATATATCAAAACTAAGAATAAGCAACATGAAAGTGTTTCTGTTAAATGAAAAGCTGATTACTGGCATTATTCAATTTGTCACTACAGAGAACAGCAGGCTACAAAGTGAAAATAAAAATAAAAGAAAATAAAACTAAGCTTCATTAATCTGACTGGGACAACTAATAACTAAACTGTATTCCTCCAAACCCTGAACCTATTTCAGACCAAAATAAATAAATTTTCTGGTTTCCCTTTTCAGACGAGGCCTTCAAAATCCATTACCTACCCCATTTTCAGACCTGGTTTCAAGAATCCACACCAGTTTTCAGAATTCACACCCAAAAAGGTTAAAACCATACCCTTTGGGGCCACACACACCTATATAGCTTGGGGAATACACCCCCACCCCCTCCCCACATGCAATTGAACTGATTACCTTCTGCATACTCATAAGTAGAATGCTTTAACAACCAAGCTAAACCGTCAATTTAAAAGTTCTTACAACATAGCCAGTCTTATATTAATGTCTTATTAATGCTGACAGTTTCGATGACTGTCAGCCATCTTTATCAAAACTTGAAAAGCATGAAAAGTGTCAGAAGCCTTAAATAGGCTTTTGAAGGTGTTGATTATTGCAATAAATGCGCAAAGTCACACTGTAGACGCCCACTCCCCCCTGGTTTGGGGGTGGAGATCACTTGTGTCCAAGCTAAACTGTACACACCATTTTGTGACTGTAACAAGAAGAAGAACAAGTCTCTGATAGGAGCAAAAACTGCGGGATAACCACCAACTGAGGAAGACATCACAACCAGAATCAACTCCAGCAGGCGCCTGGAAATAAACAAAGAAAAAGTTCAAACTGAACCTTTTATGCAGGGATGCTACCTTCCAAAGAGTTCCCTCTAGATGATCACATTAAAAATAACAACATTACATGTTACCAAAAGGTCTGGACAGCAGGAAAGTCAGAATAAGTTTTAGATATAAAGTGAAGATTTTCAATTTAAAAGACATATTTTGCCAGAAATTTCAGTGCCTTCTTCAGTGCAATTGTAGAGGTAAATATATTTGAATAAAAATAACTACAGTCGAACCTGTATATAACAGCCACCCTCGGGACCTGAGTAACTGGCCGCTTAATACAGGATCACTAAAAATACTCACTGGGTGTGGTCTAATGTCAATTTTAATAGCGTGTCATATACAAAAACACTTCATGCAAGGAAACAATGGGACAATCAACACTCTTTCAAGTGATCAATACTTTAAACAAAGTTCAGTGCCATGTAACATTGTGTAAAAGTACTATACAATAAATTGTCCTCTACTCTCCTACAGTATACAGTGCTCTATTTCTATGACTTACAGTTCACAACAAAATATCTCATTCCGTCATTTCATAGTTGTTACGCTCAATGTTCAATGTCACATGGCTGAAGAACAAGTTAATTAAAGAGGAATGTCTTGCTAAAGAGTGAAACATATTCAAAACAAACCATTTTTTAGCGTTTGTGATACGGTACTGTACTTCAGCACATTGCGGACATCTGAAAAGCGTTAACTATATTAAACGGCCGAGTATCAGCTTACAGTAGCTTTGTACATGTTATTTCTTTATAGTGATGCTGGATCGCATTTTAAACACAATAAAATACCGCATAAAATAACATATGGCTTAGTTTCCATTCAAGGGTTGCTGCTTAATACAGGTAAAAATAACAAAGAAAGACAAACATAGGACTGCTACAGGGTGGACGCGGCCGCTTAATAGAGGGTGGCCGCTTAATACAGGGTCGTTATATACAGGTTCGACTGTAGTAAATGCTAATGAACACATCTACATGTACATTTGCAATAAAGGAGCCAGAATTTTCTGCTGAAACATCTCTGTTAAATTGAAAATAGTTGTTTTTTAAATAATTTCATGTATATGATATACAGTGTACATGTCAACAAATCTACTTGTCTGATAAATTAAAACACTCACAAACATGAAAGGAAAGTATACTGTGTTTATGCTACGTAACACCGACAAAATAAGAATACAGGGTTCTACTTATCAGATAGTATTTAAAAGGTAACATTTGAAGGGTGCATGGAATAAAGCCCTAAGTGATTCTTGATCTTATGTTAAATTCTCCTTTGTTAATAGAAGGTAAAACAAGGAAATTTGTTAGGAGAATCTAGCAGTCTATCAGGTGTCACTTAAGGCTTTTTTCCATACACCCCTTCATTCATTATCTCTAGCACTACAAATAAATGTATCTGTGGTAGCAGCATCTGCCATAAGCCATTTCCCCAGTTTTAATGGAAAATAGAAAGAAGCTGGACAGCTGATTCTGTATATAATATTTCTTACAGTGTATTACTGTATATTACAAACCATTATATCAACACACCTAGCCTTGAAGAAATGGAACATTACAGGGTAAGGGTCCTTTGGGTCAGTGTCAAATCCAGTGATCTTAGCAGAAGTGGGGAATGCTTTTACAGGGGACTGTACCTGGAAAGAAGAGTACACAGGCATGTCACTAAAAGAACTTCACTGAGTTGACCACATCAACACACAGCTGTAGTAATTAGCTGTATCATAAATTACGTATGTACAATGTAGCTGTCACATGTTACACTGTAGGACATGCAGTAACAAACACAGAAAGTGTGAGCTTCATTTTAGCAGTAGATACAGGATGTTATAAAATCATAGATTAACAACATGTTGCACAAATCCTCTTAGCAATCAGATATCTCTTCTGTCACTCAGTAAAGGAAAAGCCTATTCCTAAACATTATTTTCCAAGCAGAAATTACTTATAACAATAGCACAACCTTCTCTAAAGCACATGACTAAGAGGGGCTTTTCAGGGACAATGCAACAAACCAGACCCGTAGAAAAACATATTTCGTCTGGAGCATAACAGCTGGAAGAAGGCAGATCAACTGGCTATTTACAGACATAGCTGAGACGTTGAACTTAGAGGTACCAAGAAATGACAGAGTGGGACATAAACCTAGGACCTCTGGATTACAAGTTGAATACCCTAACATTAACCACACTTTGTGTTTTCATTTGCCATCATAGAACAACTGACAACGGAGGCGGGCATGCAATGCAAATTGGGTGGGTCACATTCTTTAACAATAATCTTATCTTATAAAAAAATCTACCCGTAATAAGTTACCAAACATTGAAATAGCCACTTACAATCAAATGTTTTGCCTGATTCAGGAACGTACAAATCTCCTCAAGAGCACTGGCGATAACCTCTATATTCTCAGTGTCAATAGCTTGATCTCGTTCACCAGTGATCACCCCTGCTGTATCCATGGCAACATCATGTTCAGGTGACATCACATCAGCCGTCTCCTTGGTGTCTGTCCCTTCACCTGCTAAATCTGCTTCAGCTTCCATGTGCCTTGGGCTGGGTGTGGTTTCAACAATTCTGTACATGCAAAGAGATCGAGGAAGTTCTGTTAAGGACCATGCCTACTTTTGTTACTGCACATACATTCTGTGCATCTCTCGGGTTTCCTATGGGTGGTGCCTACTAACACAGGGATAAATTTGTGCAGTTTAAAACTATGCAGAGAAAGAAGAACATAGCAAGTGCTAATGATAACAAAGCTTCAATTTGGAAAGAAACACCATAAATTGCTTTGTATTTTTACAGCTTTTTAGAACAGTTATTGCTTAATTATCTCTTAAAAGTGAATGGTCACCACAAATTTTATTTTTTGGATTTCAATAGCCCTAGGTAAGATCTGCTTTATCCACAGTCATAACTGCGCAAAATACTTTGGTATTAGTAGGCACCATCCTTAATGTACATGTATGAATGCATTTAAATGTAATTTAAAGGAGTTAACAACAAAGAGCACAATTTACGTCTGCATTCAGCAGTCAGCCCTGAGGCTTCCTACATGTGACGTGTATTTAAAGCAGCATGAGGTTTATCTGCAGTGTTAGGTGACAAGATTTTATTTCTCCTGTCTCATTTGAATAAGAAACACTGTCGTACAAACAATAATTATATATGGCTGAGTAAGGTGTTAAAGCAACAAGGATCAATTTCTTACTTGTCTACAGTTTTCTGAAGAAGAGCTAGCAATTCATACAAATGAACTTTGCGAGCTAGGGCCGAGGCAGCTTCCACCACACGTACAGTCTAGAATAAAATATAACAGCAGAAAATTCATACCAAGACATCCAAAACTCAGAAAAAGTTACCATTTGGAGATCTTGCATGCATACTAATCACTCCCCTCGTTTGCAAGTTACTGCACAAAAAAATTAAACTATTAGCCACAAGAGAAGTACTACTCTTCTACTTACAGCAATGTTGTAAGAAGCAAACTAAACATGGTATGCATTTTGCATTGTATTATGGAAGAAATCAAGCTGACTTAATTCAACAAGCCAAAAACAAAAAACTAAGGAAAGAATGTGTTTGAAGTCCTTTGGAGCAAGCATATGAGCTGTTCATGTCATTATCTCCCAGAAAACACTCTCAACTATTTCTTGCACTATAAAGTGGTTCTACAAAAGACTCAAGATTATTGTACAGTGTACCTGATCTGCTAGAAGAAAGTCCACGAGCTGTTGGTAACTTTTGGATTCCTCTTTGATACCATCTCCTCCACCTTCGTTTCCCTAAAAAGATAATTAAAGCAAATCTAGAATTTTAGAAGAATAGGCAGCCAAGAATACAGCACATTAGGTTCTTTGTTGTTGGAATCATGGAAAATCATGCAGACCCATACCTTATCATCTGTATCCCATCCAAGAAAGTGTTCCATTCCAACATAACAATCTGTGGTGTTGTCAATAGCTACAGCAATACAACAAAAGAAATAAAGATTAATGACCATTAGTCTATGACCAACCAGATGCTGTTAAAAATGATTACACCAAAAGTATACATTCCGGTTGGAAAACTAAATGAATGTGCCCTTCCATTTCACTGTGTGGTTTCAGAAAAAAAATATTTATTACCATTGGGCCAACAGGGCAGCTAATATTTATGTTTTTGAGAGCTCTAGCATCATTTCCATTGTTTGCTGTCTTATTTTCTTGAAGGGTATGGGGCCAATAGTCCAAGATGTTACCAGAGCTGCTTTGTGGCCTAGTTTTCTACTCATCTTGGTAGTGACCCGCAAAAGGTTTCCCAAATTTCTGGGTTTTGACTTCAAGGTGTACAGTACCTCAAGAGTTGGATTCAGGAATAGAATTTTGGAATAGGATTTAGGAAAACCAGAACAAGGATGGAAAACAACCTAAAATTCAACATACGACTGTACAGTTATACTCTCATCCTTTCAATTGTCCATTTGTTTCATATAATTTAAGGTTCGTTGACACTAGCTTGAATTCATGTTACCTCAATACAACTACGTTAAACTAATAATAAAAATACTAACCTTGGAGAGTCAGTAGTTTCATTGAAGATGACATGTGCTCTGTAGTGAGAAGCTTACCAAGAGCTTCTTGGACTCCTGCATCCTAGTGAGATAAAACAGCAGTAACTCTGTCGTCAGTAATACTCAATCATCCCACATAAAAAGATTTTGAATAACATTAAGGACAGCATGATCCCAGGGATTACGTTACATGTATTTAACATATTATTATTTAACATTCGGTAGAAACAACTTACAATAAGGACTGAAGCAACATCAGAGCCGCAAGCACACATGGCACCAACAAGCTTGAGTCCTGCTTTGATCAACCTTATATTAGCCTGTAGACAGAAACATAAAATAGTCAGTAAGATGTTGGAGAATACTAACTGTTATGTATCTATACATGTAGGTGTGGGAATTAAATCAATCAAGTTATTATGCTGACCAGGATATACATGGTGCACAACTAGTCATCATGTCTCATGACATTTAAAATCATTCATCTGTTTTTTTTTGCGAGAACTGAAACAAATGAGTCACGCAAGTCCATTTATCCTGTATCTGCTGGTTGAGAAAGCAAGGAGAATCTCTATTAATCAGAAATCAAGTCCAACCTGATGATGATATAAGTTTTGATGATCTTGAAGTATTTCATTTAGCCAGTTTTGTTTTTCTGATTTTAAGTTTTGTGATGGACAAATACATGTACCACAGTGACCATGGTGGGTTGGTTGGTTGACTGATTGATTGATTGATTGGTTGGTTGATTGATTGATTAATTGATTGATTGATTGATTGATTGATTGATTGATTGATTGATTGATTGATTGACTGACTGATAGATTGACTGACTGATAGATTGATCAATCAACCTCTAAATGACCCTTAGCTAGGAATCTACCAATTTTGTACCCTAAGATGCCAATAATATGCCAAATGAAGTGTAACACAACTCACTGCTATAGGAAGTTTCTGAGCCATCTCAATGTCCAGTGAATACATGACCCACTCAATCAGCTTTTTCATCACTCCTGTGAACATATTTTCAATAATGATAACAATAAAAATTTAAAAACATTATTGCTTAAGGTGAAAAGTGTTTTACTGGGCTGACAGGTTATTTATTTAAATGAAAATTAAAGGGAACCCAGTTCTTTGGGAACAAAAACAACAATGAAGCAATTTATTGGGAAAACAAATGAATGCAAATGAAGTGGTGCATGGAAAAAAGCCTTAAGTGACTCTTGATCTCACATTAAATTCTCCCAAGTTTACAAGGAAACACAAGGTAATTTGGAAGGAGAATCTAGCAGTTTATGTAAAACTTTATTAAAATGGTGCAGTGGGAAGATTTTTAAGTGTAGAGTGAGTGTACAAGACTAAGTTGAAAACTTTAAGAGACTTGTGTCAAAACAGTGAAACTTGGCATCTTTGGAATGAAATTTACTGTAATGACCTACTAACCACCTCCCGCTACAGTTAATTATTTTGAAAATGTAAAAAAATAGAGGTTTTTTGTTGTAATTGGGGTGGGACTTGAAATAAATGTTACATTAACAGCAAAGTTCTAGTGAACACAAGTAAGAAGGTACCTTCTTTTTGTTCATTTCTTGTAAGATGTGCCTACAAAATAAAGACAATTTTCATACACATTTTTACACGACTTCTACATATTCAAGAAAGACATTTAAACTATTAATGAGTGCTAACATAATAAATAAATAAATAAATAAATAAATATAACAATAAATTATCCATTTGTACATGTAAAGGACATTTTAGCATAACAATGATCAAATAAATACATTACTTACAACAATAAGTCAAATTATGTTTAAACATGTTTAAAGTGCTGGCATTATAAGCATAATAATATTTTATTATTCTGCCTAGCATTACACTAATCAATGCACTGAAAGGCCACACGTAAACATACCAATCCTGGGACGAGAAGTTTGGGGATTTCCTCAAGCAGCTCAATCCATCTGTTGGAACAAAGAAGTAGAGTTTATATCACTGTGCATAATCTCAGGTGGTGGAATTTTTTGTATGCATAAAAAACAAAAAACACTGGACAACACAAGACATACAGAGCCTCATGTAAACTGGTATTCTAGAATTACAAGGATGGGCCAAACTGTTTCAGAATTTAAAACAGATTTCGGCCCTGAGACCTTATTATAAACATTTCTTGGACTAAAAGGTGCGGTGGGACATGGTGGGATTCACACCCTTCCCCTTGAGTGATCGACCAATGCACCTCGTCATTTTAAGCATTCCAACATCATGGACAGTGAAACAATGAGTAGGAACTCCAACAAATATTTATTACAAAATAATGGTCAGAGAGATGTAAGATCACATTTACAGCAAACAGCAAATGGCAGATTCACATTTATGTTTCCTACAAAGAATTAGTAAATAGACAAGAATATTGCAAAATAACCTGGCCTTTGATGCTTTTCCAAAACTACTCAACTTCACTTTATAATAGAAATGGGAAACAGCGAACGGCGCACATGGGATAATCATAGGGACATGGTCATTCTTGCCATTTACTGTTCGTGGTAAATGTGATCCTAAATTTCTCCGATATTGAATATTACTTGGGACACCAAATGGTGGTCCCAACAAAAGCCTATTTAAATTAGGGCAGTACTTGATGCTCTTTAAACTATGTCACTCAGCAAATGTGCCGATAAATTTTAGTTGAATAATAAGTACTTACTTTAAATTCCTCTCAGAAGTACAGCACAACTCTACTTGTTCAAACAGTGCCTGCCCCTTTGATAAATTAAAAGTAGAAACAAAACATTTGTGAGTAAGCATTCACGGCTGAACATTCTTGATCTCTTCCACAAATCAAAATTAAATTAAATTTGTTCAATAAGAAATTAAAGGTTGTGCCTTGTTTATGAAAATTTTGACATTTTTCGATTGAAGTTGTCAGAACCTTTTTTGGTAGCAGAAGACAATAGTCTCACCTGAAACTAGTGATCAAGAATCAGTATTAAATGAAACTGATTGTAGAACCTTTTTTTTTGGGGGGGGGGGGTGGGGGATTCCTTTGATCTTAATAAGACTGTTAGCTTATTCAAAGTAACACCAAAAACAGATGAGGATGAAAGACTGATTCATGTCATATTTTAAGGACGTTCGCGCGAAAAAGTTCTGCCCCACAGATTTTTTTCATACTTTAGTTATGGTCAGCTAATAAGTTATTGATGTCAGAAATGCAAAAAAAATTGGGGGTCACCAACTTCGTTTCAGATATATAGCGCTGGAAAAATACCCTGATTTTGAAAAGTTGGGCCTTCGTAACTCAAAATGATCTCCATAGTTTTAAGTTTAAAATATTCAAGATGACTGACTGGAGACAAACTATTTTAGTCAAATTTTATCTAAGGGTGTATGTTTCGTAAATTAGTCCAACTGGTGTCATCCTTGTAATTAAATGTAGCCCTCAAAGAGGACATTCGCGATTGTCACACAGCCAAAAAAAGGGAGCAATTCGATGGCGCGTGGGCAGAAAAATAGAAAATAATCAAACTTCTGCCCCATAGATTTTTTTCATTTTTCCCTAAAAGGTAGACAATCGATAAAGAAAGTGATCAATCAAAAAAAAAGTGGGGGTCACCGAACATCTAAGAGAGTTATAAGCTAGAGAAAGTAATCGCTGTGGTAACAAATTTCCAAAGTCACGTTTTTGCGTGACAGGTTGGAGAAGCACTGGAACCTAAACAGGGTTATCTATCCCATAATTCACGGCTCACAGTGGTTGCTCGAGTCAATGTTTTCGTCCATGTGTGCTGTCAAAACTCTGATCGTTTAAGTTGTTTATTGTTATACTACCTTCAAAACCTATACAGCTGTTTAGCCAATGCCAAGAAAATGCATCTATAGCCGTTAGCGAGGCGAAAATGTGAGAAGTAAGCTTATTTATTTACCTAGAATGGGTATGGGATTGATTGTACACGGGATTGGTGATCAATAAAATTGCTCTCTTGTAAGGTAAGACTTTCTCGTTTACTATCAAAACTTAAAAAAGCTTAAAGGTGACTTCGTTTGACGAATAGACTACATAAAGTATTGCATTTCAATTATTTTGTTATATCGATAGTCAAGTAAATGTATAAATCTCTTGGCGCGAAATACCCGCAGGTGTCAGCGCCTTTTCTTGGACTTTTTGTTACAACCTTAACCCGTCTAATCGTTTCACGTTGAGTTTTCGCTTTCAAAACCGTGCAACAGAGATGAATTTCCCCCGTTTCCCTCTTTTTAATGCTGTCACATTGGCCGACATGTGTGTTTACCTCCGTGTATCGTCAACCATGAATTGCGCGTCACATTGCGTGGCGTGTACGTTACTTGCGCACTAAAGATGCGCATAAACAATTAGCGCGAATGTCCTTAAGGCCCAACAACAATTCATTAGTTTCACTTACAAAATTTGCTTGTTGGTCATCTATTGAATCTAGGAGAAGAAATTAAACAAAGCAACATTTTTTAGAGTTGTAACTTACAGGAAGAGCAGACATGGGAAATTCAACACACCTAGATACATGTAAATACATCATATATTGAAAATACGTAGCAATAGAGAAAAACAAACTGAGCAATTCCTCCATCATGACATTCTGGTAGCTGGTTTTTAGAGGTATCTAAAGTTTGAGAATTGCCATTAATTATGTAAGTTCTTCATAAATTAAATTCTATTAACTGTTCTCTCTGGGATTAACTGGTAATAGATCAAATCTTACTGGAATCCTCTGCTGCTTTCAATACTGCCTTTTCATGCTCTGTGCAATCAGGAGGAGTAAATGCCTGGTAAATTAAAGAAGACAATATATTTTACCATCAAACAAACATGTAATATTGTTCAACCTTCCAAAATTAAAATCCTTATGATCAGGAAAGGTGACAGCAAACTGCCTCGCGAGGCCATTAGCTCAGCTGTTTCATCACATGTGCAGTTGAGTTTTCGTGAGTTTTTTTTCCTCACGAGGTCGTGAGGAAAATATCTGTCTTGTTTGATATTTCGACTTGCGAGGCGAAGTTCTCATGAAAACTCAACCGCACACTTGAGGAAACAGCTGAGCTGATTGCCTCACGTGGCCTAACGATTCCTCATAAGGCAGTTTGCTCAGCTCTTTCCTCAAGTGTGCGGCAGGCTTAAAGCTAAGTAAAGCAATGAGGACACCAAGGCTGAGTGGATAACTTACAGTTAGTGGTGATAGGTCACACTGATAAGGGTTGAAACTGACAGATACTGACATCCATGCATCTTCACTGTAAACCTCCAAATCTCCAAACTGCACATCCTGAAATAAACACGATGAAATACAAAAATTACTGATCAGCAAAAGTGTTCCAAGTTTGATCAAGCTAAGCCAAGATTAGCAGCAGCTTCCAAAGCAGAATTCCAGTTATATAATATTATTGTCAAAGGCTTCAGATCTAGATCTGTGAAATTTGAGGGGTGGGGTATGGGGGGTTGGCAGGGCCTTTATAAAGTTCTTGAGCTGATAAAACTTAAACACAAAAACTTACATTTTAAGCAGTAAAAAATGATTTCAAACAAGAATAAAAAACAGTAGTTAAATAATTATGTTCAATATTGGATTTATACCTTTAATTAGCTTTTAACATAGCACCCTACATTGGGGAATTCATAAGGTTTGCGTACTGACGTGTGTAAAGCTTTTTCATAGAAAATTATTTTAAGTCCCAGGAAACATTCACTGGAAAACAAAATTAAGTTTGCAGCAAGCTAGACTGCACTGGTGCCTCCTTCTGTTGAACACGCTTTTCTAGTAATTGTTCCAAGTGCCATGAAGATGGGCAGAAATGATTAACAAACTTCAAGGCAAATAATTGAACTACAGTAGGTGAAGCTTTGAGTTGCTACAACTGTTTATAAATATAGATCAAACAGACACATTTTCAACAGAAAAAATAAAAGAAATTGAATGTGATCTAAGATAAAACAAGACTTGTTAAAAAAGACATTCCTTGTCAACACTTATTGATACTCACAGCATCCTCCAAAGTTCCATCATCCATATCCTAGATTACAAAACAAACAAAAAATCATAAAAAATTGACCCAAAAGGAACACTTGCCCATCGTTATAGCTGCGGGACAAGTTTTTTGTGGAACCTCTTCTTGTGGACACCTCTATAATACGGACACCTCTCTATTATGGACAGTTTGCTTGGTCCCTGAGAGACTGAAATCCATATAAAGCTTACTTCTCTAAAACGGACACCTCTACAATACGGACACTTATTCCTGTCCCGTTAATTTGGTGTCTGTAATAAAGAGGTTCGACTGTACTTTCTTTTAGTATTTTCACCATTTAAAACATTCCATAGATAAATGATACTGTAATATACATACTGTTTAAGTGCACTCAGAACTAATGCTTTCTACTCACTTCACAAAGAGGCTAAATTGACAGCGTGGTTGCCTCAATGGTATAATGGTCATCACACCTGACTAGCGTCAGGGGAGGTGTGGGTTTGATTCCCATTCAGGACATCTTTTTCTTTTCATTTGAGGTGTGTATCGAAAGTCATGTCACATAGTGTTAGACTGTGAAATGTTCATTCATTCATTCATTCATTTATTCAAAATACTCTTGTCACTGATGTTGACCTCTAGTCAGCAGTCACCTAAGTATGTTAAGTCTAGGTGAGGTCACCTTTCACAATGTACATTTACATATTAATCAACAAGTGGAGGGCTTGGAGCAGGAGGGGAATAATTATTTGCACTGAGTAAGTGTAGCATACCTCTTCATCACTGAGAATTTCTTCATAACCATCCTATAGGATAATAAAATATAAGTAAAAACATGATGCGGTTCCCATGATAGAAACAAAAGATATTTTACCTTAGGAACTAAAATGTTTCACTCTTGATCTCTTGTGATTTACAGGTACATTTATCAAGAGGTAAACTTCAGTACTTGGCCGCAAAAAACAAAAACAAGGAAAGAACAACAACAAAAAAAAAAAAAAAAAACACCTGACATATTCAGAAAACTGAAAATAAGACATTAAGTTCACAAGTCTGGGAGTTTTTTAATATTATTGATACTACACATGTAATTAAAATATGCCAACCCTCACTTCCCTTCTATACGACAAATTACTTCAGAACTAAAGTTAAACTGCACACGACAAGCCCAGCTAAAATGTTTTACAGTGCAACGAACTCAACCGGGGCCACCGAAAAAACCAACCCTTTGAAATTTAAAGAAATGTTCTCGTTTTTTATTGGTGTACAAACTACCAAAGCCAGACTCCTTTGTTGTAAACGTGACCTGGGTGGCCCCGGTTGAGTTCGTTGCATTGTAACTACTGAAATCAAATCTACCTCTAGCTACACGTATGTATGGACATACTGAATTGAAAAGTTAGTCTCAAGCCCTGTTTTGATGTTATGAATTTGTAGACCTTGAGATGTTTTTCCTCACCGCTTCCTCAGCTTCTTCTTCATCAGACATAAACAAGTTTGACGGCGATCTGTCAGGTGTGAGTGGCTCAAACAAATCATCAGCTGACTGATTACCAGACTCCTCACCAGCAGGTTGCTATGGAAATATCAAAGCAAATGAAAAGAGTGACGCTTAAAGCTTTGATTTATGCCACATCATCTCAAAGCTTTAACCCTTTAAGCCCTAACAGTGATCAGCATCAAATTTTTCCCTGTAATATTAATGATTATTCAACACCTGAGGTCATGAGAATTAAGGATATGATCACCCAAGGTGAATTTTCTTGATACTTTAATAACACCTCCACAGTACTTTAATTGGAAAAGCATAGGGACAAGATAGGAGAATTTGGTCTTTGATATTAGGGGTTAAAGGCATAAATATTTAAGGTGTTAAAAACAAACATACACACAACCTCACAAGACAAACAATTTAAGTTGGTCTGGTTATTTAAGGAATTTTAAACTTGCCATTAAGATGTTGCCGAAGAAAATTCACATAAACCAAAACACACAAATTATTAGGAGTCCAGCAGCCTGTCAAATACATGATTGTATCAACTTCAGAACATGGGCAGACAAAAATTGGGCGACCACATAATTACATTGCTTGTGGGCCCTGAACAACTAGGCTTCAGTCAGGCAACAGCGTTGTTTAGAATTGCAATTTCCCGAGCAAGACATATCAACTTACTGTATGATTGGAACAATGATCAAAGCCTTATCCACACCTTTGGCCAGAAATTGACAAGTGGCTGTCCAAAATATCTCAGTCTTTAAGTCAAAGTGATTCATGAAATGTATGCATGCACATGCATACAAGACTCAAGTCACATACCTCCTCTCTAGGAGACCCAGGTGGGGTTGTTGGCTTAGCAACAGTACTCTCACCAACAGTAGCTGTAACAGTCAAGGGTGGTGTTGAAGGTGACTTTACCCGTGGTGGCGACTTCAATGGAGTTCTCTCTTTCTCCCTTGCACCTCTTCTTTCATCCCTTGGTGCCATCTGTCCTTCATGTCTATCCCTCACTTCTGTAGATCTCTCAGAGCCCCTTTCATCTGTACCCCTCTCTCCTGGACCTAAATCAGGAGGGCCCCTATCTGCACTCCTCTCCCTTCTTGTAGGTCTTTCTAGTCCTCGCTCATGAGCTCTTTCAGCCCTCTCAGGCACTCTTTCAGAGGGTACCTTTTCCACTTCTCTGTCCATTCTTTCAAGGTCTCTCTCAGGCGCCCTGCTTTCAACTATCACTGGTGGCCTCTCAGCCCTTGGCTCTGGGCGTGGTTCTTGAGGACGCTGATTGACATCAGTAAACAAACCATACAGGCTGATGGTGATTCTGTTGTACCACCCACGCAGAACAACAACATCAGTTGCACCCTGGTGACAATAAATCAAATCAAATGAAGGAGTTCCACAAATGGGACAGTTGGCAAAGGTGCTAATGCATTTAAGCCCTAATTGAAACCAGCATCTAATTTCTCCTTAGTCAAGAATAGAAATGGGTATAAGGACGGAAATGATCACCAAAAAATGTTTTGATGTTTAAACAAATTCTCCCCACCAGCACTCTAACTAATAAATGAACAAAGTAATGAGAATATGTGCATTGACATTGGAATGGAATGAGACCAGATTCTTGAAGCTCTCGGGAGTTAAGAGGCATCCAAAGTATTGTTCCTAGCAACAGGCTTTGGTATTATTAGAATAGTACTTAAGATCCATCATCATTATTTTAAGATGGCTTATGACAACTTCCAGCACTCTTCTTTAGTCATGCAATTAGCACCAGACACAACTTTTTGCAAAATTTAAAAATTTGTTGGGATGGATTCAGAGCCAAGGGCTTGCAGCAAAAAAGTGATGGAGGGTGTTACTTTATTCCATTGGCAATGGAATAAATGAGTGGAAAACAGAACTTGCCTTGGAGTATGTAACCAGTTGAAAGTTGTTTGGTTCCTTGTACTCAAGCCTGCAAAAACAGAATATTAAGAAAGTGGAATGTGAGTACAAAGTTACTTTTTTTTTCACCTACACCAAGCAAGCATAAATTTAAAAAATAAAATATCCTTTATGAGAAAGCAATCACTTACTGTCCAAGTCTTTCAAACACTACATCAGATGGTCGGTCAAGATTTCGAATGAACAAGTCCAGTTTAAAAGAGGGTGGATGAGTTTCCCTGACAAAAACGAAGCAAAATTTTAGAAAGCAGGTAAATTACAAATAAAACAAATGCTGTTAGCAATAACATTTGTGAAAGTTCTATGTTTGGTTTTATAAACAGAATTGACAAGGTAATTTGTCCACCGTAAAGAGATTTGAAAGATGACGTTTTGAGGTGACATCTTGAGCATTAATTAGCCTTTTGTCAGAGTGAAGGGCTAATTTATGCTCTAAACGTCAGCTCTTGAATCTCTTCACAGTGGTCAAATTACCTTATAAACTCTGTTGATAAAACCAAACATTTGTTTCCACTTCCCCACTGACACAGCATAAGAGTTTCTTTAGAAACTAACTACATGTACTCAAACTCTAAAATGCTACATCATGATCATATAAGAGTCATGTCACGAGTGAGAGACCTTGAAAAAATCTGATCCTACACATATGAAGGTCTTCTATTCACTGGTCTAATGTTTTAACCAATGAGCTCCTAGAAATGTCTGGTGAGTTGGGCCATTTACCAGATTCAAGCAGTTTGTATGCTGGTAGGATCAGAAATGCTGGAAGTATGTCTCATGTGAACCTAGTAAATGGCCTATTAAATTCAATACGAGACTCTCATTAGTTCAGTGTATCATACCAGTGCATAGAAGATGATGTGTTTGACCCATTTCAAGGAATTTTCCCAAGCTTGTAATACCATGAGCATTACATGCACATGTTTCTTGTTTCACTAACAGGCTTAAAATTTATCATATACCGGTATATTTTATTAGATGTTTTGGTTAGTAGTATCACTGTATTTTGATGATACTACACACCAAACCATCTAATAAGAGATTTGTTATCCAAATGCGATAAGTAGAAAAGAAAACTACAAGGGAAACCTGAATCAAGATGAGCTCACGTGCATCAGAAAACTGTTTTTTACTGTACAAATAACCGCAAAACTAGTTGAGTACAAATAACTGTAAGAATATTGTGCCATATTCATACTTGTTTTATGTACTACTCGAACAGTGCAAAGTGTAGTTGGATAATAATAATAATTGTTAATACTTATCAATCCAATCAATCCATCAATCAATCAATCTTTGTTGTTTATACACAAAATCGTATCATGTTTCATGGTCTTCCCAGGAATCATGTAAATTTAGCCTAAAATACATTAAGTTACCTAACTACCTGACCTAAAGGATAAACAGGGCTCGAAATTGCGACCAATACAGTCGCATTTACGACTTAATTTTTGCGTTTGCGACTAAAATTTCCGGAGGAGTCGCAAATTTGCGAGTTGTTTTCGCATAGACAAATAACGATTAAAAGTCTAGCTATCGCTACTTTGCCACATTTTTTTTGCCAAACTAAATACATAATAAAGCGTCTAGTTCGTGTAAATGTAAATAAAACGAAAATGTAATAAACATGATAAGTAGGATCTTTTATAGTTGTTTTTTTTTTTATGAAGCCATTGCGTTACACTTTCTTCAACACAGTGAGGATGTCTTATGTTTCACTTGCAAGTGGGGGGGGGGGGGACAGGGGGGTCAGAACCTCCCGCCTCCCGTACCTTTGCCTCCCGCCTCCCGCCCTTTTTCGCGTTTCTCCCGTCCCCTAGTAAATTAGAAGGCTTTAAAACCCATATTAGTCATAAAGCTGTACCAGGACATACCATTCGTAGGCCTTTCATTCTTTTTTTTACTATATTTATTTTGATTAACATTAACATTATTGATAGGTTTTGTACTCTGAGTTAATGAAATTTTGACTAACATAAAGACTTTTGCTCTTGAGCCATCGTAGCTTGATCAGAAATTAAATACAAACAGCGGTGATAAACATAATAAACTTGCGCATTTTATGTAACTTGACGTTTCATATTCTGCGTCAAGCTAAAATGTGCAAGTTTATTATGTTTATCACCGCTGTTTGTATTTAATTTTTGACTAACATGTTCGTCTTGTTTGACGGTTTAACCATTCTTTCAGTGTCAACAGTCTTAGTCCATCGTGCAGTGTAATAGTTGTTGCATTTCTTAATTATTCATTTGTTGGGATCATGTAATTCAAATAGGGACATGGCGAGCTGGCAGCCAAACGCCCCAGTTAGAGTTCAGTACGTCTGCCTAATTCACCTTTTCGGCGCTAGATTTCACGTGTAGTGTCACGTGACTTCTGATGTAAACAAACCGCGAAAGTTCGGACATTTGAACACACGCGTATCACACATTTCAGTGTACGAACATCATGGTCACGACTAAAAGATGTGCTTATGGTACTTGTAAAAATGATTCCCGATATCCGAAATCCTGGGAAAGGAACCCAAACGGTGATCCGGTAAAGTTTTTTCATTTTCCTTGCGCAGTTCGACAAAACGAGAGAAGGCAAAAGTGGATAAATGCATGCCATCGCGGTGACTCGTTCGTGTGTACGAAGGATAGTTTTATTTGTAGCCTACACTTTGTTGGTGGAAATGATCCAACGCTGGAGGATCCTGACCCAATATCCGCTGTTGCATGTAAGGAAATGGTAAGTTAATCTACTCATAATTTTACGGCACGATTTGTCGTTTAAAATTATTACTCGATACCGTGCGTAGGTGAATGATGATCACGTACATCCGTAAAATTTTTGCCCACGCTAGCTAGGCGGTTCAAGTTCCGGTTAAGAAATATCATCAGTCTGTGTGTTGCGGTTGATGTGAGTCGCGATCGGTTCAGGATCCGGAAACTCGTCGGTTCCCTCCTCGAATTCATGAACGCCTTCGTCATCAGGCTGTGCTGTATTCACGACTGGCTCTAACGACAGATCTAAAAGAGCCCCGGCAGCTGCATGTTCCGATTTTGATTTTCCAGAATGGCGATGAAGCGTCAAAAGGGTTTTAGCCACTGATCGCTCAAGACAAATTTTCTTGCCTCTCTCTCTGTTTGCCTCTCGTACACCGGATGCTTTTCGTTTACGATGGAGTCGCGACACCTACGCACGGTAAAAAATAATAATTCAAACGACAAATCGTGCTGTAAAATTATAAGTAGATTAACTTACCGTTTCTTTGCTAGCAACAGCAGATATTGGGTCAGGATCCTCCAGCGTTGGACCATTTCCACCAACAAAGTGTAGGCTACAAATATAACTATCCTTCGTACAAACGAACGAGTCACCGCGATGGCATGCATTTATCCACTTTTGCCTTCTCTCATTTTGTCGAACTGCGCCAGGAAAATGGAAAAACTTTACCGGATCACCGTTTGGGTTCCTTTCCCAGGATTTGGGATATCGGGAATCGTTTTTACAAGTACCATAAGCACATCTTTTAGTCGTGACCATGATGTTCGTACACTGAAATGTGTGATACGCGTGTGTTCAAATGTCCGAACTTTCGCGGTTTGTTTACATCAGAAGTCATGTGACACTACACGTGAAATCTAGCGCCGAAAAGGTGAATTCTTGGCGCTGTATTGCGGATCCATCGCATTTACTTGATACACTAATTATAATCTTGATATCTTTCTCGATATCCTTACTCACTAAAACTGCGTGAAAAAAATTGCTTTTAGTTCGGGAAAAGGTAAAATGAAACTTTAGGACCTACTTTCAATCCAAGTTTTAAATCTGTGGGTTACTGGTGGTGAATTCTAAGCTCGTTGCTACTGCTCTGAGGAAAGAATTACTGCATTAAATGCAAAAAAGCGTTCGAAATTAGGCAAACTGTTCATCAAAAAGAAGTCTTCATCAATGTGCCGAGGAGGCTGCACTGATCTCCTCCTACTCCTAATCCTACTCCTCTTTTCTATAAAGTCGTTCCTGGTTGCTTCCTGTGCTGTTTGGCTGCCTATTGTGATAGGAATCGATTTTGCCTTGTCCAAAACGAAAAACAGCGTCGTGAAACGAACCACTCCACACTCTGCACGTGCTCATTGAAAGAGCATCCTATTCACAAATTCCCATACACCATGCACCTAAATCTTTAGTACAGTCCGATTGACGGTCATTGGGAGCAAACTCCCAAGAAGGTCGTCCATGCCCCAGATTTCTCACTACCGTACTGAAAGATACTAAGAACTACTAAAATGGTCTTTGACGACATTGAATTTTTTTTTATATCTCTGATACTAAATTTACAAGATGCGTACTTGCTCGCCTTGCTCACCTCTTTTGAGACTTCTAACAACTTGCGCGGCACTCACACATGTGTTTACATGCCACGCTTGACATTTCATGAGCTATGACGTAACACAATGAAAGGGTTTCCAATTTCACCAGAAGTAACCCTGTTTATCGCCTGAGCACGAATTTTTGTGTGCCCTTGGATATAAAATATTGTGTAAAGCCTCGGAGGACGCTAAATGGAGGACAAATAACATTGTAAAACATTGTTGGGTTCTTTTTTTGATAGTATTCTAACGCATTAATAGGTAAAGAAATTCACCGTTTTGTATTGCTCTCCCGCTTCCCGTCCTCTTAGAACTCCCGCCTCCCGCCCTTTCCTCTCCCGTCTCCCGTACCCCTCCCGCCCCCTATTCTCCCGGGCTCCCGCCCCCCTGTCCCCCCCCCACTTGCAAGTTTGCGTTGATTTGGTTTTCAAGTGCAAATTGTTTCGTTGGTATTTTATACAAACAAGTTCAATGCGTTTGAAGGCGAAATTGCAATGCTTTGCAAATGAAACTTTCCGATTAAAATCTCCGGTTTTGAAGGTTGAGATGTAAGCGCGGCGCGGTATTAAACCTTTGACATCTTCGCGTTGCTGATATGCAAATTCGGTGCACAATGAACTGAAATCAATTCTGAACCAGAACTACACAGTTTACGCCAGCTCTTCAAGAACGTTAGCGTTTTCGATTTTCTTTATTCGCAACTTTGTTTTTTCTTGGTAGAAATCGTATTTTCTTGCAACCACAAAGATTGAAATAAGTTCGATTCCATAGCGGTAATTAGCAAAGCACGATACATGTCACGTATGCAAATTTGAACCGCGGTGAACTTGAAAAACATTGTAAGTTTCAGGATTTTCAAAAAGTGTTTTATAGATACAGGCACAAAACTTGACTTTAAAAAGGCTGGTTTTTTAATGAAGGAATTGTGTGTGTGCGGGAAAGTTTCAATTTCAAATTGATTTCCCGGCGAGTTCGCTTTGCGCATCGCTTTACAAACTCGTCGCTTTTACATGTAAAACGAAACCTTTGAAGTGACTGAAGACACGATTTTTGTAAAATAAATCATTTCTTACATTGTGCACGAATCGAAACCTTTGAACTGAATGAAGACAAAATTGTTTCGAATCACATAACTCTTACAATGCGAACACGTTGGCACGCGTTTTAAAAATGGGGCACGGATAAACGCATCACAAGACAAGTGCGCGAGAAACTCGGTTGTTTTCTTCTCACGAGAAACTCGGTAATATTCCAAAATTTCCGCTTTAGTGATTCTCGCGAGGCGAGATTCGTTCTGGTACACAGTCATTATTAGAGCTAGATAACGTGAAAGCTATTGAAGTAATAAAATCAAAGTGTTGTTAATCATTTGTGAGTCAGAGCTATTTATTAACTAATTATGGTTAGTTAGTTTTGCGATTAAAATTCGTGAACTTGCGACTAGATTTTCGTAGCCAGTCGCAAATGGCGACTGAATTTTTTTTTAAATTTCGAGCCCTGATAAATACAATAAAACTTTTCAAATAGAAGAAATAAGATACTCGCACTTACTACGCAACTTCAGCAGTTACGAAAAGAAATAAAACTTTTAAAGTTAATTTTCACTGAGTAAAATGGTCACAAAAATCTTTCCAATTGAATGAAATTTCAAAATGGTTTAAATCGGACCGCTCCCTAATCTCTAAGAGATCCTATTCCATACAACAGATTCCCTATAGTGTAGGGGATATAATCCAGTTATTCACAAGATAATAAGATCAACTACAGGTGTCTAGATCTCTCCCCTGGTTGCTTGTGAAAGACAACTAAAACTTCATGAACAGAATCCATGTGACGTCCAACATACCCCATTTTTTCTCTCTCACTGACTGCGGCATGAACCCTGTGTCCTGCAGGTATCACTCTCACTTCCTGAATACAAACTGGTCTTGGAAAACTTACCAAGTCGAGATGCATTTCCTAGATGGCAGTGACACAAATAGGATTTTAAAATATTGAAAATAAAGCTCAGTCTTAATAATGAATACATTCTTTGAACTTTTAGATAAAATTGTCAAGACTTTAGAGTTTGCCAGTGCGCTCCACTGTACCACTGGACCGACCGACACCATGCATGCATGTTTGCGAAGTGTAATTTGCGAGATGCAAAACGTTTCTGCGAAACATATTGAGCTCCAATCAACGAATTTCATACAGAATATAAAACTTTGACTTTCTTTACATATTCAAAGCCACCTTACCTCATTTTCTGGATGGGTAAATGTGTCACAAAACAACAGAACGGGTTCGACAACCTCGGGTGCCGCCATCTTGCTTCTCCCTACCACAATTCTTTGCGCGCATATGGTAACATCGTCCCCAGGACGTCTCCTCCACTTTCAATCGAGAAGAACAAGCGTTTTTTTGAGATAATTTTTTTTTCGCACACACAAAACAATAACGCCTTTTCTGCAGGCCACCTTTACCCGACTCCATGCAATGGTAGAGTGGTCTTATCACTCTGTAATTTTGGAGGGTTTTCTTTACCATGACCCTATTTCAGCCTAGCCACTTCATAATTGGTCTGAAAATTTCAGACTTTCAGGCTCTTAAAATCTATACCCAAAGATCACACCCCTTGTGGCGGCACATACCAATATAGCTAAGAAAAAAAAGTGCACCATGTCCCATCAGCTACTTTTCAAAGTCAGCTTCACTTCTCTTTGACGTTAGCTCTCAAGCTCACTCCATGCACCCCTAAGAAAATATTCCTGAGCTCAGCTTTCGGCCTCATCACTTTCAAGTGCCTTGACCTTTCCCTTCCATTTCCAGGGTGGTACCTTGTTTAACAGGATACCCCACCCAAAGAGTGCCTTTTTCATCCCTGCAGTATGCAAAAGCATAGCAAACATTTTGAAGTGTTGCAATACCGGTAGTAGATTGCAAGCTAGCCTTGCCTCATGCCCGGAACTGAAGGAACTTGTATTATGCAACAGGAGGGTGGCACACTTAAAATCCTTAACCCTTCAGTGGTCTGCCTACGTAGCTGGCTCAATAAAAAATATAAGGCGTGAGGAAGAGGGGCGCGTGATGAAGGGAGACCCCTGAGCGGCAAGGGACTTGGAAGAGGCTTGCTTTAATGATGAATTGAAAACAGTCTTCTCTACTCTTAGTGTCAAGGAAAACATCATCGCATATTTTTTATTAGTACGTTTCTTTTATTCTGCACCACAGTGGTTACACCACCACCACAACATTTTGTTAACCTTGAAAATCCATTAGGATTCCACAAATGATCTTGATGCAACCCAACTTTGCATTTGTGGGTTCAATTGTAAAGCTCAATGAAACATGTGGCTTCAAACAGACAAATCGCAACAAACATTACACACCAAGTGGTGAAAATGAAAGCCAAGCCAATTCAAAGAACAATCCTAGGCCAGGTTATTCGAAGAGAAGGTAGCTCTATGCAACGGATAAGTCATAAAATGAATTTGGTTGGAGTACATTTTAACCACTGGATAGAGTTATCTGCTCTTTAACGGCCAGGGCCAAAGTTTTATCCAGCTGGATTGACATTTAAAAAGAAACCAAACCAAACAACCAAACATCAAATTTAAATTAGAATAGGGTGAAAAAAATACAAGTACAACTTGTCCTCAAATTCTGTCGGGAAACCAAACTACCAGAGACCTGACCCAGGCTGTTCAAAGAGCAGATAACTTTATCCAGCAGATAACTCACTATCCAGCGAATAAAATGTGCTGGTTGAAGTACATTTTATCCGCTGGATAGGGATTTATCCACTGTATAGTTATCCACTCTTTGAACAACCAGGGCCTGGTGTTTAACTACCATACTTCTCCCGGTAACTTGATGCATCAAATTAATTCCTAGTGAGCAAAAAATCCTGGTAGCTTCCGCACTGCTGTGTACATTGCAGTATAAAGATTAAAGGGTTTTTTTTTTTATCTAGCGGATGCTTTGCTTCCCCTTCTCCCTTTCACTGGAGATAGTAGAGAGATTTTGAATTATTGTGTTTATGGTAAATGGCAAACTTGCCATTCAAGTTGTTCTTTTCTCAAAAAAAAAAAAAAAAAAAAAAAAAAATTTGTACATAGATTATACTAGTGCAAAATAATTCTGGCCTTCGATGCTAAAGCAAAACAACTCAATAATACTGAGAAACTGAAAACAGCGATCGGCAAATGTAGGATAAATCATGGTCATTTCTGTCGTTGGCCATAAACATAATAAATCTCTCTATTATTACTTGGTTGAAAATCAAACAAACCAACACTATGATGTAAAATAGATCTCATTTAATCTTCACTATATACATTTTTTTGTGTAAATACAATATATTTCTCTTTTTTTGGTTATTTTAAGAGTTTCTCGGGACATGCCACACATATTAATGGCAAGTACAAATCTACAAAATTTAATGTAAACTTCACAGAACGTAAACTTCCCGTAATACTCAAAAGATTGTTCAATGCAATACAAAAACGAAAATCAAGTCAACTTGAATATTACTATGTACACTGTTTGCATGTGATATACATCTATAAAAAACTTAGAAAGCCAATTAGCAATCAAATCATGCTATCTTTTGTCTGTTCTATTTTTTAATTACTCATTTAAACTTTTTGTGACCAAAGCTTTTCCAATAATCTTTATCTTGATATTTGAGGCTAATAACAACTCTTCGACCAAACGTTGTCTTGCAATATCTTCTTCTGCAATCTAATTTCTATGTAAACTAACCTCAAATTTCATTACCTACATACAGAAGTCCAGAACGGGCTCTCCAAAGCCTCACTGATGCAGATGACACAGCTTTAGTTGCATGAAAGGAAAAACCACTGTTCGTCAGTTACAATGCTCGTTCACACTAATGAATAAAACTTGACCTTTCAAGTGTTTAGAAAAGCATACAGGATGAGAATAAAGGATGGCTGTGCTGGCTTTTGGATTTTTCTTTTTTATTCAACTTGCTTTACAAGGGTGCAGCAATCACCAAATATTTCTTGGTAAAGTTACAACAAAAATTGTGGGCAAAATGGAGATGGAAAGAGTGCATAAACTCTCTCTAGTTATCAGCTTGCGTCCGAGTGACTTACATAATACACAAATTGTTGCAGAAACAAACTTCAGTGGGAAATATTAAAGAACGGAATAAGGTTTAGGGGAGCACAGCACAACCAACCTTTCCACTTAACAAATTGTATTTTTTTCCAGCCAAATAATATAACTACAATGTAAGAATTTGCCAAAAACATTACATAAAAAAATGCTTAACCACTTCTATATTTTCTCGAGGATTAGAACTTGTTTTGGATTGTAAGAAAAATGTACCAAGCTTGTCTAAACTTCTCAAAAGGTCAAGTTTTTAAATCCCAGGAATCTGATACTTTACCATTTAGATTTAGAAGTCTGTTCTGTATGCCATAGTGTCGGCAACTTGTGGCCTGCATCCAACCTTGATCTGCACCTGAAAAGGAAAAAGAAAGACGACGAGTGCGTGCTGCCAAATATTCATGATAATTACACAGCCTATACCGTGGCAGGTTCCTTTTTGTGTTTTTTTTAGGTGTTTTTGCTTTCATCGTTTTGTCTTCAACACGGACCAGTTTAAACCTTAACTTGGGTTCAATCACCATATACTACGACTCACACTCCACTGCAATGGCACTGTAGTTTCTTTCTGCTATTTAAGGAGAAATATTATACTTGGCCTGTGATACGGACATTTTGTTTGCAAATTTTACAGGAATCCACTTTGCATTGCTTTCTTCTCACACTTTGCGCACAACTCCAATGACACTTTGCCATTGTTCACATGAAGGCAGACACCACCAGGGGTAGTACCACGGCTCTTTTTACTGGGTGTGGCATCCACGACGTCCTCTGGTTGGTGAGCATCTGATTGCCTTTTTCTGCTTCTTGTAACATACTGCCGTTCTCCCTGCTTCCCGCTGGTACTTTCCCGGTCTGTTTCTTCCCCTTTACTGCCTGATGACTGCATGAGCGAAGATGTCAGCGCGATTCCAGGTGTTGCTGCCACACTTTTTAGCAGAAGTGAAATCGTGCTTTCATTGGCAAGAACACTGCGAAGATATTTCACCTCGTCAGATAACTTGATCACCATTTTGGACATACTTTCATTGCGTGTTTTTAAAGTCTTGTTCTCTTCTTTCAATTTAGCAACGTCACTCTCAAGTCCTTCCACGTATTTCTTCTTCTTCTGTCGGTTTTCTCTAGCGGCAATAGCGTTCCTCTTGTTTTTTTCAAAGATGGCCTGCTCGGCATCATCGGATAACTGCTTCCCTTCCCCTTTGGCAAACTGAACATTCGCTTTTGTGGTAGGGTTGAGCACTGAAAGAGTTCTAGAGTCTCTGTTGTTTGCTTCTTTTATAGATGGCAGTTCGTTAGTGGTGAAGTTTTCGCTCAGAAGCGCTTCCAAATCTTTCAAATCTTCATCATTCAAAGTGAAATCTTCAAGTTCATTCCTCCAAGATGTGGGAAAATCCGCCAAGAAATCTTCCACGCCAGCATCCACACCGCTATCTGTACTGTGGGCAGGAGACAAAGAACTCGCTATTACATCGATGTTTGCAGGCTCGTTAGAAATATCCTCTCTGATACACAACTGCTGCTTTCTCTTGTTGGCGTGGAGTTCATCGCAGTTGGCGTCCATATTGTTTGCTCCTTCACAATCCGTTTGTGGCAGAGTAATGTTCTTGTGATCTTTATCAGAAGGCATCACTGCGCAGTAATCGTGATCAATAGCAAAAGCCATGCTTGCTTCACAAATCTGTATATCTCTTTGAGTGCAAAAAACGTGAAAACTTCTCAAACTCCAACGCAAACCTCACACCTTTCAACCTCCCTTCGAAACGTATCTATAACGTTTTCACTCCACGAGGCGTAAAATAAAAGAAGACAATGACGTAATGCAACAACTGCGCAGTCTCAGTGGGTCATGTGATCACAATTTGGTCACGTGCTTATCAAGTGACATTTTACCTGACCGCTGCTCAAAAATATTGGGGATTCAAACAAAGATGGCGGATGGTTTGTTTTGAAAACTCTTACTCCTTTAATAGAACTGAATTTCTGCACGAACTGATTTGTTTTCGAAGCCTCGTGCAAAAGTAGCGATATGGGAAAATGAATCGCCTTTTAATCGACTCCTTACCCCGATTTTCCTGTAAATACTGGGCTTTCAACTTTGCCAGATTCCCAACAAGATTGTTGCATAACGCTACGTACACCAGTTCGAGATGTTTTGGCACTCTCAATAATAACAAGCAGCGCTTATCAAATCCAGTCAGTGTTGGACGAAGATGTCTTGAATGCAATTTGAGAAGATATTTGGGTAGTTTAACAAGAAACTCACAGGTTGGAGCTTTTTATGTATAAAATGTAAATTGTTGCGTTAATCCATGATGATAAAATTTATAAGCCCGTAATGTAATACATGTAGTGATGTAGATCTGTAATATAAACGAGTCAGCTTAATTTAAAAGTGCAGTAGTAGTTTCCCTCATTCAATGCCGTTGTGAGACAAGTCGTAGGTAACACTGTCAGTTACATCCGTTAAAAAAGTGGGGCGGTATCAATAATTTTTGAAACGAAATTTTGCCCATGCTAAAAATATTTCAAGAACGGTGCAGGTAGTTGACAGGGTAAGTTATCTCTTAACAAAAATTATCAGCACCGTACCGCTTTTTAATGGGTCTGTTCCAGTTTTTTGTCCTGATGTGTAGGCGGCCCTTGAAATTGTATTCCTCATCTGGGAGCCTTAAAATTACTGGATAAAATCTGGTTAAATCTTCCCATTATGGGTGATTTACATGTATACCAGGATGCATTCTGTGAACATCCCACGCCAAAGATATGCCGAGAGTTTCAAAGACCTTAAATCTTACACCAGGAGAGAAATTCTGGATATTTTTGGATTAACAACAGTTCATTTGAATGGTTGAAGTTTACAAAATCAGTAATCTATGCCAGGTAATGCCTCCATCTTACGTAACTTTATGCCAACGACCACAATCGTGCACCAGTATTCAGAGTGATTTGAAAACCCTCACCGAAGATCTTCGGCATAATGTTCATAAAATTGCAGCTTGGCTTTCAAGATAGTATACAGTACCTTAGTTTTGCATTAACATTCAATTTCCCAAGGGTGGTGAAGAATAATATTGGTAAGTGACTCTTGTGTGCTCAGCCTCCCTCCCCTTCAGACTTTCCCTTGCAGAATTGAAAGTAGAATTCATAGTACGTAATAAGTTTATTAAAATCTTCTTTATAATACTAGTTAATGTCAGTTTCTCTTTCCTTTTTGTAGGTGCAGGTTTCAGTAAAGAATGTTCATTCTCCTTCATTATATCAAGTGTATCTGCTCCTAAAAAGAAAAGATGCAAGACTTGGTGAGGGAACATTTTGTTGCACTGCAGTGTTATTGAGCACTTGTAACTACTGTACATAGTATAATTTTCACTTTTTAGACATTATTGTTATCTGCCACTGCTCATCACATGACGATTAATTTATAATAAATACATGTATCAATAGGCATTGCCAGATTCTTTTCAACAAGCCATCAGAGAAAACATGGCCAAGGAGATCAGCGGCAACAAGGTAATCTGTGAAACCACAACGGTGATTTGGAAAGGAAGGAACTGTAAGGGAAAAAGAAAAGATGACTTCTTCATTGTTTCAGACAAGAGAAAGCTGTCAGCTCAAAAATCCAATGAAGCTGATGACCACCTTGCCTAAGAAATGACCCATTGAATTTTTTTACTTTGCTACTGTTAAATTTTATCAAAAACATAGCTATGAGTATATCTTTGAAATGTCTTCTGATCAATTGTGCATCTCTGCTCTCCAAAGGCTGGATGGCAGGTTAATCATGTTTTGTATTTTCTCAAACCCCTAGTGATAATTTCTACCCTCAAAGCTGATATACTCTCGTAAGTTCTTCTTGTGCCTCGTAATTGTTTTTATTAACAAACTGCTTTTGTATGGGGTACATTTGATCCCAGTGGGGGGAAGGGGTGGGTACTACCTTTAATAGACTAATACAGGGAGGCCTGATCTGTCCAAAAGGGTACATACCATTTTTAAGGCTGGAGGTATTGTATATCAAAAGGATGGGATTTCATGGGCTAAATTGTTTTAAAGGGCCTATCAAAATATATGGAACAGTCCAACAGAAAAGATATGCAGTTTTTTTTATGGTAGGTTTGTGTAAGGGGTATCATTTCCTATGGAAGGTATATAATTATGTATGTGACGAAAGGGCTTCCTTTTCCTGCAAAAATGTTATATAAAAGGGTAAGGGTTTGATCCAGGGCTACTTTACTGTGATCAATCTTTCTCCTAACAAACATAATCTGGAGTTTCATTAAAGAATACACGTTACTAGTGCTTCTCCTCCCTATCTGGACATCCCATTGTTGAACAGATGTACCTACAGGGTACCTGATTACCACAGTAATATTTGAATCTTTGTATATTTTGAAGGTGACAGTCCAGGTCCTTTTGATTCTGACCCAGGAAATCAGGGTGGGTGGGTGTCCATCCTTCCGTGGCTGATGTTGGCAGTGTTCTACTTCCTAACAGCAGGATCTGACCCCACCCCAGAGACAACATGGTCAACTTTTTACAGAGAAATGCTATCTACGGGAGAGGTACATAATGTACATGGTTTATTACCAGCAGATCTCTTAAAGTTAACTGGTGTTACATAAAGGCACTGTCACACTAGGCAACTTTTCTTGCAACTTGTCTCGCAATTTTGCTGCAAGACAAGTTGCACGAATCGTTGCGTAGTGTAACATGCCCTGAAATTTTTTTGTTGCCACAATCGTCTACTTTCTTTTATTATGGCCCCAGCTTAGTTTGACTTGGCCTTTTTCTATGTTAATTTCAGGTAGAGCATTTGGAGGTGCCGTCAAGCCAGGACAGAATCTTTGTCTTTTTGCACAGAGGAGCAATGGTGGGAGGGAAGGAGGTAAACAAGAATATGACAAACTGAAATATTACACTCTACCCTCAAATATCTACATGTAGCCCCATTTTCAGACTTGATTCTGAATTACTATCTGAAGCAGTTGAGTTACAGTCATTTTTAGTCCTTGCACGTCCAATTTCAACTGCCCCAATACACATAAACTTATATGGTCTGTTAAAACAACTTTATGGTCTGTACAGACAGGCAAAGCAGTAGTCAAACTGTAAAAGGAGATTTTGGTCCAATAAAAAGCTTATATGTTTATATATGTGAAATGAGCTATTTGCTGCTGAGGACCAAAATGGCAAAGTTTCAGATCAAACCACTGAACAACCAAACTGTGCACCCCTGGGGGTATTTTGTTGTCCTACATCTTTACATTAAATTCCCTGCCCCTTGCCTTGATTTTAAGCTATGTTCAACCTTCTAGGCTGAATATGTTTGACTTAATCAATGTTCTATTTGTGTTTTTACAGATAATAACCCATGGCCCACACTTTGTGTTCAGCATCGCAAGCTTGGATAGCTTTGAACAAAAGATGGCAGCCGCTCAAGCTGACCTGCGCATACCATCCAGTGACTATATTCCAATCAGATATAGAACCAAGAATGAACTGCTGTAAGTTGGTACCACTCTAAACTCCTGCAAACACTGGATGCATATGGGGCACTAGGGAGCTTAATATTGTTTTTCACTCGTCAGGTCTTTTTGGCCAGTGTGTGATAACCAAGCCTAGTGCACATGATGCCCACCAATTTGTCTAACTTGGATTCAAATCTCAGACTCAGATCAGCCCTTATTGGGGTTGGGTTTTGACCCGTTTTAGTCTGAAAACGGATACAGATTTTGACCATTATGGTCTTAAAGCTACCGTTACACGTTGAAACTTTTAGCTGAAACTTGTGTGTAATGGCTCTGCGAAACAAGTTTCACGAACTGGTGTTACACAGTGAAACTCTTGTTTTTTCACCACTTCGACCGTTGCGAGCAGTTGCAGAAGTAGGAAGCGGTTCTACTTTTCGTGAAACTTGTCTCGCAATGGAAGTTCGAAAAAGTTTCACGAAACCGACCATGTTACATGGTGCAATATCTGCTGAAACTTGTTTCACAGCGCTGTTGCACACAAGTTTCAGCTAAGAGTTTCAATGTGTAACGGCAGCTTAAATCGGGTATGGTTTTCAAAGGAACCACAAGAACATAATTATAAATGTACCGGTATTTGTCTTTTCAACTACAAATGAATAGTAGAGAAAGAAAAGAATCCAAAATATATCATTCAAGCTGAATTTTCTGGTGAAGTTTACCAATTCTTGACTTTGGTACTGATGCAAAGCTTAATTACACTACAAGCCAGGTCTGAAAACAGGTATGGACAATGGCCCTTTTTTTTATGGTCCCTTACATCCTACACATGATCATGATATAATTATACCCTTCAGCTCTATTTCCTTAACCAAAGAAAATCATTAAAAGCAGGTTACCTGATAAGTTACACCACTGGAAGTTGTGCTGTTTTTTAAGGTAGATTTCCACTGTTGTGTAAATTTAAAGTGCGTATGGATGTACGTTGGGCTGGCTTCATGTACTGTACATAAACAAAATAAGAAGCAACATATGGACAGCTTGCGTAAACATAAAAAGATGAGCGCTGTTCAACTTTTTTTCGTTAACGCACATAGCTCACACATCACTTCTTTCTTTATTTACGTACATAAAGCCAGCAAAATAAAATTTACGCGATGATGGAAATCAGCTTTAGTGGAACTGTCCTGTAAACGTGGCTTCTGGCAAATACATATTCATTTGACAGATCTACAGCGTTGAATGCTGCAGTGTCAATTGCCATCCTGGGTATCATCTGGTACCTGGTTTATGGTAGAGGAACAAAAAGTGGAAACAAATCAGGAGGTATCCTGGGAAGCAATCCATTTGTAAGTTGGAAATTATTGGATAAAGAAATTGCAATAATTTTATTCTGAATACCTGATTAGCTAGCTGGTGCTGTGGACACTAATTCATGGGCAGTGTTGGAGAGGAGGGCCATCAAAGGTACTAGTAGAATTTCGCATTGAGGAGGTGACCACCTGAATGTAGGTCTGCCAACTGTATGGATAAACGTCATCCTGTGCCTACTCCTGTAAGCAATAGACTTAAGGCCCCGTGCAGGTTAGTGCCCCTGCCAAGCACAGGCACTACCTCCAAGGGTAGTAGTACTCTGGCACCGTCCCTGGGTGAGGTACTGGTCTGAACAGGATTTTACAAGTCAGTTCCCACACTTTTTCCTCATGCCTCTCTATGCCTATGATACAGTAAACAAAATGGTGGGTGCTATATTGACGAATGATTTCTCCTTGAATTGGGGGCCAAAGATTCTGAACAATGTCCTTTTCAGTGCCAGGCACAGAGCCCTGGCATGGCCACCTAGTCTGAATGGGGCTTAACAAATGAACAGTCATTTGAATGCATTTTAAAATTTCTTGAATGGATTGCCATTGTAAAGTTTGCTTTATTTGCACTGGTCAGGTTGATCAGTTCATGACTGTTCTGTTGTCCATTTCATAGTCAAATTACATTAAAGCCAAGCCAACAGTGGTAATGCCTGGAGCAGGACAGGGAATAAGGTATGAAAGAAAATTAAAACCAGAGGCCTGTGCTAGCCTTTAGTTGTGCGATATGGACACCTTATACAAAGACTCAGAGAGCTTCAGTTGGGCTACCTGTGGAAATTCGTGACATGAAAAATAATTTGAATGCCCACCATTTCTAGACTTGTGTCCTCACGGCACATGCAATAATCAGGGGCAAAGGAAAAAATCACCCTTGAAAAAATGAGACAAATATACTGAAAGCACATCTTTGCTTCATATGTACTTGTTTTGTGGAAGACTGCAGGGTCCGGCCAGTGATTAGACTTGTATATAAGGTTTAATGTATTATTTAATACAAATTAATTATGGCTAAATTCCTGGGCATCGGCATTACTGCAGAGTACTTAGGAGATCAAGGGTTCAGATGCTGTCTGTTAATAAAATCAAAGAAAATCTGTCAAGATCACGTTTGCTCTGCTGAACACTTATACATACAAATTCAGATGACTGCAGTGATATTTAAAGCCATTGGCCTTGTCAGGGGCAGACTGTCACCTATTTGCCCAAAAAAGTGTTACTTCGGATGATGAAAAAACATATTTGTACCGACGGAAACGTTAAAATAATGGTTTAGTTTTGTTAACAATAACCCTACTACTACACAGCAACTGGTATCTTTCATCTTTGGCTGTGGATGGCTAGGATGGAAATGGATTGCAACTTTTGTAACAAATTGACCAGTTTTTTCAAGTTCCTTCTGAGTACTTTGAAAACATTGCTAAAAACTGAACATTGGTTATTCTTTCTTGGAGAAATCATTTCATATGTTCCTCTAATTTCGTGTAGGAAAAGAGGTTCTTAGTCAAACATTTGGGCAGCAAGATACATGTTTAGCAAAATCTCCATGACATTGCCCCTTTGAACAATAGGTGACTGTTTTGTCTCCATTCCTCCTATAGCTTCAAAGATGTTGCCGGTATGGAAGAGGCTAAACTCGAAGTGATGGAATTTGTAGACTACCTTAAGTCACCTTTAAGGTATTCAGAGCTTGGAGCAAAAATACCCAAGGTAATGTAGGTTCATTTCTATAAAGGATGCTATTGGTAGCAGTATACACAGCACTTGCAGTCAACAAAAAGCAAATGAAAATGACAAAAGTCTAGTTGATTCTTTAACAGATTGATAGTTAAGGGTTTTATGCGTCTGATCTATCACAAGTGGAATTTTTCCTTGAATCAAAATTGTTCCAAATAAGCTGTGTTTCAAGTATCACAAAGACTAGTTATCATGTAAGAAACTAGCCTTTTCCAGGCTCTGGGTAAACCGTGGGAGACGCAAAGGAGCGCGCAAGAGGAACGCTTCTTCTTTGCGTCTCCCGCAGTACACCGAGAGTCTGGAACAGGTTAATAAGACACTTAGTATACATGTAGTTCTGTTACATGTATTTTAGTTTTTGACAAAAAATACTAAATAAACGAGAATTATTGAAAGTTGTAAATAAATCTGCCAGACATCACTTTTGTAAACTTTCTTTCTGTTATCAAGCATGTTGGCATACAGTACATACACTGTACGTGCATTTATTACATCTCTCATTTAGTACGCGGCCGGCGTGATTGGTCAATTTTGCGGGCTGTATTTCACTGTACGGCCCGCTAAACTTCAACTAGTTTCCTTTCCCGCGCGCTCGATTAACCTCAGAGATATAATGAATATCTTACTAACCTCGTTTTCTCGGTCCGTACTGTAAGTTACGGATCCTCGTTTTTCCCGTTGATCTATGGCCCAGGCGTGAACTCGGTCCGTAACTTACAGTGCAGACCTCGAACTCGGTTAGTAAGAGGTATGTATTTTCAAATACTCTTAACCATTTTAAGGGCGCCCTCCTCGTTGGTCCGCCCGGTACGGGCAAGACTTTGTTAGCCAAAGCAGTAGCAACAGAGGCAGATGTTCCGTTCCTCACCATGGCCGGCTCAGACTTTGTGGAAGTATTTTCGGGTGTTGGTTCAGCTAGAGTCAGGGATCTGTTCAACCGCGCCAAGAAGCTAGCTCCGTGTATCTTGTACATTGATGAGGTGGATGCCATTGGAAGATCAAGGAAAGGAAAGTGAGTTGATGGTAGTGATTCTGGTTCAAGTCCCGGGGGGGATACTCCCATAAATTTGGGATAGGTGTGTGCCGCCCAGGTTCTTAAACCCTGACCCTATTTAAGGATGAGACAAACGAAGATTGATACCCTATTTAAGGCCCAAACCCGAACAATGACACCCTATTCAAGGGAAAAACAAAAACTAAGAATTTAATGTCGTGAACGGCTTTATTTCGTTTCTGTAACATCGGAAGTTAAACATCAAGCATAGAATACTGGAGTAAGCCTAGTTTAATAATATGCCATCATTACCATGGAACATCCTTCACAGAAGTTTGGTCACTATTGTGACAGTGTTATGCTGATACAACTTAGGTACCCTATCTAAGGATCACGCTGGGAACACAATGCCAACACGTGCAAAAATGATACCCTATTTAAGGATCGAGACTCTCAAAAACCATACCCTATCGGGCGGCACATACCTATCTAGACCATATATGGGAGTACCCTCCCCCCCCCCCCCCCGGTGTTCAAGTACATGCGAACTTATTGTTTTATTCTCTTCATGTCTCTTAGGCCTGATCCAAACGTCGCGCTATTGCCGTGTCGAACTAAATTCAAGAATTGAATTCGACTTAAACACGGCAGTAGCACGACGTTTAAAACCATTTAGTTCGGCAGGCTGAATTAAGTTCTGCACGACTATTTAGCACGGCAGTAGCACGGCAGGCCCTGTCGTGCAGTGCGACTTGATTTCAAACAGCGAGCTATTGCCGTGCTGAACCAAATTCATAAATTATTTTAGTGTATTTTGGCTTTATTTGCTCGTTCTACGCATTTCTATATTTTAGAATTAGGCACGACTGAATTAAATTCGACGTTTGAAATCACTGCCTTGCTACTGCCGGGTCAAATTGATTTAAGTTCGGCACGGCATTGGCACGACGTTTGGAACAGGCCTTAGCCTTCGAGTCAGCTAGCTGAGTATTTTTTCACGTTTTTAACGGCATATCTACTCCCTCGAAAACGAAAGGAATTAGTTTTCCAGTGTTACGAAATTGTGAGCTAACGTTTTGCCAAAGAAATTTGTAGATTTCCTTTACGACTAAATCGTAATTGCTGCAGCGATTAAGGCCTTCTGAGCAGATGTCCACTGAATTAAAGCGTTGGGTGCCCTGTTTCAAGGGCCGTGGTAGACGTTAACATCTTCATAGAGCCTCAAGTGATGAGTTTATTTCCATTACTCAGTTCTTTAGGTGGGCACAATGAACAAGAAAACACTTTGAATCAGCTGCTTGTGGAGATGGATGGTGAGTTGAGTGATAGATTCATGAATAAAGTCGATTTTTCATTGATGAGGGTAAGAAAGTGCCCCTAACCCTTCAATTTGTTTTCTTTTGGTAGATTTCCATATCTTTCAAGAACTCATTTTCGAAAAAAAATTTGAGAAATATTGAGACCCTTTTTTTTACGAGCGCTAGAAGTGAAGGCAGTCTTGTCGATATTTTCACCTATCGTTCGCATTAGTCCCCCACTCGGCCAAATGTGTGCAAATATGGAGCGTGACGTAAGAAAAGGACATCGTGCAAAAATATCCGAAGATTCGCGGTAATGCTTCAATTGTAAACAGAGAAAATGGTTGAAAAATGTGTGGTTTTTGGATGCAGCAACTCTCGAAATGTAGAGAAAGGAATCAGCATGCATAAGAATCCTTCTGGTGTCCTTTTCTTACGTCACAGGTAAGAAAGTGTCAAATATCGGACGCTTCTCATTGGCTCGTTCCTAATGAGCCCACGAGACAAAAATTTGTCCAGCGGGGCAAGTGCGCAAAAATTAAAAAATTTTAGTAACTTTTAGCGCTCGTAAAAAAAAAAGGATTCAATATTTCTAAAAAAAATTTTCGAAGATGAGTTCTTCACAGATATGGAAATCTACCAAAAGAAAACAAATTGAAGGGTTAGGGGCACTTAAACTAAATTTATCTGACACCTACAGTAATGTAAAAATTTGATTTTCAGGTATGAATACCATGGAGGGTGTTATCATGCTGGCTTCTACCAACAGAGAAGATATTCTAGACCAGGTAAATAAATACAAGTGTCTAACTTTCAAGACCATACAGTTGTATAATCTTTACAGTAAGCTGTTAAAACTATCACTCTCGCTACAGGAAGTTCATTTGGTTCCCAACGTTTGTGTAGCAACTTCAAGGAGTAGTTGTATTGTCTTGAAAGAAGATTTCGAACTTAGGATGGCCACAGTTTAAGTTCATCAGCTTAACGCTTCTCTGGTTTAATATGGCTGCTAAAACTGTGGCAAACCCTTACAAAAATAGCTTTTATTTGATGCGGAAATATACACATTCTGTTCTGAGGAGCGAACGGTTTCCGAGGGAGAAACTCAAGGAATACTGTGAGAGCTTGGCACTACCTCCTGGGGGCGCTATACACTGTGACTGACATGCAAGCCTGTCTTTTTAGTGTATTGTTTTCATTTAGTCTCCTGAAAAAGATCCTTGTTATAAAGAATTAGCATTTTCGTTTAAATATTTGAACTTAACGCGAAAAGAAGGCAAAATTTAAGCCCTGGGCTGAGTTGCTCGAAGCATGGTTAGCGCGAACCATTGGTTAAGAGGTATTAAAACCTGTAGGTTGTCATGGCATTTAACCCGGGTTAGCGCTAACCATGCTTCGAGAAACTGGACCCTGGGGAATAATTTTTTTTTTTCAGCCAGTGACACAGGCAAACCCGGAAAAAGAAAATCAGAGCTGAGTTTTCCTATCAGGAGTCGAACCTATGATCTTGTGATTACTAGTTCAGATGCTCTACACTGAGCTATAGAAGCATGAACCAAACATCCTGCACCAGGCTTTAAACGTAGCATCACACGTCGTTCACATATGCCACTCATCGACATTCAAATCCAAGAAATGGCCTTAGCTCCCACAAGTCTCCTGTAGCTCAGTGGTAGAGCATCCGAACTAGTAATCGAAAGGTCATAGGTTTGACTCCTGATAGGAGCACTCGGATTTCTTTTTTCCGAGTATGCCTGTGTCACTGACAAAAAAAATGTCTTGTCATTTATTCACCAGGCTTAAAAGATGTTATCACATTTCTTTCAAATCAATTATTGTCCGCAAGTGCGATTAGGGCTTAGTTTATGAAAAAAGAATTGGATACCAAAATAGAGGTAAAATTTCCAAACGAAGGAAATCAACGCGAGTCTAGAGATCTTGTATTTCTATCAAGGAAAAATATTTGATTGTCCAAAGACATTTTGTCTGGAAAACACTACAACGAATGTTGAGTTTACTGAAGAATCGTAAATGACCTGCTCGGGAATGGCTGAAGTCTACTCAACAGCAAGCTGCACTAAACTTTTTTTGTCCTTTGTAGGCTCTGTTGAGACCAGGAAGATTTGATCGGCATATCACGATTGACCTTCCCACTCTGATAGAGCGGCGGGCAATTTTTGAAGTTCACTTGAAGAAGCTTACTCTCAAGATGCCCGTCGAAAAGTACTCTAAACGATTGGCGGAGCTCACTCCTGGAAATAGCGGTATGATCTCCTTAGAAGTGTCATTTGTTGTTGTTGTTGTTGTTGTTGTTGTTGTTGTTGTTTGTCCAGTTGGATGGTTCTAGTTGTTGTTGTTTTGTGATTGCTACAATAGGCCCTTCTCCAAAATGGCGGCCAAAAATTCAAATAAGTTAAAATTAAAAACGTATACCAGCACTAGAAAGAGCACTTTTACTTTAGTAACCCTGCAAAGTTTCAACATATCAGGTGTAATATTAGTTGAGAAAATGTAAGTTGAAAAATGAAAAATTTACAGACGTTTGTATGACTGGGGGTATGACGTATACCCCCAGTCGTACAAACGTCTGTAAATTTGTCAAATTTCATCTTACATTTCCTAAGCTGATATAACACCTAATATGCTGAAACTTTGCAAGGTTACCAAAGTAAAGGTGCTCTTTCCAGAGCGGGTATCAGTTTTTCATTCCGTTCAATTTCAACTCATTCAAATCTGTTGCCGCCATTTTGGAGAAGGGTCTATTGTTTTCCGGCAGCCAACTGGACAAGATTGTAGAATTTTTTGTTAATTCACGCAGTTCTGTTCGACTGGGGCTCTGAGTAAGTAAGCCCAAGTGGTAAGGCTTAAGTAGCAGGAATTGAAGGGAGCAGAATTTTCTTCACCGAGGCTGTTGTTACCTTTTTGAAGATTCTCACTCAGTTTTTTTTTCCTTCGATCTTATGCTGACGTTGTGAGCGCTGGGTCTGTGCTCGCATCTTTCTTTTCTTGCTCTTCGTCTGTTTAATTAACCCTTTAGCCCCAAATCATTGGTATCCATCGGTCTTGTCAAACTATGGAATTGCGCGCCGGAAGCATATTCTTCTGTGGCTGGAAAGGCCAATTCTTGAATGACAGTCCTTTCCACAGGTGAGGCAGATGAAGGTAGAGTCTTTATGCTCCTCTTGCTGTTTCTTCTTTCTTCTCCTTCTCTTCTCTTCTGTGTTGGATGTGAGTGTTTCCTCAAAAGTATCAAGGCCATCTTTCACCGCTCCCCTCCAGGCTGATCTGTCTTTGGCAAGAGTTTCCCAAGAGTTGGTATTGATGTTCATGGATTTCAGGTCGCGTTTACAGATGTCTTTGAATTCAAGAGCTCAACGTAGAACCAACTATCGGCGAGTTGAAGAAGGCTTTCAATTGCCTTTCTTCTGGAAAGGCACCAGGGAAAGATGGCATCCCACAAGAGATTGCGAAACTCTGCACAGGATCCCTACTGATAGCCCCTAATAACAAAGAGCAAATTCTCCTATCTTGTCCCCATACATTTCCTTATAAAAGCACTGAGGAGAAGTTATTAATATATCAAGAAAATTCACCTTGGGTGATCGTATCCTAAATTCTCATGACCTCAGGGGTTGAACGAGTATTGATATTACAAGGAAAAATTTGATGTTGATCACTGGGCCTCAAGGGTTAAATCACAATGAACGTTTTGTCCGCGTTTTCGCAGACTTGGTGTCACTTGCATAAAAATATAAAATACCGGTAAATGTATAAACCACTTTAGTTAATAGTCACTCTATTTAGCGTAGAGCACTAATTGGGGACATTCTCTGGATCGAATTGGAATTTAGAAATGTTTGGCTTTGAGCAGAGGGAAATTCCGGAGAACCCGGAGAAAACCCTCTCGGAAAAAGGACGAGAACCAGCAACAAACTCAACCCACGGCATACACTGGTGTAAGGCGAGTGCTCTCACCACTGCGCCATCCCTGCGTCATGCTCCCTGCATGCTTTCTTGATTCGAGTTTGTTGCTTTTATTGTGAGTGGCCAGATGTGATGACTTGTACGTTTTAACTGTGTGCTGTTAATGTGCAACTATATATTTCTCTTTATTTCAAGGTGCCGACATTGCCAATATTTGTAACGAAGCAGCGCTGCACGCGGCCCGCTTGAATAAGAAAAGTGTGGACCAGAAAAACTTCGAGTATGCTGTGGAGAGAGTCATAGCTGGTAAGGATTATTGAATAATGATGATGATGATGATGATGATGATGTTGATGATGATGTCTATTTGAGAAAGGGTTGACTCCAAGGCTTAGTATGAGAGGCAGAGGCAGGAAAAATCCGGAAATCAAATGAATCACAAAATTCCCGGAAATCTCATCCGGAATTTTCGGGGTGAAACGGAACGTTGGGTTGTCATTTCTCTCGTTTCCAGTCTCCTATTAATAAAAGTCGCTCGGGATTGTAAATTGCAAGCGCCGATGGTAATCCCAACCGTTTTTTCTTGCAAATAGTAAACACTATAGTTGGGCTCCGCGCGCGCGGAACGCCATGGGTAAGAAAATATGGCAACCTATCGATACAAGAAATTTTGGTAGTGTGAAGTGATTCGATATCACAGATAACGGAGTTGTTGCTAAAGCTTTTAGACACTCTTTTCTGATTTGCGATATCAGGGCTGAGTATCTCCCGGCCACTCAATGCTAGGGGCGTTCAGCAGAAACGTTTTTCAGGCAACGTGTGTCGTTATTCATTTTATTCGGATAATATTTTCTTTAGGTACTCTGTAAAAGTGTGCTTGTGTCCATACACCTGAGTCGAGAGATGCATCCCGAAGCAAACTGCCTTGGTTAAGGACATAACGCGAATGTGAAGACTAGGGCTCAATCTTTCGAATTTTCCGGGGGATTTTTGTTTTTGTTTTTCAAATCACAAGGCGTAGAGATCGCGCTTCCTCGGTATCATAAAAAGCGCCAAAAACTCGACTTATACACTGAACTATTTATTAAACTTAATATTTGCCTGCTTAACATTAATACAAGACTCAGATAATATATGTCAACAGCGGGTCGTTGGCCTGATATTTTTCCTTCTGTTCCTAATCCTTAAGTCGACATATTAATCCTCGAGCTAGAGAGGATCGCCTTTTGAGCGAGCTTTACTTCTCTATCTGTCATACTGGACATGTCAACTTTATAGATATAGGACAATGGAAGAGAATACCCTGCGTTAGACCTCGTCACTTGCGAAAAATCAGTCATCAGTCATTGGTCATAACACTACCCAAATATGGTCATGGTGCACTAAATACCATATTATAAGAAATCAACCTTTGTGTTGATTAAGGTATTATAAGAAAAATCAGTTCTCGATGGAGGAAGTTAACGCCAGAAAGTGTTAAATTTCAAATTGAGGGAGATTAACGCAATTAACACAAGGTGCCAAATTTACCGGAGAAGTTATTTCAGTAAGCTGAAAGACTCCCATTAAGGCTTTCAAATACCCATAAGTATTAATAACCATTGTTTTCGAGTAGAGCAATTCAAGAAATGTGGGAAATTTAATAGGGAAAACAGAGAAGGGTTCCTTTTCTGTGGAGAAAGATTTTGTTGATGACTCAAAATCTATCTTGACCGAAATCCTAGAGGCAGATGTTGAAATTTCCTCCTGTGAGAGCGACCAATGAATATTGTAAACGAGCTACCTAGATTAATTTGTGAGAGATTCAAATACAGTACGCGGAAATGTTTTCTAGGTGTCAAGAACTGTCTTGACTGAATCCAGAATTTGGGATGAAAATGATGGAAATTAAGGTAGCGGAAATGAAGGCTATACACTTAATTAACAGCGCAGAAATGAACGCTCTCGAAAATTAACGCGAATTTTTAAAATTCACGTCGTTTTCCTATAATAGCCGGGGTATTCGTCGTCCGTAGTAAACAGATATCCCGCGATATACGTAATTTCGTATGTCGGGGAGAAAGATAATAATAATAATAATAATAATAATAATAATAATAATAATAATGATAATAATAACAATTTGTATAGCCCATTAGCGCCTTAAAATGAACTTAGGTTTAAAATACAATCCTAAAAATACAAAGTCGAGAAAATTTTAAATAAAGTCTAAATGGGTTCTATCGCCATATGAAAGTATTAAACTTTTGGAACTCATCCATAAGCATCCATCAAAAGATATCCCGTCAGCTGTCTCTTAAAACAGCCGTTCTCACACTAGAGGACGCATTACCCTACTGGACGAACTTTGCCAAGCATTTGTTGTTCGTCTGGTTACGCAACGCAAGTATAAAGACGGGCACAAGACGCATTAGCCGTCTGGACGAACTGTCTTCCGTTGTGCTTCGTTTCCACTCCACCACCGACGCAGTACCACAGTTTCTTGAGACCTTTAGAAACTAACCCCCTACTAACGAAGCAACTGTGTCATTTTCTTCTATTGCCTCTTTCACTCCGTTTGCATACCTTGTTTAAGATCATAGTTGCGTTTTAACTTAACATTGTATACAAAACACTCCAAATGTCCGCTAGTAAATTTAAAGGTGAAAGTGTTTAACAGTTGATTGAAAGCCGATTAAGTGGTATCTAAAGTCTCTGTAGTCCTCAAAATTTGTTCAACCAGAATTGTTTACCAGGCCCCAGTTGTTCAAAGGCCGGGTAACATTATCCACTGGATAAGGCACTATTCAGTCCTATTCAGGGTCTAAAATAAACTTCACGTTAAACGCTGTCCAAGGTTTTCTTACACTCTCAGACTTAACTGTGGTTAGATTGTGCATATTCGCTTGTACAAGAGGAAATACTGAAGTCTTCGCACAGATTGGAACTGTCGGATAGTGACTAATCCATAGGATAAAGTTATCCAGCCTTTGAACAACTGGCCCCAGAATATCAGTTTTAAGAAATAAACATTGAATCACTGCTAAGTTGTGCAACAGTCTTTCAACTACTCGGCTTTGTAGTCATCGAGCCAGCTCTGCAACTCCGTAAAGTTGTATTCGTACGGGCCATTACCACCCAAATAAACTATTCGTCCATGTTGTATTACGACAAGTCTCTCAGGGAACCCTCCGTAAGCTTTGGTGGCTTCGTCCTCCATTGTATCAACCAGCACTGGGACAGTACATCGGCTGGAATTTTTCAAGTTTTCTGCAGCCTCGCAGCGTTCCTTCAAACTCCTATGCTGTGCGATTTTAACGGTGTTCTGTGAAAGAGGCAAGAAGCAACTTGCTGTGAATTCTTTCTGAGTCTTGATAATCAAACGTACCATGTAAAGAACTCCGTGGTTAACTTTCAAACTGTCAATTTTGGAAAGCGAAAGAAATGCGAGGCGTGAAGAAAAAATTTACAGGCCCCAGTTCTTATGGTTGGAGTACATTTTTTGCCGCCAGATAGCGATTTATTCACTGCACTGTAGGAATTTATTCATGCGAGTGTATATTCAGGCGGCAATCAACCTTTCATACGCCCGCACGCACAACTATCCCTAAGGGAGGGGAGGGAAGGGCTGCTTATAGCTTGTCGCAAGTGTCGCGAAATATTTTCTCCGCCCCGTTTTCCTAGTGTCTTTCCTTCTCACTCCTCACAGTATTGATCTGATTTAATTCTTTTTTTCATGCGTGCCAAATTTCCCTCACTACACAATAAATCTGAGTGTTTGAACACGCTATTCTTTGAGTTAATTTATACGCCCTATTTCGTCTAGTCAGTACAATTCAAGTTAGAGATATCGATCGAATTTGGACTGTTTTCCAGGATTATCCTATTCGCTTAAGTAAAGTCTGCCAATTGTTATTTTCCGTGATTTTTGGACTGATTTATGATGATCGTGACCAGTTTTTCTGCGACTTGAACTTCATTCGACACGGCTGAAATCTGACGTAAAATAAATTAGGCCTTTATCTGATAAGAATCTATTTCGGGAAAAGAGCAAAACAGCGCCATGCTAAATGACTTGCTGACAGTATTCATTCGAATGGTTATGGTGATCGGCGCGCAGGCTCGAACGGTTGTAGTAGCCGGAGAAAGGAGTTGAGCTTGATGTCCGACACTTTCTCAAGTTCGTGCTTTGATCTGAGATCATTCACTTATTACTGATGCCAAAAAGCTGAATGCCCTCAAGCGACTTCGATGACCGAACAAACATCCGGAGGAACAAAAGTTTTTTTTGTTTGTTTTTTAAATAAATTTTGCCTAAAATCCGCGGTAGACGGTGCTAGGAAAAATGTGCAGAATCTATCTTAGTTAACAAGAATTGGTTGAATTGGTTGTAACAGCGTGAAAACATACAGGGTAATTAACAAACTGATTCAACAAAACTCAGTAAGTTGACCTAGCTTATAGCCAGTTGCAGGCGTTCAGATAGAACTCGGCTTCTCTTCCAAGTCTCTCCGCATAATTATCATTCGCTCCCATAGCGGTTACTTTGTGCCGCTCCCATTTATGTGCCAAGAACAGGCTACTTAGCCTAGCTTAGCCTACCAGATGAGTCTTCGATACCTCAGTAGGTAGAGCGTTCATACTGAGGTTGTCCCCGTTGGGAACTCGAATTTTGTTTCCTTTCGAGTAAGTCGACATTGGTTGTGTTCGCAAGTGCATAAACAGTTCTTTAACAGAAAAAAGAAACTTACGTGCCAGCCCCATTCGTCGGTTGGATGAGCTTCGCAAACGTAAACAACAACAAAATCTGCTATGTGTTTAAAATCCCGAACGATTTTTGGAAAATCATTCACCAAGGGAACTGAAAATGCAGTTCAGGTGCTGCTGCCGAAGTTAAGCACCAGAGGCCGGTTTCCGTTCACGAAATCCAGCAATGTGCACTCTTTGCCTTCAGTGGTGACCAGCTTGCAGTTTGGTGCACGAGAGCCGAGTTGGACCGTCTTGTTCAGATCGCATATAAATAATTTTAAAACGGCTGAAAACATCTTAGTAGTCCCATAGTCATCCCAAAAGTCTTGATAAGGGATCTTAAGGTAACGTTCTTCGCGTCTTTTTAGTCGTTCTTTGAGGAAAGGAATGTACGAAGCGATTCGTAACACAATCACCAGAATTGCGACTTTTACGACGGTTAAGCCCGTCGCGATTCTATGAGTCAACGCCGACATCTCCAACGTTATCAGAAAGGTCGATCGAAATAATCTGCTTGGACGAATATTGACCCGGTTATAAATAACAGCGCAACTGTTCATGAACTTTCAAGTGGGAATTAACATTTTTCAGATGTTTTGAGTTGCTTGTTTGTATCACGAGTTTGTTTGAATGATGTGGTGAAGAGATCCTTCTTTTCGCCACTTACCGGTACGTACGTTCCACTTCACACGGTCACGTCTTAGGATTAATTAATTTTAGGATTTAATTTATGGGCACCAATCTGCGAAACTGCTGAACGTGCAGAACCTACTAAAATGACTTTATAATATTTTTACACTAGCATTTCAATGTGATCAACACCAGCGTTTAAATTCGTATATAACAAGACGCTATCTATTTGGGAAAGGGTTGACTCCAAGTCTTAGTATGAGAGGCAGAGGTAGGAAAAATCTGGAAATTTCGGTCAAAAATCAAATGGATAACAAACTTCCTGGAAATTTCATCGGGAATTTTCGGGCTGGAACGGAACTTCGGGTTGACATTTCTCTCGTTTCCAGTCTCCTATCAATGAAAGTCGCTCGGCATTGCAAATGGCAAGCGCCAACGGTAATCCTAACCGTTTTTACTTGCAAATAGTAAACACACCACGTGCCTGAACTAACGATGCAAATTATAGCGGGGCTCTGCGCGCGCGGAACGCCATGGGTAAGAAAATATGGTAACCTATCGATGGTAGAAATTTTGGTAGTGTGAAATGATTCGATATCACAGATAACGGAGTTCTTGCTGAAGCTATTAGACACTCTTTTCTGATTTGCAATATCAGGGCTAAGTGTATCCCGGCTGCCCAATGCTAGGGGCGTTCAGCAGGAGCGTTTTGCAGGCAACGTGTGTCGTCATTCACTTTATTAGGATATTTTTTTGGGGTACTCTGTTTAATTGTGCTTGTGTCTATACGCCTGAGTCGAGAGATGCATCCCGAAGCAAACTGCCTTGGTTAAGGACATAACGCGAATGTGAAGACTAGGGCTCAATCTTTCAAATTTTATTATTATTTTTTTTTTGTTTTGGTTTTTTTTTTTTTTCAAATCAGAAGACGTAGAGCACCGCGCTTCCTCAATATCATAATCAAAGCCTCCTGTGAGCCAACTCGTGAATGCAGAATTGAATACATGTAGTGGTAACCGTAAAGGATTCGTGGACGATTAAATTACACGCGCACTCTGATTCCTTCCCATGCATACGTGAAGCAATGCAAGGGTGGACGTGTGCGTTTCTTTTGGTGGTTTTGCGTGGTTGCCAATCGACAAAAAAGCGTCCAGTTTTTCTTCCAAGAACCTCCGTAATATTTTTTTCCTCGTGTCGTGTTGTTGGCGAATGAAACTTGACACATTTGAACGACTTTGGTTGCCTAGCACATGACCTAAATCTTCCTGTTTTCAGCATAGTAATATTCCTTTCTACGTTCAAACGACGGCTTCTGTCACGTTTTATATCAGAAGCTTTCAATCTTGCTAAAGTTGCTATTTTGGCTTTATATTGTCGCTGTGCATTAGGAAATTTTCAGTGTTAACATTTGTTCTCTTGAATCGATCTTATCTCTTACACTGGACCCCGAATGAAATTTATCGCGGCTTCTGTCTGGGCGAATTTCATCCGCTAGTTGCGACGACATGTGTTTGTTTACATTACGCCCAGTTGTCACGTTCATCAATAAAAATAGAAAAACAGACAAAACTAAGAACCTTTCCTAATTAAAAAAAATTATACAGATAGGTCTTTTTATAGGCCTAAGAAGCACAAGCATATAATTTTCGCCACGAGGCGACTTGCAAGCGATTTGAAGTCAATTTTGAAGCGAACTTATCCAAGCACGTTTTTCAAACATTTTGCAAAAACTGTTTGGAATACGAAAAATCGGTCTATTAAAATAGTATTTTAGTACAAATTCACAATCAAACCTGTAATTTTTTCTGTGTTGTATTCCGAGAAACACTGGAACATTACCAAGGAACTCTGCGGATTAAAAGTTAATTTGAGATCCGCCCGCTCATCAGGCTAATAAAACCACAACGCGAACAAAAATTTCTTCGCCGTTAATGCTTGATTTCCGCTGTTGAAACTGTCGAGCATCCCTTAGAAGTTTCCTGTTTCGATTCACCGTTTCCGAGAGGTGTGTTTCCCTTCCGAAAACGAATTTCAACCAGCGCCAGAGTGAAATTCCGCTACATTACGATCACTCATTCACTGCGCATGCCTGAAAGTTAACAACAGAACCAATCAAGCAACCAAGTGAAAACGCCACCATCGCTATAACTCGTTTATTGCGCATGCGCGCATTCACGAGTTAAAAAGCGCAAAACTAAATTCCTTTCACACTCGATTTTCATACTGAACTATTTATTATACTTGATATTTGCCTGCTTGTGTAACACATCAACATTGATTCAAGACTCAGATAATATATTACAACAGCGGGCCGTTAACCTGATATTTTTCCTTCTGTTCCTAATCCTTAAGTCAACATATCAATCCTCGAGCTAGAGAGGATCGCCTTTTGCGCGAGCTTTACTTCTCTATCTGTCATAATGGACATGTCAACTTTATAGATATAGGACATTAAAAGAGAATACCCTGCGTTAGACCACGTCACTTTCGAAAAATTAGTTTTCGAGTTAAGGATAATTCCTAGGGATATCAGTCATCAGTCATTGGTCATAACACTACCCAAATATGGTCATGGTGCACTGAATACCGTATTATAGGAAATCAAAGTTTGTGTTGAGTAAGGTATTATAAGAAAAATTAGTTCTCAATAGAGGAAGTTAACGCCAGAGAGTGTGTAAAATTTTAAATTGAGGGAGATTAAAGCAATTAACACAAGGTGCCAAATTTACCGGAGAAGTTATTTCAGTAAGCCGAAAGACTCCCATTAAGGCTTTAAATACCCATAAGTATTAATAACCATTGTTTTCGAGTAGAGCAATTCAAGAAGTGTGGGAAATTTAATAGGGAAAACAGAGAAGGGTTCGTTTTCTGTGGAGAAAGATTTTGTTGATGACTCAAAATCTATCTTGGTCGAAATCCTAGGGGTAGATGTTGAGATTTCCTCCTGTTAGAGCGACCAATGAATATTGTAAACGAGCTACCTAGATTAATTTGTGAGAGATTCAAATACAGTACGCGGAAATGTTTTCTAGGTGTCAAGAACTGTCTAGACTGGATCCAGAATTTGGGATGAAAATGATGGAAATTAAGGTAGCGGAAATGAAGGCTATACACTTAATTAACAGCGCGGAAATCAACGCTCACGAAAATTAACGCGAATTTTTTACAATTTGTTACCTTGATCACGGTTGCGTTTTCTCTACATTGTATACAAAACACTCCAAATGTCCGGTAGTAAAATGTTAAAGGTGAATGTGTTTAGGAGTTGATTGAAAGCTGTTTAAGTGGTTTCTAAAGTCTCTGTAATCCTCAAAATTTGTTCAACCAGGATTGTTTACCAGAATATCAGTTTTAAGAAATAAACATTGAATCACCGCTAAGTTGTGCAACAGTCTTTCAACTTCTCGGCTTTGTAGTCATCGAGCCAGCTCTGCAACTCCGTAAAGTTGTATTCGTACGGACCATTACCACCCAAATAAACTATTCGTCCATGTTGTATTACGACAAGTCTCTCAGGGAACCCTCCATAAGCTTTGGTGGCTTTGTCCTCCATTGTATCAACCAGCACTGGGACAGTACATCGGCTGGAATTTTTCAAGTTTTCTGCAGCCTCGCAGCGTTCCTTCAAACTCCTATGCTGTGCAATTTTAACGGTGTTCTGTGAAAGAGTCAAGAAGCAACTTGCTGTGAATTCTTTTCGAGTCTTGATAATCAAACGTACCAGGCAACAAAACTCCGTTGTTAACTTTCAAACTGTCAATTGTGGAAAGCGAAAGAAATGCGAGGCGCGAAGAAAAAATATCAGGCCCCAGTTCTTCGAAGAACGGATAACTTAATCCAGCGGATAAAATGTTTGGTTGGAGTACATTTTTTGCCGCCAGATAGCGATTTATTCACTGCACTGTAGGAATTTATTCATGCGAGTGTATATTCAGGCGGCACTCAACCTTCACATACGCTCGCACGCACAACTATCCCTAAGGGAGGGGAGGGAGGGGCTGCTTAAAGCTTATAGGAAGTGTCGCGAAATATTTTCTCCGCCCCGTTTTCCTAGTATCTTTTCTTGTCACTCCTCACAGTATTGATCTGATTTGATTCTCTTTTTTTTCTTTTTTTTTTTCGTGCGTGCCAAATTTCCCTTCCTACACAATAAATCTGAGAACTTTAAACACGCTATTCTTTGAGTTAATTTATACGCCCCATTTCGTCGCGCGTCAGTACAATTCAAGTTAGAGATATCGATCGAATCTGCACTGTTTCCCACGATTATCCTGTTCGCTTAAGTAAAGTCTGCCAATTGTTGTTTTCCGTGATTTTTGGACTGACTTATGATGATCGTAACCAGTTTTTGTGCGGCTTGAACTTCATTCGACACGGCTGAAATCCGACGTAAAGTAAACTGGGCCTTTATCTGATAAGAATTCATTTTGGGAAAAGAGCAAAACAGCGCCATGCGAAATGACTTGCCAACAGTATCCATTCGAATGGTCAAAGTGACCGGCAAGCAGGCTCGAACTGCACTAACCGGAGAAAGGAGGTGCGCTTGATAACCGACACTTTCTCAAGTCCGTACTTTGATCTGAGATCATTCACTGATTACTGATGCCAAAACGCTGAACGCCCTCAAGCGACTTCGATGACCGAACATACCACCGAAGGAACAAAAGTTGTTTGTTTTAGGTTTTTTGTTTGTTTTTTTTTTTGTTTGTTTGTTTTGTTTTTTTTTTAAATAAATTTTGCCTAAAGTCTGCAGTAGATGGTCCTGGGAAAAATGTGCAGAATCTATCTTAGTTAACAAGAATTGGTTGAATAGGTTGTAACAGCGTGAAAACATACAGGGTAATTAACAAACTGATTCAACAAAACCCAGTAAGGTGACCTACTGTAGCTTATAGCCAGTTGCAGGCTTTCAGATAGAACTCGGCTTCTCTCCCAAGTCTCTCCACATAATTATCATTCGCTCCCATAGCGGTTTCTTCGTGCCGCTCCCATTTATGTGCCAAGAACAGGCTACTTAGCCTAGCTTAGCCCACCAAATGGGTCTTCAATACCTCAGTGGGTAGAGCGTTCCTACTGAGGTTGCCCCCGTTGGAAACTCGAATTTTGTTTCCTTTCGAGTAAGTCGACATTGGTTGTGTTCGCAAGTGCATAAACAAGTTTTTAACAGAAAAAAGAAACTTACGTGCCAGCCCCATTCGTCGGTTGGATGAGCTTCGCAAACGTAAACAACAACAAAATCTGCCACATGTTTAAAATCCTGAACGATTTTTGGAAAATCATTCATGAAGGGAACTGAAAATGCAGTTCAGGTGCTGCTGCCGAAGTTAAGCACCAGAGGCCGGTTGCCGTTCACGAAATCCAGCAATGTGCACTCTTTGCCCTCAGTGGTGACCAGCTTGCAGTTCGGTGCACGAGAGCCGAGTTGGACCGTCTTGTTCAGATCGCATTTAAATGACTTTAAAACGGCTGAAAACATCTTAGTAGTCCCATAGTCATCCCAGAAGTCTTCATAAGGGACCTTGAAGTAGCGTTCTTCGCGTCTTTTTAGTCGTTCTTTGAGGAAAGGAATGTACGAAGCGATTCGTAACACAATCACTAGAATTGCGACTTTTGCCACGGTTAAGCCCGTCGCTATTCTATGAGTCAACGCCGACATCTCCAACATTATCGGAAAGCTCGATAGAAATCTGCTCGGACGAATTGGCCCGGTTATAAATAACAGCGCAACTGTTCATGAATATTCAAGTGGGAATTAACATTTTTCAGATGTTTTGAGTTGCTTGTTTGTATCACGAGTTTGTTTGAATGATGTGGTGAAGAGATCCTTCTTGTCGGTACGTACGTTCCACTTCAGTCAGTCACGTCTTAGGATTAATTAATTTCAGGATTTAATTATGGGCACCAGTCTGCGGAAGTGCCGAACCTGCAGAACCTACTAAAATGACTTTTTTTGTACACTACTGATTTCATTTAATTGCATTTTCAAAGTGATCATCACCAGCGTTAAATTCCTGTATACATGCGGTTGAGGAGAGCGTGACATGGCGTGACAGCTTTTGTTTTCTTTGCATTCTCTGCTGTTTTTCGGACGACTTAAAATTAATGAGTTAGATTAAGCTTCAATCTGGAAAAATGCCATCAAATTTTTATGTATTTAAAGCTATTAAGAATTATTATTTCTTAATTATATTCGAAAAAAGCCCTTGCTAAGATCTGTTTTTCCCGTTTAGTCAAAAACTGGGCAAAGGAAAGTTTGTGTTTTATTGGAGGCACCGTTCTTGACTAACACTTGCACCTCAGACCAAAACAAAAGTCGTCTGAACCGCCCATTTGCATCACTTGCTCGTGACTCTAAAAAGGACACCCAGTGCTTTCATTTTATGAGGAAATAACAGTTTGTGAGGAAGGAAACATTGACGAAAGTGCCGTGACAATGTTTTGGAACGTGACATCATTAGGAATGGCGAACGCTTTTTCAAACACAAAACTACAACGCGAAATTTAAAGGCAGATTTCATGAATCTCGCAGTCTCCATTTGGCTCAATGCGTCTCGGTTTCTCGATTTCCCTGTGCGAGGTTAAGGAAGTGTCCTGGATTGCAGCTAAGTATTAAATCAGATTATCTCATCTTCTCGTTAAGTCTCGAATTTCCTTTGTTTCCGAATAAAAAAAATCGGAAGAGATTGACGGAGAGAAAACCGAGGGAATAAGTAGAATAGAGTATCAGGAATTAAAAAAAATAAATGACTTGCTTTGCAGTTCCTCGGATTATTTACACTCTTTATAACGATGACCACAACTAAAACAAAATCCTTGAATCTAATTGGCTGTCAGCAGTCTTGATTTGAGCTATCATGCGCGCTGTGAAAGGACGCTTGCACTTCAGTGGTTCTCTTTGACACGTCTCCTATTTTTGACAAGATTGTTTGAGTCAACGTCAAAACAATGTCTACAACTCAGAGGTTTTTTTGAGTAAATTATTTCGTTATAAATAACCGCGCCATTGTTTGAGAAGAATTGGCAGTTAACATTTCTTAGATGTTTAGAAATCAATTCTCGAGTTGCTTGTTTAATAAGGCAGTCACGGGATGTCTCTGTTCATGTTTGATATAACCCTTACATTCCACTCCAGGTCCCAGTTGTTCAAAGAGTGGATAATGTTATCCACTGGATAGGTCGCTATCCGGCAGATGAAATGTGTCAGTGCAAGATTTCCCGTACAGTCAGCCCATAATTTGTGGATAGAGTAGAAGCATATGTCAAATTTAAGTATGGGATTGTGTGGAAAACTTGCCAAAAGCATTAGTTGGAGTACATCTGCTCCGCTGAATAGCGACTTATCCAGTGGATAAAGTTATCCACTCTTTGAACAACTGAGGCCAGATGGTTATTTTTTAGGATTTAATAATAACTGTAACAAAAATTTCAAATCTGTTTGGCTGTCGACAACCATGATTTTAGCTTTAATAGATGACAGTGCCCGCCATCACGCACCCGGCAATTTACCATTAATATTCAGAAGCACACAACGGGTCATTTCGTTGGATATCTGTTCGGAAAACCTTAATCGCCTCAGAAATCATTCAGATTTAGTTTTAAAGAAAATCTAAAGTTTTCCTTGGCAAAATATCAAGACTAATTCCTTTTGTTGGGGATGGGCAAATTCATGTTGTTAAAAATGCATGCGAAATAAGGTCAGCTAGCATTTTCGAAAAGCTTACAACTGCTGGTAAATTAGGGAAAGAAAATTCCATTTCCTCAAACTTTCTGTAATTTAAAAGTTCGCGAAAGTATCCGAACAGATCAATCCGTATTAGCTTATATAAATATACCTTTAAAAAATGACCACACACAAAACGACCTTTGAACACAGGAGACATTTGAAGTGTTTTGCTGAAATGTTCTCGTTGGTTACCCCTGAGTAGATTTATCCACAGACCATCTCAAAGGTTAGAACCACTTTTGGTTAATCCAAGGCTTGAATATCGGGAAAAAAAACGACTTAAATTCTTCATACATTAACTTAGTAAAAAGGCAGACCGCGTTTGTCCAGCTATCTTTTTTACTACACCAATAAAGATTGTTAGGACGTGCCTTTTACGTGCCACAATGACTTGCACAGAGCTGACTGCCACAGCCAAACCTCCTTTAAAGCAACGTGGTGCTAAGGCTCTGGATTGTGTCAGTTCTGAGGCCGAAATACTCAAAGACAAACCGCGTTTATCCAGCTATCGTTTTTGCTGCATCAACAAAGATTGTTAGGACGTGCTTTTGACATGCTACAATGACTTGCGCAGAGCTGAAGGGCGGTCAACCCTAACATTTGACAGGCACAGCCAAACCTTCTTTAAAGTGATGTGGTCCTAACTCTGCATTTTGTCAGTTCTGTGGTTGAAATCCTTAAGTGTAAACATGTAAATTAATTCAAAGGTCTTCTGCAGTCCTCAAATAACTTCATGACTCCAAGTTGTTTCAGCAAGAGTGTTAAGACGTCGTGAGAGATACTTTGAGATAACCCTTGTTACTGATTGAGTAATTCCAGTTACAAAACCGTTTTATGTTTGGAGAGCGTTCTTGGAATTAATGTGATTAGCATTTTCCATCAACGTTTTAAATTACAAGTGTATGCGCAAGACCGAAGGGTAGAAAAAATAGGCCTTTTCAGTATAGACAACAACCACTCTCAAGAGCGGAAAACGCGCGCGCGACAGTCTCGCGCGGCATGGAAACTCGACATGAAATGGCGAATTTCTTACGTTCCCGCAGTTTTGTAAAGTTCTTAAATTTAACCAGGACTAATGGCGAAACTTTTACTCTTTGTTCATACCAGGTATGGAGAAGAAAACCCACGCGATGTCGCCTGAAGAACGGAAAATAGTAGCGATCCATGAGGCTGGGCATGCTGTGGTAGGGTGGATGTTAGAACACACGGACCCACTGCTTAAGGTGACTCAAGAAAGAATTTTCAACCGTTATAATGAACCGAAGCCCAGTGGTCTTCTCAGTTTAGATATATTGATATTCAGCTTCACGATGAGGTTTAGAGGACGTAGACAAAGGAATTTGTATGATCTCATTTATTCACTTCTGTTGTTTTGTGTCCTCAAGGCTTTAGATACTAGTTCGAGTACAAGCACAAGACTTTCCAATAGGGAAAGAGTGTGCGCGCGTGAACCAGCCTCGTTCCCGAGAGAGGACTCTGGGAACGAGGTTGCGTGTGAACCATTGTCATTTTGGCGGGAAAACGAGATAGCCGTCGTCATTTTACTACGAGTTTTTGTGAGAACGCCGTTGCGGTGAAAACAAGTCCTCGAAACATAGGTGATCTCGTCTTTGTGGAATCACGTAAAGGCTTAGCTATCATCTATCAAAATAACTGCTTCAAATTCGTTGCTCTAAAAGAGCAAATTGGTGCTTCCTGGGAAATATTTCTTCTTAGTTCTTCGCTAAAAACTTGTAGACAAATTTCCTATTTGTAGTGGTACTCGTTTACTAGAATCTAAAGCTCTCTAACATTTGGACAGCATATTATTGTATGGTTACAGGCCGCACTTTAGTCTTCTCAAACGTAATTCAAGACGCAGAGAAACTAGTAAACATCTCGGTAAACCAGTGCCATTTTCACACAGAAAACACGAAATACATTTTACTTTGAAGGGTGAATGACCCAAAAGTCGAACAGCAGAGAGCAGACTGGATTGTTATCTGTAACTAAAGCTGTATTCCGAGCGAGTGACATGGTTCGTACAAATAAGTATTTCGAGTAAAGAGTGATCTCTTTTGATTTACCGAGTTAACACTGTAGAAAAACTGAAATTAAGCAGATTCGTGTTGCTAGATTCATTAAAAAACAACTCTTAAAACTCGTATGGTGTTTTTGTGCATTTTTTTTCTGAATTTCTTCAAGTCGCGTTTTTCTCAGATTTGTTCCTTTTTTTTAGCCGTTCTCTTTGTTTCTTGATTTAGATTTCGTGATTAAATGAATTTTTGCTGGGATTTATGTTCGTGAGAGCTGACAGTGTGTTGTTTCATTTTTCGCTTAGGTCTCCATTGTTCCTCGTACCAATGCTACCTTGGGTTACGCACAGTATCTTCCTTCTGATAACAAACTGTACAGTACAGAACAGGTATTAATGCGCCAATCAATTTGAACCTTCAATATCCCCACTCCCCACCCCTTCCCCCCCCCCCCCCCGGGTATTTGACCAATTTCCGATCCCGGGGAGTAGGGCATTTGATGCGAAGGCCTTCCAGGGGGTGGGGGATTTGAACTTTACCCGGGTGGGGTGGGGAATATGCACTTGAAGTGTCAAGTTTACACCTTTCTGCATGTCTAGCGAATACACGTGCTTCCAAGGTCCTGATCCATGGTCGAATTCAAGAAGAAAATATCGCTTTTGTAAAAGACGATTGGCTCAACCAAAAGGGTCTCCGCAAACTTTGCAGTGTTTTCAACGGAAATTTGACTGAATGTAAATGAACAAGTTTCCAAACAGTATATTTGACCGTCAAATTCAGCGTATTAGGGTGGGACATTTGAACGGCTTTTTGGTCCTGCGGGACGGGAATTTGAACAAGCCAATTTTCAAAAGTTCAGTTCCCCGGGTGTTGTCCGGGAGGGATGTTGAAGTATCAAATTGGGCCGCTTTCATGCGGAAACTGGGTTCTTTTAAAATGATGACAAAGTGTGACAATTGTGGGATGAGGCTGAGGGTGACAAGGTCACAAGTAGCGCGCATGCGTGCCTTTGTTTTAGGGTTTCTTAAACCCCTCTTTATAACGGATAATAGGTGGCATATTGTGAACCTTCCAACACCAATCTGGGAACACTACTTTGCCACTGAACACGCTTTTATAGATCTTGTCATATTCGTAATGCACCTTCGACTCCAAAAACTAGGCGGGTTTGGCGTCAATTCTTTCTAAACCATATCCTCGGCTTCTCAATGTTCGTTGTTTCAAAACTTCTCACCAGTACAACTGTGACGGCCATCGGGGTAAGGTTAGTCCCGCCAAGCAGTAGAGAAGTGTTATTGCCTTGAAATTATGCACTTATGTAATGAAGTCCTCCTCGTTCTTCTTTTTGCGCAGTTGTTTGATCGAATGTGTATGATTCTTGGAGGAAGAGCAGCGGAGGCAAAGATATTCAAGAGAGTTACTACAGGTATCTAGAAATGTTTGTAACTTTTTGTCGTAAGAAATCTTTGTAATTTCTATTTATTGCATAATGTTGTCATTAAGGCCTGTTCCAAACGTCGGGCTACTGCCGTGCCGAACGAAATTCAAGAATTTAATTCGACTTAAACACGGCAGTAGCACGACGTTTGAAACCATTTAGTTCGGCAGGCTGAATTAAGTTCGGCACGACTATTTAGCACGGCAGTAGCACGGCAGGCCTTGTCGTGCCGCACGGCAGTAGCGCGACTTGGTTTCAAACGGCGCGCTATTGCCGTGCCGAACAAAATTCATAAATTATTTTAATGTATTTTGGGTTAATTTGCTCGTTCTACGCATTTCCATATTTTAGAATTTGGCGCGACTGAATTAAATTTGACGTTTGAAACCACTGCCGGATCAAATTGATTAAAGTTCGGCACGGTTTTAGCACGACGTTTGGAACAGGCCTAAGTCTGCGCGATGAAATTTCTCATAAGTGCCACCGCATAAATTCCGGAAAAAATTTTAAAGTTTATGATGATCATGGGGAGACCAATCCGGCCCGATTGTTTTGTTTTGTCCTTGTTGTCGTCTTTGTTTTTCTTTTTTTAAATTCCTTTTGTTTATCTATTAACTGGTTAAATTTCGTCCCTAATAGGAGCTGAAGATGATCTTCGTAAAGTAACTGACATAGCCTACAAACAGGTGAACACACTTGATTGATTTGAAATTTTAATGTCTATTTGTTACATTTACAAGTGGATACTAGGACACGAAGTGATACCTTGAAAGAAAGGTTTAAATTTTTGACTGAAACCGTGTACCGTGTACCGTTCTTCCTTGATTAACGTTCCTCTCTCGATAATAGCTTTTGCGCGGTTCGTGGGGATCCAGAAGAGAGAGATTCAGAACTGTCTTTGAAAAGTGCTGTAAAATTGCTAGTGTTAACACTAAAACCGGTCGATTTGGAGTAGTTTTAGTGTTAACCGGAGTACCAGGTCCTCCTAACAGGAGGGGTGAAGGTGGAGGGTAGAAAGGGAAGGAGGCTATTCTTTCCTTTTCCATCGTTTCGCCCTTGCCCCACCCCCTGATACTCAGGTAATTTTAGTCTAGCATGAAATCTTTTCGGGCTTCTATGCTGTTTTTTTCTTTCTGTTAAAATGCTTGCTGGATTGTAGTATTTTTGCCATGCTTTGTTACAGATTGTGACGTTTGGAATGAACCAGCGAGTCGGCAACATCTCATTTCCTGTTATTAAACCATCTGAGCCAGCGAAGAAATTCTACAGCGACAAACTCGCCAAGCTTATGGACGAGGTATGTTCATGCTTTTTGTCAAGCGTTTGGGTTTTGTCGAGTATTAAACCAATGACGCCGTAGTTCCCATTGGAAGAACGTTCAGGGATTTAAAACAACTGAACTATTCAAGGATGGCTAAAGTATAACAAGTTAATTAAATGGTAAATAAGGACCTCAAGCACTCCCTCAAGCAAGCGTGTAACCAATGGTAAGCGCGGGAAAACGTGTACCTTGTGCCAAGGGCGGGAAAACGTGTACCTGGTGCCAAGGGCGGGAAAACGTGTACCTGATGCGAAGCGCGAGAAAACATGGAAGTGGTGCCAAGCGCGGGAAAAGGTGTAATAAAAAGTGCTTATTCTGATTGGTCAGCCAAAAGGAGCAGATTGCTCGATTCTTGAAGAAATTCATCAGGCTAGTAGAAGATAAACAGTCGAGATTGCTCGATTGTTTTAACTTTGAAGCCGTGGCGGCAAACGCGGAAGTGAAGCGAACATTAATAATTTTCTTTTTTAATTTGCTTTTTAATCCAGGAAGTTCGCATATTAGTTGGGAAAGCATTTCAGAAGACTGATGCTATCCTTGAGGAAAACTTGGATAAACTTCAGGGTGTAAGTTGACTTCGCATAATTCTTCATATATACCTAACGCACTTTGTGAAAACGTTCAAAATTAATAAGCACGTTGGAGCTGGGTAAGAAATGTCCTTCACTGGAAGAAAAGTCCAGCTCTTAAAAAGGTTTTTTGTTTTTGTCTTATCCTCAGCTTGCTCAAGAACTATTAACCAAAGAAGTTCTCAATTACGATGACGTTGCTGCAATCCTCGGCCCATGCCCTTTTGGTGATAAGAGAACTCGTTTCACCTCGCCTGAGGCAGCTTCCCAGACCGCTATCCTCAGCAGCTGAAAAGATGCTGGCTTTCTTTGGTGGGGAAATGAACGTTTGAAACATCTAAAAGCTCTTATGAGCCAACGGTGATTCCTCAATGTGATATGTTTACCGTGGAATTCAGCAGAATCGTTTGTACGGTCACTGTTTTTGTTGCAACTCAATGCGGTCAGCAAACGCCACTTTTTTTTTTTTTGAAAAGCACGGCCTGGCAGTGGTTACTGACATATCCTTTGTTTCAATTAAACGCGCTACGTCTTAAGAAATAAATACTAGAAACCTGTAAGACAGTATTAGAGAATATGTTGTATCAGCTGATTAAGTGTGAGTAATGTTATCAACGCTGGAATTCTGCGAAAACTGGTCAGTTAAACTCGTATGCACGTGTTTGTTGACCGAATTATCTACATAGGTTGTAAAGAGTAAAATTACGGGCCTTCATGTTTATATGTGCCACTGAATGTTTGTAAATAAAGCTTCCTACCTTTGCATCCACTTGTTGAGTTGTTGATGTGGTGTCACCTAGGCCCTGTTCAAACGTCGCGCTATCAATTTGCGGAACTCAATAGACCCCTTATTGCTCGGCGGCCATGTTGAGCCTCGCGGGAATAAAAAGCCTTTTTTTCGCACGGCAAGCATCGGCCAGACGTCAGACGCGAATTCAGTGAGAGGCTTGCCGTGCGAAAACAAAGCTTATATTCTCCTGAGATAGAGCATGGCCACCGTGTGGGAAAAGTATATTCGTCTTCACTTTGAAGTCCCTCATCATCATCGAATGACTATGAACGTGGCGACGGAATAGAGGAGGCGGGAAGTTTACATGAGGCGGGGAAGGCGAGGTCACGCCGTATGCCCAGGGCGAAGGGGCAGGAAAAGACTTCACGTTTTTGCAGTGGAAAAAATCGAAGAGGCGAAAAACACTAACGTTGGGAACTAGACATGAAGGGTACGAAAAGAGGGAACGGTAGAACCCCTCGCCCCTCCCCCCCCCCCCCCCCCTCCCTCAAGATTATGGAAAATCACGCAAGTGTTTAAGGGAATCACCATTTCTGGTGATTTCCTTAAACACTAGGAGAGCTGTTCCATTCACCGATGGCACCAAGACAATAGAAAAGAAAAGAAACCAGGGTAGAAAGATGTCTTATAGATAGATCTTCCGAGGAACTTCTATATTAATATATGAGCCATTATACCATGGCCGAGAAATGGCGACCATTAAAATTGTCTTCTGGTTGTTCTTGCACAGCGAAATCAGTAAGATCTAGCAATATTTCTTGATTGCTTTTAATAAAACAATTATTCCATTTGCGCTTGTTGGATATGAGATAATTGTAACGCGTTGGCTATGTGTCATGTCATATCCAACGCGCGCTCTTATAATAATTGTTAATTATTATGCGAGTTTCCCGACTCGTTGAAGTTGTTTTACAAATACTTTCACGTCGAATTGGAAAAAAAGAGCTATTAACGGAAGATGTGAAAACTTTGTGATCTGCGAAGCCACAGACGAAGGCGTGTAAAGGGTCTATCTTATTATATTATATTGACTTCAAAATAAAATGAAAACGTGGAAAAATGTTATAACTTTTACGGTATTTTAAATTACTAAAGTATATCGACGGACATTTAGCGGCTGAAACTGAAAGTATAATAAACAAAAAAATTCCAAAATCAGGTTCTCCCTTGGCCTTGGAATCAAATTCAATTTTTTTGCTCACCGGCTGCCTCACATTATGCGACATAAAACCAAGAGCCCATGACAAGTCGTGGACTCCTGATAAAACATATTATTAAAAACTGGATCATTGTATAATGCAATTCAAGGGATTTGATTGGCTGAGCGGCCATGGTATATGAGCAATTATACCATAGCCAAGAAATGGCGGCCATTAAATTGTCTGCTGGTTCTTCTCTCACAGCGAAATCAGTTAGATCTAGCAATATTTCTTGATTGTTTTTAATAAAACAATTATTCCACTTGCGCTTGTTGGATATGAGATGATTATAGCCAACTCGGCGCTACGCGCCTCGTTGGCTATCTATCATCTCATATCCAACGCGCGCTCGTGGAATAATTGTTAAATATCCGACGGTGCATACAACTTGATGGGAATTGGAAAAAATAATAATTTTATGTATTCAAAAGGATTTAATTTTAATTGAAAAAAGCTTTAGTATTGAAAACAGCTTTTTAAGTGAAAAAAAGATGATCTTTTTCTTCCACATTGATGTGACATCTTGAATATTGACTTAATCGTTGGTTTGTTTTTCATTCACGTATTGAAATTTTACAGAGTGGTTCAAAATATGTTGAAATTACTGAACCTGAGGGTTAGAAATTGAAAGTGTCTTCATGTCTTCAATTATACGGATGTTGCTTTCAGTTGAGCTGTGGGTGTTCAGGCTTAATTAAAATGAAAACAATTCTGCGGGTTATTGAAAATATGCAGCACCTAAGGAGAATCCGCGGGTAATGACTGATTAAAGTTATTTCATACGCGCATGCTCCGTTCAGTGGCTCAGCCCCTTACCTTTTCATGCGCATTCCAAGGTTTACCCTTACCCAATAAAATGGACCTCTTTCTTACACCTCAAAGAAAGGCCAAATAGAAAAGAATTTGTGTACAAAAAACAATTTCATGTTTGAGCAAGGCTGCTTTATCTAAAATTTGCTTAGTTTTTACCAAATTTTAGCAAAATTCCCGCGACAATGCCCCTTTCATGATCATGAAGTACACGACATTGAAGGTTTAAGCCTCAACTATAATTAACAATAATAACTCTACGAGCGCGCGTTGGATACAACATGACAGAGAGCCAACGAGACGCGCAGCGCCCAGTTCCTATGATCATCTCGTATCCAACAAGCACGATACGAGTGGGATACTTGTTTTATCAAAAACAACCGGGAAGAGGTTGTTAAATATTGCTTTCTTTTCCCCCTGACACGTTCTCTTACCATGTTTGTGGGGCATGGTATAATGGTTCTTATGACGTGGCCGTCAAACCAATAAAATTCTAGAACAGCGTTAATGAGTAATTAAGTTTTTAATAATTCCAATGAGACATTAACTCTGTAAACAACATATATTCAAAGTTGCAAGCTGAGCTAAAGACGGGTATCAAAATACTCAGGCTGACCTATCCCATCATTCCTAGGATGTCGAGGTGAGTTGAACTTGCATTTGTCAAAACATTTCTTCAATTCTTCCATAAATATTGGCATTCTATAACAATACACCACTGGGTTAACGACTGAATTGGCCGTATGTAAAACAATTGTTGCCAGCATAACGACTCTTGAAACACAGTTCTGACATACCATAGCTAAAGTGTAAGTAACTGTAGCTGGAAGCTAGCAAGCAAGAGACAACCCTGTTACAATAAACAACGTGTTTGACAATTTTATGTTACGTTCCATGTTTCTCCTTTTTTCGTTGTCAAATGTGTGAAGAGCGCGTCTTAATCGCGTACGTATAATCACATAGCTTGCACAGACAACACAGAGGGATGAGGAAATAGTCCCGCTCAGTATTGGCACATCAGTGTATGTAGGGCTTAAAACTTCAACAACTGATAGTACATAAAGCACTTAAGCACCAATGCCGGCTGCCCAGATGAATGCGATGCTTGAAAAATACATCCGGCTACTAACTGTTCGGTGGTGAAGAGGCCATACAACAGCGTAAACACGTTCCAGCGAAATAACGACGAGTGAAAACACCGAAGAACACGAAAATACAATTTGTATAGACGAGATAAGGTGGCTTTTCTGAGAACTAAAAATGTGTATATTAAATTCTGAATAAGTGAACAAATACAGTTGAAGCTGAGTTGCAAGTAAAGTTACCTGCATCACACCCACGAGAAGATCAGCAACTGCGAGATTGATCAAAAGGTAACTTGCCTTCTGTAGAGTTCGTCGCTTTTTCTAAAACACGTAAATAGTGAATGTGTTCCCAATGCAAATAAGGAAATATTCAATGGAAAGAACAACGCAAAATACGATAAAAACTGCAGAAGACATGTCTTCTTAAATACGCTTGTGGTCAAAATAAGTCCAGCTCAATTTATAGAATCCGCCCGAGATAAATCCGAATCTGATAGCTATTTGTTGTGCAAAACTGTTGACCGTTCCCGGCTGACGAAGCAGATGATTTAAAATTAATCAAGGAAGTGAAGGTTATTGTTTATTTAGTTTGTTTTTCTGCTCGGGTGGGCTAAATAAAACCCCATGAAGCCCATGCGCACTGAAAGTAAATAAAGCAGCGCAACGGCGTGACATTCTTCATTTCATTCAATACTCTTAAGTCCTTTAATTTACATAACATACTTTTTTGATAAAAAAACATTATTCATTATATTTGTGGATGTAAATATATGTCCAAAATATTGTCGTCCTCTTATATCTACGCTAGATTAATTATTTATCTCAAGTTTTTTCTACCACGTTATTGTATGACTTAAGGCTAGCTAGTAGTACACTAAGGTTGCAGATAAATTCACAAATGCGTCATAGGCCGAATATTAAATTTCTAAAAAACTAAAAAGAATTGCATAACTGCGAACAAGAAAGTAAGTTTGTGTCGGTAGAGTGATGCTTATTCTGTTGATCTGAGGGGGTGTAATTCTTAAAGGTATTGCTTTGTTTCTTCCCAACAACAAAGCATTTTTCTCTTTAGCAAGCAGTGCCGTTCATCGGAAAATTGAATGAATGAATTTCGTTGTAAAATTTGTTTACCGCATGAAACGAGCAATTTAACAACAAAGGTATTTAACTGACACAAATATCTGGAAGTGCTGACTGACCAAGTGGTCAATAAAAAATGAAATGCAATAACTAACAATTAGTCAAGGAGGAGCGTAGGGCCGAGCTGGCTATCATCTCATATTCAAGAAGCGTGATTGGAATAATTGTTTTATTTTATTAAAAACAATCAAGGCTTGCTAGATCTTACTAATTTCACTTTGCAAGAACAACCAGAAGACAATTTATTGGTCGCTATTTCTCGGGCATGGTATAAAAGCTCATATACCATGACCGCTAAGCCAATCAAATCCCTGGAATTGCATTATGCAATAATCCAGTTTTTAATAATTTATATTATTTATATTATTTAGTATTTATATTATATTATTTAGTAGCTGCCAATACACACGGTGGCACAAATGGATAATTCGACAACATCTATCTTTTGTACTTTCTTCCCCTTTAATCCAGTCTAATTCAACTGAAGCCGCCATACTATACTTTTTGATATTTATTTTTATATTAATCCTATCGATACTATAGTACATACCGTGTTGCACCAACACTTGTGGCAGACTGATTTTGAGACGGATTCGAGATCCCACGCAAAACTAAGAGTGATGGATCTGAGACTGTTGTAGCAGTACAGAGTGCACACTGATTATGAATCAGCTCAGGCCTTGCTGTCATTAAAAAGCACTTTTTCCCTTAACCAGGTTTTTTTGGAGGAAATGGAAGTTTTAATTAGTTCTCTCCCCCTCCCGGATGTGATACAAGTCCAGGGTTACCTTCCAGTATTTTGACCCATTTATATCGTGTACTGAGCAAGGATTCACAATACGACAGTGCAGAGGGAGATCCGTATACACACTAATCTTAACCTTAAGCCATCGACCTATATCGTAGCATTAACCACTGCACCACTGAAGCTGGGAATGAGATGAGGTTAGTATTTCTCGCTAGATAAATTCTATATAAATAGTAAGCTATAAATATATTCACAATATCAAACGTGGTCAACATTAATTAGGCGACCTTGCTCAAACGAAAACCTTGACAACGAAATCAAGCAGCCGCATCAATCCTTCCTCATTTCTACCAAATCGAGATTAGTGAGAAACTGAATAAAGTTGATACTAGTAAAACAGATAATCCAGAAAACGTTCGAATACACACAATAGCTCCCAACTTGCACGAACACAAGGAGAAGGTTCAGAGTTTTGTTCATCAGGAGGCTCGAGCTCAAAGCTTAACTGACTAACACTCACTGTACTTCCTTGATGCCCTTCTCGATTTCAACCTTTTAAGCATTTCTTTAAAGATGGGCATCCTAAAGCTATATATGATTGGATTAATAATGGAATTGCCTACATTAAAAAGTGTTCCACTATAAAGTAGTGGAACTGAACTGACTCCCACTCTCAGAACACATAGATAAAATACGATACACTTCCCGGGAGTCAGCAAACAAATGATAAACAAGGTTCTTGACAACTTCATGTCCTGTTTCTCGTTATTTTGTCTGTTTTGACGTTTTGCGGCGGGAAGGCCGCTCTGAATTGAAGTCTCGTTCGAATACTCAGGTAACTGATGCGGATTATTACGAGAGATGAAAACTGCATGATGCAGACGGGCACCATTCAGACCATTGCATAAGTATAACCGAACACTCCGCTTTGAATGAATTAAGCGAAAGCAATGTTGCCAACGTTAAACCAACTGCCCAGACAACAGCATAAGCACGCTCCAAGAAAATTAGAACAAGGCAAATTAATAAAGACGTGCTTGAAAACATCGTTGGAATTATGACCGCCATGTTGTTTATTTAGTGGCTTCTTTCATCATTGTACTTTTTTCAAAATGCCGTGGAATTGCCCCTGATGCTATACCGGTTAACTCTGTTAATCCTACTAAAAGATCTGCGACGGCCAAGTTGATGAGAGGAATTGAAGTTCGCTTCAGTGGTTTACGGTGAGTACAGAAAACATAATTGGTAAAAATATCCCCGATTGAAATTATTGGGCATTCAAGTACCATGATACTGCAGATGATCTTAGCCGCAGTAGTCTTCACTTTAAAAGCACTTCTAGGCCGAGATAATCGATTACTAGATTTCCGTCTCTTTATCCAGCCTTACTTGTTGGGTATGAACATGGATTAACTACGTTTCTTCACGGGAGTTAACGTTCGTGTTCAAAACGCTTTGCTCGAAGTGTACGTGTTCAAAAGTGACAAGAGTCTTCCGCCAACAAGATGCCACAACCAACGAAGCAAATACCTGAATACCCAAACTTAGTTATTTATTTACTTTGAGCTCAGTTTTAGTCAATAAGTTTTACGGCGTTATTACACCCATTTTGAAATCACTGGTGTTCCTTGCAATCTGATTGGCTCTCAACAGTGCGATTTATTCCCAAATTGCACCATTTTTTGCTCTAAATTGCATCCTTTCTTTAGCCCATCAAAATGAAAATGAAGTAACAAACATAGAATATTAATATTGACAATGATACTCTGTGATTTCAAAATAGGTGTTATGAAGTGGTAATCATTTTGTGTCGTGCAATTTTGGTCTGAAATCATACTTGTGATTTCAAATCAAACTCGCGCTGCGCGCTCGTTCGATTTTGAAATCACGCGCATGATTTCAGACCAAATTGCACTCCACTCAGTTCAATTACCATTATTAATACAACGAAAATCAATTTGTACGCAATTCTATATCCAATTTCGTCAATCTTAAATGATAAGAGATTTGACCAGGATAACTGATTAATTTTCACTCACATGCAACGGATATTACATCTTTTTTCTTCCACGATGAACGTTTTGAAAATCACTTACTACGACTAATAAAACCATTTATTTTGTCCAGTTGTTTGAATTTTCAGTCTAAATAACTAGGAATGCTATCAGGATAGGCCTTATCACGGTTTTCGACGCCATTTTGACGAGTAAGCAAACAGGCTTGAAATAACAGTGTTTGTATCAATGGAAATCCGATGTCAAATAATTTTCATAAAACATCGCTTCTGGAAAATTCATGAATTGGAAACTTTTGGTACTAGGAAAAGGATTTTATGAAAACAATTGGAGGGATATAGCTGTCCAAGAAAGCGTCCAGTCGTGTTTTGAACTTTCCATACATTTGTCTGTATAGTGAAGCAGCCGTGAGCTGCTACTAAAAATAGTTTGCGGGAAAAAATACAGGGAAATGTATGGAAAGTTCAAAACACGACTGGACGCTTTCTTGGACAGCTGCATCCCTCCAATTTTTTTCCTAAAATTCTTTTCCTAGTGCCAAAAGTTTCCAATTCATGATTTTTTCAGAAGCGATGTTTTATGAAAATTATTTGACATCGGATTTCCTTACAAACACTGTTATTACAAGCCTGTTTGCCTACTCGTCAAAATGGCGTCGAAAACCGTGATAAGGCCTAATTTTGTGCTCTTGCAGGTCATTATTCAATGTAGATTTTAAGTTATCTCTCAATTAAACCGCGCTCGTGCATTAGACAAGTAAAGTTAAAGTATTGTCTTCGATAAAACTTTAAGAGTTGTAATCTTTGATTTTTCTCTATTTTACCGCTTTTATTTCTTGTTCTCCTTTGGTTGTAGGAATTGCAATCGTAAATTGTTGGAAGAAAACTATTTTGTCTCTGTTAGGTTTCATCATCCTTAGGTTTGTTTTGCTTGCAAATTTTTTTTCTTCAATCCATGATATTGTAAAGCATGTACAACTAATTCGAATTCGCTCTGTTTTTAAACAACTTCTTCATGGTGGCTTTAAACAATGGCATTCTATAACTGTACACGATTGGATTCACAAGTGAGTTGGCGAATTGTAGAATATCTGCTATCCACAGTAAAATCGATTTTATAGTCACGTTAGCATATTCAACCTTCAAAACCAAAGTGCTGTACATGATTATCACTGGAAGCCAACAAGCAAACGACAAACCAATGACAACGAACAAAGTTTTGGACAATTTCACGTTCTGTTCAGTAGTTTTCCTGTTATGAGCTTCAACTGCAGGATTCTTGTTCTGTAGACGCTTTCTAATTGTCATGTATGCCGCCAAAATCACGCAAAGACAGACAAACAACATTGACTTACCAATTAAAAACGAAATCCTCCTGGCTATTTTGTCGTTAATTGTAAAAAAGAACACAGTCATTATGCATAAGCCGGCAGCCCAAACTAACACAACGCTGAAGATGTAAGTTTGAGTACTTGCAACTCTGTGACGAAGAGGCCAAAGCACAGCATAAGCGCGCTCCAACGAGATTACAAGAAGGAATAGAAGGGAAATGATTGCGAAAGAGCCAACCATCACCGACCATTCATTAACGAAGATAACCTTTCCTTGAGGTATGGTTATGGTTGCTGTGAATATCAGCTCGGTTGCTCCTACAAGTAGATCAGCGACCGCGAGGTTGATCAGTAGAAAGCAAGGTCGTTTGAGAGAAGCTCTTTGATTCCAGAAAACGAACACTGCGAAAGCATTCCCGATGCAGATCAAAATTGTTTCGATTATGACAACAACGCAAAATATTAAAGTTACTGCATTGGACATTATAGGATAGGTAGCGAAAATCCGAACAAGAACCTTTTCTTTTCAGTTGCCTGATAATAAAGTTTGACTCCAAGCAAGGTTCAACAGTTAAAGAGAGGACGGATGATGCACAATTGATAGTCAGCAAGTTTGACGCCTAGCAAGCTTCGACACGTGTCGTCGACCGTACGAGATAGGCGGATGTTGTAAAACTGCAGATTTTTATTTGAATTTTCATCAGTTATCTCCTATCTCTCTCTTATTCAGAGTGCCAGCACCCTTCCGTGATGGCCTTTCATTCTATTCAGACAGATTATCTTCACTAAGGAAATTGAGTTTCCACAATATTTTTCATTATCTTTGAAAAATTTTGCTTGCACCCGTGGCACTTTACTCCTTTCCTGTCATGCAGGTTTTGTTTACATTAAAAGTGGAAGGTACTTTTTTAATTTTCTGATACGAACTCTTGAAAATGGCTTGCGCATGCAAACAAAAAAACTGTATTATCAAGAACTTTCAGGTCTAAAAAAATAATAAGTTTTAATAGCAAAATTTTCAAACTTACACTTAGTGCAGAGTGACATGAAAATAATTTGCCTTGAGCTCCTGGCCTTTGGCAATCTAATAAAACATGAGAAATTCAAGAGTAGATTTAAGAATTTGTTCATGCTTTGCGTTCGTATATCGAGTTATGGATGCACGCAATTGCACGAGAGAAGCGTAAGAGTTCAGCAACACTAGCTTCTTGAATGCTTTTCAAACTTCCCAAGTGCATCCATAACTCGATATACGCACCGCTAAAAGCACAGACCAATTCTTTTATAACATAGTGAAAATAAAGTAAATGATTCCTGGAAAACAGGTTTTTTTCTTGATTAATTACAAAATTCTCTGTACAAAAAAAAAACGTGAAAGTGGTTTCTGATATCGGTTTAATCTGAACGTTTCATTAAACTTCGACAAACTCTTATAAATATACGTTTTTTTTTTTGTGTTGTCTCTCTGTAAAAAGTTTTTTATAACATAGCGCGCGCATGCTTCCTCCTTCTGACTTGCACACGTCATCGGATGGACGTCCGGCCGTGCGTACGGATGAGACTAAAGTTGCTCCACAAGAGTATTACTGACCCCCTCTTGGACGGGATGCTTTGTCATGCACAGGGCTACCCCCAGCAGTTTGATGCCGGTACCCATTTATACACCTGGGCCCACTTGCTCGAAGCATGGTTAGCGCTAACCATTGATTAAGAGGTATAAAGTCCTATAGGTTGTTATGGTATTTAACCCTTGGTTAGCGCTAACCATACTTCGAGCAACTGGGCCCTAAGTGACAAGATAACATGGAGTGCAGTTAAATCCTTGTTTTAAGAAACACGCAACATGCAATACTGAGAAAAAAGCAAAATCAAAAAAGTAAACAATAAGCAAGGGACCGGAAACGAAAATGCTGCAAGTATACGCATGATCGGTAAAAGATCTAATCAGCCGAAAATATAAATGACTCAAATTTCTGCTGGGCTGATCGGACTGCGTAGAAAATGTAACACGACAGCGACATGATAGAGACCAAACCGAGAATCAACAGAATGCGGCAACCGTGGACATCTGTTTCGAGCTGGTTACAGAGACCTATCTTCGAACCACTGCCCTCCAATTTTGTGACTAAAAGTCTGATTGAACGTCCAGCGCGCTAACACTACACCCCCGTGCCGGCCGAATGTCTTGGGAACGTATTGTTAAATAAAAGAGAGAGCGTCAAAATCTGCAATGAAACGCTAAAAACTTTCACTCTGAAAGCGTGCTGTTAAATCACCAACATTTTATTTTTTTATACACAAAAAACTAACAGAAATTAATTCGGTGTGTAAAACATGATTAACTTTGCAATGTGTATTTATAACCAACAATTCTTTGTTAGAAATCCTTTTAAAAAAGTCCCTTTTAAAGGGTTTCAGATACCGTACTTACTGAGCAATACTTTTACAGCTTAAAATAACTACTGGAAAGAAGTTTTTTTTTTATCCGCTTGAAAGATTAACATGCATTACAAACGTTTTGAACACCGCCGCGTTTTTGGTCCTCCAACACCAATCGTGGTCTTATATATGTCCAGAAATGCACGCTAATGAGATTCATGAATTGTATGATAGACATCACAAGGGGTCCCCTAACCTTAATTCTCACTAAAACGCACATAACATAATTCTGTCAGACATGAAGTCATACGAAAACGACAAAAAGGCCTGTTTTAAATGTAGTACCCAAATTCAGGGTTAGGTGCATTTCTGGACATAATTCCTTATAACGCAACCTACCTACTCAGTAGACAATAGCAACTCTTCAGTGTTCTAAATTACTCCAAACTAAAAAACTCTTATTCTAAAAGTTTCAAATGCTCTATGATATCGGATATGACTAGGGGTCTACTGCTAAAATGATAAATGATTTTACTAGAAAGGCCTTTCTTTCAAAACAGTCGAATGAGCATTTTTACTTTTTAACGCTTTTTAAAGCGTTCCAAAGGTCACTGGACTAAAGTATACTTTTAAACTGGCAAAAAACAAATGCAATAACTTGTGCGGAGCTGTACTGAATTTCCGTGTTTTGACGTTCCATTCTGGAAGATGTTTTTGTTTATTTAATATACTGCAAACAACAATTTTTCCTCCATGTTCAGATGCAGAAAGAACTAGAAAGTGCTTGCAATGCATTAACTCTCTATTCTAGAGCCTTTTTGTGGGAGAATGGTGTCAAACTTTTATTTCATTAACTACGTTTAACAGTATAAAAGTGCATGTAAGAACACGCTTTGGGTTTCTCTTCAGGGAAGATGTTTACGTCCAATTGCTTATGGTTCTTCTTCAATTGAGCTGACTGTCATGGCTCCATAGTAGCAGCTTCTTATCAAAAAAAGAATACCACTTACAAATGCACCAATCCACACCACATAGATACCTACAGAGAACAAAGGAATAGTTAGTCACTATACTGACCCGAATTGTGTACACGTACAGAATGTCACCAAGTAGCTGTTAATCGTAGGCGCTTATTGCTGCCGACAGAACAACTCTGTATGAGCTATCTGGCTCGAAAGACTTTTCGTTACAACCATAGCCTGCCTAGTAAACGTTTCCAGCGAGAGAGAAGCTATTTCCGGTTTCTGGCCGCGCGAGAAATAGGGCGAGCGCCCCCAAAAAACTTTTTTGTTGTTGGCGCTTGCCCTATTTCTCGCGCAGCAGAAACCGGAATTAGCTTTTTGCTCGCTGAAAACGCTTGCAATGCAGGCAGGCTATTACAACCAAGGTTTCCCTTACCTCCAGACGTTTTGGCTATCTCGTATGTCCCAACAGTCACTCCCACACCTGCCAACAAGAGGACGGCTCCAAGGACGCCGTATATGGTGGCACGTTGCTTAGCATAGTCTCCCACAGGGGAGCTGAAATTATAAAGTATCTTTAATTAAGGCTGGTTTTCATTAGGACATAAGCATAAGCACTTATAGAGATAAGCAAGTGAGAACACCAGCTATAAAAGCATAAGGACAGACGCACAGAAGCAGAAGAAGAAGAAGCCATTTCTTGACTGAATTCTTGATACCAGCTATCCTCGATGTTAAGCAAGACGGCAGACGAATTGTGCCTGTGCATATGTCGCCCCATGCATATCACATTAGTGAATACTGCGACATAAGCATAAGCACAAGAACAAGAAGAACGTTCTTCTTGTACTTCTAAATATGTTTATATCACAGATGTTCCCACTTCCCTAAGATGCGTTTGTGATTATGCTTATGTCTTAGTGAAAACCAGGGCCCAGTAGTTCAAAGCCCGATTAAGCTTATTCTAGGTTAACGTGAACTTTCGTCCGATCTTAATTGCTAATTAATGAAAAATCTTCAAAAAGATTTTTGTTCCTCGGTTTTACCTTAGACTTTTCTTTACCGTTAGCTTAAAATATGTTACCGTAATGATTCGATATAGCGCCCTACTTCCAATAAGCGCCCCCTTCCAAATAACCGCCCCCCCTTCGAATGTGTTTTTGTTAATAAGCGCCGGCACCAGATAGCTTGATAATTGACGCAAGTGACACTGAAGTCATCGACGTCGAATAGATAAACTCATGAACATTCACCGTATCGTACATGTATATTTGTTACTGCTAACATGAACAATTCTTTTAAAAGTAACTGAACTTTCAACAATTTGTTACTGTTACGGTTTCTGTTATTGTTAGTTATTTTATATTTATTAAAGTTTTGTTTTGAATACTAGGTTGTTTCTCAAAAAATTAAATAAGCGCCCTTCTCTCGAATAAGCGCCCTACCTTGAGGTACCAAAAGTAAATAAGCGCCCCCGGGCGCTAAATCGAATCATTACGGTAGTTTTTAAAAACCTCGGTTAATTTTTAATCGGGGATTAGCGTTAATAGGCTTTCGAACAACCGGACCCAGGCTTTACATCATTAATTTGGAGCTCTTCAGGAGAAAGAAGTGGGAGCTACAGCGGGTGTCATCCTCGGCTAGATGGGGTGAGTTGTGACAAAAAACAACAACAAGGTATGACGCTGATTAACTGACATTGCGTTAGAGCGGTTTCCAATTGAGTGTCGTAAAACTAAAACCAAAGTAATTACTCTGGTCAATCAGAAAAAGATGTAAACAACATAACGAGCCAATCAAAATTCGAAGCAAATGCATGTAACTGACGCCAAGCGCGGGAAAGCGCGTGCGGCCAAAACACGATTGGTTTTGGTTTTGCTTCTCATTGGTTGAGAAAGTGGCGCGAATTTTGTTAACCAATCACAGAGCTTAGTAATGCAAAACTAAAAACGCGAAATACTTTCGACACCCAATTGAAAACCGCCCTATCCTATATCTTTACTCACGTTCTTCTGCAGTGGGGACATTTTGCTATGCAGGTCCTCCTGTGGAACTGGGGAGAAAAACTTGGACGTTAACGAATGCACATGTCCAAAACGACCGCACTGAGAATAAAACAAGAGTTTGAAATTACCAGAAAGATGTCATGACAGTAACCACATCTGACACGGAACAAAGCCGGCCTGCCGTGAGCAACGGGCATGGTCATTGTTGGGGGACCGCCTGGAGTTGGAGGAACGGCTAAAGACGGAGGAAAAAGCAAAAAACTCAGTTCACACTACGTGTACTAGCAACAGTAGAAAAACAAACAATACCCAGTTTTAATGACAAGCTATTTCAGACACCTTCCTATATAAAACAAAAAACTTTCCCACCCGGCCCTGGCCCCAAAACTGACCTCATTTTTCTTTTCATTTTAGAACAAAAGGCACGTATTCGGAATTTTTCCGGCTTTCTCTTTCTGGACGTGAACGTCATTGCTTCTACCTATCTTCCATGCCCCAGTTGTTCAAAGGCCGGATACCTTTATCCGCTGAATAAGGCACTATACAGGGTCTAAAATATACTTCACGTTAAACGTTGTCCAAGATTTTCGTACACTCCCAAACTTAACTCTGGTTAGAGTGTGCATATTCGCTTGTACAAGAGAAAATACTGAAATCTTTACACAGATTGAAACTGTTGGATAGTGACTTATCCACAGGATAAAGTTATCCGGCCTTTGAACAACCGCCCCCAGTATAATAAGATCATTTCCGAGACGTGGAAATAGGACATTTTCACTATGGCTTCATTTGACTACACGCAACCACCAATATCCTTCAGTTTTTTTTGTTTTTGTTTTGTTATGCTAATTAGAGCTATTGTTTTCTGCTCTCCACTTGGATTATACAAAGGTCTTGAAGCAAGGAGTCTACAAATGGAAACTTTGATGACTGTACTAAAGAAGTTTTGGCCGAATTGCAAGCTGAAAAAAACAAAAAACAAAAACAAAAACAATGAGTCGGCGGAAGAGTGCTAATCGAGAACAAGACTGAAAAGATGTTTTCAAGGACACCGCAAGGCCTGGTTAACTCAGAACATTTGACCGATTGTTTTGTTATATGATATGGTATTAAATTTCACGTGTTTAAAAAGTTTCGCGCAATCTTTTTCTAGCTCGCGCGTATTAAGGACGGTGCCTACTAATGCCGAAGTATTTTTGTGCGGTTTATGACTATGCGGGAAAAGCAGATCTTAGCGAGGCCTATTGGAATCCAAAAAGAAAATTGGGGGTAACCACGCATTTTTCAGAGATAATAAAACAACAATATCTCTAAAAAGCGCCAAAATATAAAGCAATGTATGGGATTTTTTCCTACATTGAAGCTTAATTTTCTCTGAAAAATGCATGGTTACCCCCAATTTTCTTTTGAGATACCAAAGGCATTTGGTAAGTTCTGCTTTTTCCGTATAGTTTTAAACCGCGCAAAAATATTCCTGTATTAGTAGGCACCACCCATAGGAAACCTGAGTATCTCGCGATGCGCAGAACGTATGCGCAGTAACAATAGTAGGCACCGTCCTTAAATTAAAAGAAATCGCGAAAATTAGTAAGAATAAGATAGTTGTTGTCAAATGAGGCCATCATGAAAATGGCCTGTTAGCTTTCATTCATATGCAAACAAAACTAATTTTCATATGAAAAGCTTTGCACTTAGCCCCGGTTTCATAATAAGGTTCGCAGCAACTCAACCGACATTGTAGACGTTGAACAAGTTGACAAGTTGAGAGGGTTGGAATAATTACAAAGTGTTTCAGGTAACATTTCCGTCGAGCCTTCGTAAGGTTTCGTATTCCAACCAACTAGACTCCATGAAAGCAGCGAGTATAAGAGTTTCCCTTATGGGCGGTGCCTACTAATACAAAAGCATTTTTGTGCGGTTTATGACCATGCAGGAAAATCAGATCTTAGCAAGGGCTATTGTAATTCAACAAGAAAATTGGGGGTAACCGTGCATATTTCAGAGATAATAAAGCAACAATATTTCCAAAAGCGCGAAAATATAAAGCAATGTATGGCAGTTTTTCCTAAAATGAAGCTTGATTATCTCTGAAAAATGCATGGTTACCCCCAATTTTCTTTTGGGATGCCAAGAGAACTTGCTAAGTTCTGCTTTCTCCGTATAGAAACCTGCATATAACGGTCACCCCTGGGAAATGGCCATGTGACCGTTATATACAGGGTGACCGCTGTACACAGGTTTCCTTTAAACTTCTCCGAAAGTTAATAAATAGCATTTTTATTTGCAAATAATCACTCAATTTACGTTAAATTGACAATAACGAGTAACATCAACTCAATAATCACGATAAAAAATGGCCCATAAAATGTCCGTGGAGTACTCATAGGGAGGTGCAGTAAAATTCTACTGGAAGCTAATGAACAACGTCTTTAAGTGGAAAATCACACAATTTACATCTATTGACATCAATTCATCAATTTTAAATAGAAACGCAATAAATACGACAAAAATGCCCACAAAATGTCCGTGGTGTACTTTAAGGGAGGTGCACGGTATACTTTCATCTAAGTTTCCTTGTAGGAAAAGCTTTTAACGCAACAATATGGATTTTCAAGAAGAAAAAAAAATCGGTTATAGTTTTCTGATATTTAGGAACTCGAAGCTTGATTTCATGAAGTATGTCATTGACTTTACTCAGTGTGAAAGAAAGTTCTTCGTGTCCATAGTTCTGAGCAAAGTCTTTCAGCTGCTCTACAAGCCCGACTGTCTGTACTACTGTCTTGACAGCTGGAAGCTATTGTTTGAAAGCAACGGCACTTTATTGTTTCTGCCGCAAGCATGTGTCGGACGTAGGCGATGACATGTATTAATTAGTAGTTGTGTTTAGTACTAATATTTGTATTTTTGTGAGACTCCTGCCTTGGTGGCTGCTATTTAACGAGCTGAGGAATCGTAAACCCAATTTCGTGGCCATTATATAAAGGTAAAAGATAATGAAATTGTAGATTCAGGAAGTCTAAAGGGTGACCACGTCCGTTATATACAAGTGACCGCTATATGCAGGTCAACTTAACAGTAAATATAAAGGACGATTTTTGGGAAGTTGTTCAGCGACCGTTATATACAGGGTGACCGCTATTTACAGGGCCGTTATATACAGGTTTGACTGTAGTTTTAAACCGCGCAAAAATATTAATGTATAGTGAGCACTACCCATAGGAAACCCGAGTATCTCGAGGTGGGCAGGACGTATGCGCAGAAACACCGTCCTTATGTTTTGGTTTCTCTTACCTTCTTGTGTTTCCTCATCGAAGTCATTGATTAAAGGTTTAACGTCACTTGTATTCACTGTGTCGGTTGCACTTGACATAATTGAATGCTGAGTCTTGCCTGCCTGTTTGAAAAATAGGAAAACGTGAATTACGAATGAATTTATCCTGTTGCAAGGTGTAGCACGGTTACCCTAGTGCTAGGGTAACCCTAGCTGCCTTGTAAACACGTCGATGAAAAAAAGAAGAGGAAATGTGGGAGCGCTAGGGTAACCCTCCTGCTAGGGTAACCCTACTACTAGGGTTACCCGGCCTGCTTGTAAACAGGGCCTAAGAACGAAATGTGAACTTAGCCGCTTCGACTTCCTTTTGACCCAAATATCTGCCTCTGGGTCTCCGAGGATGACATTTGCCTCGCTCGCTCTGTAGCCTGCAATGCAGGCGTATTTTTGGAGCGGGAGCGCTGAATAATCCTCCATTGCTGTCATCTTGGGCGAGGAAGCGCCAGAGGGCTGGAGCGAGTCAAAAGTGACCCTAAGGGAGAGGATGACTGGCTGAGAAGCCCCCCCCCCTCCCCCTCAGCCTCCTTCAAATACGCGAACTAAATTTATTATTCAGCGCTCGCCCATGAAAAACGCCTACTCGCCCTGAGACGTTTGCTTACGTTTGCCTGACTTCGACGCGCTCGGCTCACGTGGTGATTCGTGTGTCCTCGGCATTTTCAACCGTTGGCTGGGGTTCTGTTTTCGCGGACGGTCTACTATCATCCGTTAAAAGTCTGCTGCGGGCTACTATCAGTAAGTAAAACACGCTGAGTAAAATTTTACGTTGTTCTCTCGTGAGTTTCAAAGAGTCACGTTTGTCTTTTCGTGTTTGGCAAGCTGTTTCTGTGAATTTCAGGTCCCCGGGATTAGATATTTGGATTTCGCGTTCAACTAGCCGTTGCTCCCCCTTCGATAAAGAAGATGTTGTCGCGCTAAATCAGACAAAACAAGCACTGATATCGATCGCACAGTACATTAGCAGACTTCGTGTCACACAACTCAAGTTCAAAGAATACATCAATTCTTTCAGACCCGGCTTTCAGTCTGCTGACGAGATTCACTTAACATCTCAAACATCGAAGCAAGCTGGGGCGAAGTTAAGAAGCACAAAACGGTAAAAAGAGTGGATTGTTTTATCCAGCGGTTAATTCGCTTATCAGTTCGACAGTTTCGCGGCATTTTGGTAAAATACCTCTTGAGTAGAAAACCAAAATAGTATGCTGGCCTGTAAGTTTCATTTTTCTCAAAGATTGAAAGCGTTTTACCGAAAATGATTTGCATTACTGTATTTTAAAGTTGGACAATGTCACGCAACAGGCGGACCGAAAATACATTCAGTTGTATTTAATGTTTTTAAGTTCAACAACGTAGCTGCGGAAATTTCAAACTCAGCTTCGTTTTTTGCAAATATTTCATCCAGGCCGTGCAATCGCGCAACTTGGGGCTGCAATAGGACAAAGGAGAGTAATTCCTTCTGTTTTGTTACATTTCTCTCCATTTGTTCAACAATTCCACAGAAATTGGACGAAACGTTTTTCCGATCCCACAGCTATTAATTTTGCTACATTAAGATGCTAGTTTTGTGTAATATACAGAAAAAGCCAGATAAAAAAATAACAAATATTCAAATTGCAACGAACGTGAAAGGGTGCACGCTTTTGCTAAATTTGTTCAATTTAAGGTGTCGAACGCACTCTATAATCTATGATTACTGCTAGTACAAGGCGTATAAATGCGTAGAGAAAACCTAATAAATATGGGTCATCAGTGAGCACGTGCAGGTATGAAAGGTGGTTGGATGTTGGCCAACTTCTTGTTTACTTCTGTTTGCATCTTTTATGGGCGGCGGCGACGTCGAGGCCAATAAAATAAGCCAAAAAAGAGACCAATATATCCAGTTATGCTTTGTCACTGATGCAAGAGCAAGCTGAGAGGTGAAACTGAATAATTTTATGAGTGTTGAAGATGTTGCTGTCGACAACAAACAAAGTGTTGTTTTTTAAAGTTGTCTTTGTCAGTCCGTGCTATGACGTAAATTCTGAAAAGTTTACGAACTCTTTCTGCCCGCGATAAAACGTTATTAAATAAAAACAACATGTTTTGACACACGCAAATCAGAACAGAAATATATGAAACAGTACTAGGCCGACAATGTGATACTGAAGATGTTCGGCTTTGAAGCCAAACGGTATTCAACAGCTTGCGCTTCTTTAGTGATCTTCTAAAGCATTTTTTTTTTTAATTTTAACTTTACTGCACACAAACTTGTCTTTCACGACTGAGACTTAAAAAAAGACAAGGAAATATAAGAACGAATTCATTTAACGTGACTCACAAATCAACAAGCGGACCGTGGCAAGCAAAGAAAGCTTGACAAAATTAACAGCACAACTAAACTGAAATTAATCGAAGCTGAAAGCTACAGATCGATCAACTCACAGATTCAGCGGAATATTTAGCGTACTTACCCAAACCAACAGACAGTTTCTTTTGTGTGTGTTAGGCAAGCGTCGAGAAGTAACTTTCGATACCAGACGAAAACCGAGCGTGCAAGGTAACTCAATCTTGGCCACTCAGGTAGCCAATAGCAGCGCAGGATTGGCTTCATCTTGGCTCGGAGCACATTGAATTCCTTTGTTCATGAGCCATTGTACAGTGGTGCTCTATTTGATTTGCCTTTCAATTTCGGTCTTTTTCTGAGGAAAGTCTTACCAAAATCCCTTTCAGTAAAAAAAATATTCAGTATCGAACACTAAACAAGGTTTTTCTCTGTATACGAAGTCGGTCGTGTACATCTGCATGCTTGAACTTTGCACAGCCGGAAATTCTTGACAGAAATATTTAATTAGTGAACTACCAAAAAATTCAACCAGGGTAAGCACATTTTTCTTTCTTGATATACAGTGTGCAAATCTTTTGTTTCTTGACTCTCGGAGTTACCATATCTTTGTTCCTTAATAACGAACAGAGTTAGCATTTCCTTACTTTTCATAAGTAGTTATTAAGGAACTTTCTTTCAATTTTACTTTCTTTGTATTGAATTCCTCAGGTATATGTAAGTCGGTTACGTTTAATGGTTTCGTTTCGGTTATGTTTTAAAGTCAGAATCGAACAGACTCAAAATTCTAATGATTGTTCTTCTGCTCAGTTCGACTAGCTTGCTCTCATGTACCGCAGAAACGCGGTATGAGCAGCGAGATTCGTCCCTGTACGAGTGAGGCGCTTCCATTTCCTCGTTGCGAGTCACGCGAGTTGGAAAAACTCTACTGACACATTTTGTTTTCTCTGTTTTACGCCAGCTGGAGGATTTGTTTATTATTATTATTATTGTTTTTATTTTTTAATTTTTAATTTTTTAAACAATTTTTAATTTTTTTTAAATAAACACTAGTGAGCAGCACACAGCAACAGATCTTGTCAACTTCTTTATTATCTTCTACCGGTTTCGTCTGATAACACAGACTTCGCATATTAAATTTATAGCTGCTGACCTGCTTCTGGGTGCACAACTGTTCATGCTGAGTTTACACGTCTATAGCATTTTTGGTATCAAAAATTCAATCAACTTATTTCATTCTTGTGTTTGTACCTCAGCTCATTTGTTGACCAAGAGATGCTCTGAGAGGCAAAAGTTGCTTGCAGCACAAAGAGTTGCTCAAAACGCTTCACAACCCCGCACTGACTAATTGAATTATAACCTTGAACTGCCTAAATGCAGAACCCATTATTACAAGAATAGCTTCGCATTTAGATGTCGCCATCTTAGATTTAACGGCTCAGATTCGCTGCATGATTTCAGATAGTACTATAAAAAATATGTTATCTGATTCGTTAAAGACGTAGGATCTGTAGATTTTTATACTCGCGATTTCACGTTTATGCTATAAATTTGCGTAAGATTGCAGATGTTTGTTTACGACAGATATCATGAATGTCTAACAAAACCGCGTCGTTGTTCATTGTGGTCTCTCATGCAGTATTAAGAGCTATGGCTTCTTGTAGTTGTTTTCAGCTCTCTTGCTTTGTGGCTTCCATAGATATGGTGATCTTGGAGGTGAGATTTACCTCCATCCTTTGTGGCCTAGCTCGCTGATCCAGCAGTTAAAGACGAAAGTCGGAAGTCTGAAGTCGGAAGACCGAAGTCGAAAGTCGGAAGTGAGAAGTGCGAGGTCCGAAGTCCGAAATCAGAAGTCGGAAGTCACAAGTCCGTAGTCGGAAGTCGGAAGTCTCTCCTTGGCCTTCATATGCCAAAGTCCATTTGTCGCGCGACAAGTTGCAAGATAATGTTGCCCGTTTTACTTGGCCTTTACAACTCCTATTTCAGGCAAACGTTGAGGCCGTACAAACCTTTATGCAATTCATCGCTTGTAAAGGGGTGTACCCCTATTGTATCTTGTTCACCGACTTACACCTCCCCCCTCGTCCCGAAAAGCGCAAAAAGCCCTGTCACTACAGAAACAAGAAGTGTTAATATTTTTAGTTGCTATCAAATGAAAGGAGTATAACTGAACAATTAACAAACACACAGATCAAACACGAAGTTTCTTTATCATTTCTATTTGCCATTGCGATTTTTCATATGAAGAACTGGGAAAAGCGAGGTCACGCAGTATGCCCAGGGCGAAAGAACAGGAAAATACTTCATGTTTTTACAGTGAGAGAAATCGAAAAAGTGGAGAACACTAACGTTGGGAACTGGACATGAAGGGTACGGGAAGTGGAAACGGTAGAACTTCTCCCCCCCCCCCCCCCTCCCCCTCCCCAACCTCACTTCAAGATTATGGAAAATCACGCAAGTTTTTGAGGGAATCACCATTTCATTTGATTTTGTTCATTTTGACAGTCTTGTTTTTTCAAAATAGTAGAGATATAGTTTCGTCTAAGGTGCCTACTTTTGTTACTGTGCATACGTTATGCGCATCTCAAGATACTCTGGTTTCCTATGGGTGGTATCTACTAATACAAGGATATTTTTGTGTGGTTTAAAACTATGCGGAAAAAGCCTTGGTACCCAAAACCAAAATTTGGGGTAATAATAATAATAATAAAATTTAAACAGGAAAGCTCTCTCACCCGAGGGTGATCTACAGAGAGGTCCTGATCCAAAATAACATTAAATTAATAAAGGTCAGGACACAAATGACAAATCTTAAAAAATACAAAAGTAAAGTAAACCATAGATTAAGAGATCTAAACTGACATATGGTGTCAGAGTTCTTCACGTCACTGTCCAAGGCATTCCAGTCTTCAAAGGCATGGTAACAGGTTCTTTGTTTGCCCCAGTTCTGTTTTACTGATGAAAGTCTAAGATGATCTTTGCAACGAGTGCTATATTTATGTACATCGCTGTTTCTTTATAATTCCAATTTATGAGATGTAATTCCATTCACGCATCTATAATCATACAAGCAGCGATGGAAGTGCCTGCGTTGTTGTTTTTTCGCTTGACTATCTCTAACAAATGCCTAGTTACCCCCAATTTTCTTTTTGGATTTCAAAAAACGTCACAAAAATACTTCTTTATTGGTAGGCACCGTCTTTAAGTCTTAAGTTTGTCTTCATACAAACGTCTGCAATAACAAAAATTTACGGAACTATATCTTCGCTATTTTAAAAGACAAGAATCTCAAATTTATACTGAATAAACAATTGAAAAATTGTCAAATACTTGTGAAATGTTCGTGGCTAGTCTGACGCGGCGTTTCGTCTAGGCCAAGAGATCCCTCAGAGACCTTCAGAATATATAGGCAAACTCGTTAAGCATCATGCCCAATGGCGCGTTCGAAAATTCAAGATGTTAGCAGTCTGGCATGTTCTGCGATAAAGGGCGAGACTGCTAACATCTTGAATTTGCGAACGGGACTTTGGGCGTGATGCTCAACGAGTTTGCCTATAAATTCTGAAGGTCTCTGAGATTCATGAATTGAATGATGGACATCACAAGGTGTCCCCTAACCTTAATTCTCACTAAAACGCACATAACATAATTCTGTCAGACATGAAGTCATATGAAAACGACAAAAGGCCTGTTTTAAATGTAGTACCCAAATTCAGGGTTAGGTGCATTTCTGGACATAATTCCTTATAAGGCAACCTACCTACGCAGTAGACAATAGCAACTCTTCAGTGTTCTAAATTACTCCAAACTAAAAAATTATTATTCTAAAAGTTTCAAATGCTCTATGACATCGGATATGACTAAGGGTCTACTGCTAAAATGATAAACGATTTTACTAGAAAGGCTTTTCTTTCAAAACAGTCGAATGAGCATTTTTACTTTTTAACGCTTTTTAAAGCGTTCCAAACTAAAAAAATTCCCTTTCTAAAAGTTTCGAATGCTGTTCTTAATGACATCGTATATGACTAGTGGTTTACTGCTAAAATGATAAATGATTTTATTCGAAAGGCTTTTCTTTAAAAACAGTTAAAATTGAGCATTATTAATTTTTTTTTATTTTTTTTAATTTACCATTATTGCTTCTTAACGCTTTCTAAAGCGTTCCAAAAGTCACTGAACTAGAGAATCGTTTTAAACTGGCAATTTTTCAAAACAAATCCTAACTGAATAAAGTGCAGTAAATTGCGAGTTATGCTAAATTTCCGTGTTTTGACGTTCCATTCTGGAGGATGTTTTTGTTTATTTATTATACTGCAAACAACAATTTTTCCTCCATGTTCAGATGCAGAAAGAACTAGAAAGTGCTTGCAATACATTTTAACTCTCTATTCTAGAGCCTTTTTGTGGGAGAATGGTGTCAAACGTTTATTTTATTAATTGCATATAACAGTATAAAAGTGCATGCAAGGACACGCTTTGGGTTTCTCTTCAGGGAAGCTGTTTACATCCAATTGCTTATGGTTCTTCTTCAATTGAACTGACTGTCATTGCACCATAGTAGCAGCTTCTTATCAAGTTAAGAAAACCAATTACAAATGCACCAATCCACACCACATAGAAACCTACAGAGAACAAAGGAATAGTTAGTCACTCAAGATAATGACCCGAATTGTGTGCACGTACAGAATGTTAACAAGTAGCTGTTAATCGGAGACGCTTATTGCTGTCGACAGAACAACTCTGTATGAGCTATCTGGCTCGAAAGACTTTTAGTTACAACCGTAGCCTGCCTAGTAAGCGTTTCCAGCGAGAGAAAAGCTATTTCCGGTTTCATCTGGCAGCGCGAGAAATAGGGCGAGCGCCCCAAAAAACTTCCTTTTGTTGGCGCTTGCCCTATTTCTCGCGCGGCCAGAAACCGGAAATAGCTTTTCACGCACTGGAAACGCTTGCAATGCAGGCAGGTTATTACAACCACGTTTTCCCTTACCTCCAGACTTTTTGGCTAACTCGTATGTCCCAACAGTCACTCCTACCCCAGCCAACAAGAAGAAGACTCCAAGGACGCCATATATGGTGGCACGTTGCTTAGCATAGTCTCCCACAGGGGAGCTGAAATTATAAAGAATCTTTAATTAAGGCTGGTTTCCACTAGGAAATAAGCGTAAGCACTGATAGAGGAAAGCAAGTGAGAACACTAGCTATAAAAGCATAAGGACAGACGTACAGAAGAAGAAGAAGAAGAAGAAGAAGAAGAAGAAGAAGCCATTTCTTGACGGAATTCTTGATACCAGCTACCCTCGACGTTAAGCAAGACGGTTACGAAACGGTTGATGTCCTTGCATTTGTGCTTATGCTTATGTCGCCGCCGTTCTCCGTCATTAGTGAAAAATGCGACATAAGCATAAGCACAAGAACAAGAAGAACGTTCTTCTTGTACTTCTGGTTGTGTTTATATCGCAGATGTTCTCACTTCCCTAACGTGAGTTTGTGATTATGCTTATGTCCTAGTGAAAACCAGGGCCCAGTTGTTCAAAAACCGATTAACCTAATCCTGAGTTAACGTGAACTTTGATTCGGTTTTTATTGCTAATTAATGAAAAACTCTTCAAAAAGATATATAAAACTGTTCAATTGAGGCCTTAAACTGCTGTTTAAAAGTATAAACTAAAATCCAAGCTTTCGCCGATCAACGGCATCATCAGGGATTTTTGTTCCTGAGTTTTACTTAAGACTTTTCTCTACCGTTAGCTTAAAATATATTAGCTTTTAAAAACATTTTTAATGAGCGAGATGAAAATCTCTGTTAATTTTCAATCGGGGATTAGCGTTAATAGGCTTTCGAGCAACCGGGCCGTGGCTTTACATCATTACTTTGGAGCTCTTCAGGAGAAACAGTGGGTATCATCCTCTGTTAAATGGGATGAGTTGTAACAAAAAAAAAAACAACAACGACAACAACAACAGCAACAAGCTATGACGCTGATTAACTGACAGTGCGTTAGAGCGGTTTCCAACTGAAGCACTAACTGAGTGACGTAAAACCGAAACCATAGTAATTACTCTGGCCAATCGCAACAGATGTAAACAACACAATGAGCCAATCAGAATTCGAAGCAAATACATGTAACTAGCGCCAAGCGCAGGAAAACGCGTGCGGCCAAAACACGATTGCTTTTGGTTTTGCTTCTCATTGATTGAGAAAGTGGCGCGAATTTTGTTGACCAATCACAGAGCTTAGTACTGCAAAACCCAAAGCAAACGCGAAATTACTTTCGACACCCAATTGAAAACCGCTCTATCCTATATCTTTACTCACGTTTGTCTGCAGTGGGGACATTTTGCCAGGCAGTTCCTGTTGTGGAACTAGGGAGAAAAAGTTGGACGTTAACGACAATGCACATGTGGAAAACGACCGCACTGAGAAAAAAACAAGAGTTTGAACATACCAGAAAGATGTCATGGCAGTGACCACATCTGACACGGAACAAAGCACTGCGGCCGTGAGCAACAGGCATGGTCATTGTTGGGGGACCGGCTGGAGTTGGAGAAAGGGCTAAAGATGGAGGACGAAAAAAAAAGAAAAACAGATCACACTACATATACTAACAACAGTAAAAAAAACAAACAATGCCCAGTTTTAATGACAAGCTATTTTATACACCTTTCTATATAAAACAAAAAACTTTTCCGCCCAAAACTGATCTCATTTTTAGAACAATAGACACATTTTGGGCTTTTTTTTTTTTTTGGCAACGCCCGATTATTATTTTACTGCACGACAAATGAACTGTAAAAGGCTTTAATTCATTCAATAGCTGTTATTTCTTTGCATTGTCATTCTAAATTGAAGCTTAAAATGCAAGATGATAAACTTGTAATAGAATTTTCACAAGTCATCTTCTTATAAACATGGAAACCTTACGAAAACACGACGGGGACTGCAACGAGAACGTCAAAAAACAAAATTTTTAATGAGCTGGACAATGGCTCTGTACGTCTTTTATTAATTGGTAGAATTCTTTGACCAAATTCAAAATTTTAAGCGTAGCACACGACGGTGAATGTTTCCGGCTTCTCTTTCTTGGCGTGAACGTCATTGCTTCTACCTATCTTCCAGTATAATAAGATCATTTCCGAGACGAACCTTAGTGCAAAGTTTTTATCCTGAAAATAGGACATTTTCGCTACGGCTTCATTGACTACACGCAACTACCAGAATCCTTCGGTTTTTTTTTTGTTTTGTCATGCCAATAGGCCATTTTTCAGTTGTGTGTTTAGTGAATAGCCTTGTGTTTAGCCTTGACTAAAGTGTATAGTGTTTAGTGTTTAGCCTTGAATTGGAAGCTAGGCTGGGGTTTAACTTGTTTTGATACAAATCTCACTACCTTTCATATGTAGATGCACACTAGGTAGCATAAGAACAACATGATCTCACATGTGAAAAGCAGTGAGGTTTGTATCAAAACAAAGGTCAACCCCAGCCTCGCTTACAATCAAAGACCAAGTCACTAAGCACACAACTGTAAAAGGCCAATTAGAGCTATTGAATTTCAGTCTTTTCTCCACTTGGATTATACAAAGGTCTGGTTCAATCTGGTTCAAACAAGAAGCCTACAAATGGAAACTTTGATGACTGTACTAAAGAGGTTTTGGCCAAATTGCAAGCTGAAAAAAACGATGAATCGGAGGAAGAGTGCTAGTCGAGAACAATACTGGAAATATGTTTGCAAGGACACCATGCACAAGGCCTGGTTAACTCAGAACATTTAATTTTAAATTTCGCGCAGTCTTTTTCTCGCGCGTATTAAATTTTTTGAAAAAAAAATCGGGAAAATTAGTAAGAATAAGGTAGTTAAATGATAAATGGAATGGCCTCGCTCACCATGAGTCTCCCATAGCTCAGTGGTTAGAGCGTCCAACCGGTATCAGGAAGGTCATGGGTTCGATTCCCGTTGGGGGCCTCGGAAAATTCTTTTTCCGAGTTATTCGACTTGAGAACGCTTCTTCATTATTTTCAATAAGGTAGTTGTTGTCAAATGAGGCCATCATGAAAATGGCCTATCACTGCTATCAGTTTTCAATCATATGCAAACAAAACTAATTTTCATATGAAAAGCTTTGCACTTAGCCTCGCTTTCATAATGAGGTTCGCAGCAACTCAACCGACATTGTGCATGTTGTAGACATTGAACGAATAATTACAGTGTTTCAGATAACGCGAATATCTATTTCGTTGACGTTTCCGTCCAGCTTTCGTAAGGTTCCGTATTCCAACCGACTAGACTCCATGAAAGCGGCCTTTTAAGAAAGTATACGAGTTTCCCTTATGCTTTGCTTCCTCGTACCTCCTTGTGTGTCCACTTCGAAGTCATTTATGATAGGTTTAACGTCACTTGTATTCACTGTGTCGGTTGCACTTGACGACATTATTGAGTGTTCAGTCTTGCCTGCCTGTTTGAAAAATAGGAAAGCGTGCATTAGGAATTAATTTATCATGCAACGTGTAGCGGTAGTGGCTGGCGTGGTGGGAAGATCAGGAAGTTGGTGTCCTCTGGCTAAGTTGGACACCCTGTTTTTTCTTCAGCAGCAAACAGTAATTCACAATGGCCATACAAGCTTATTCAAGGTGTATAAATGCGTACCAGTGATAAATGCGTGGAGAAAACTTAATACATATGGGTCATCAGTGAGTACGTGCAAGGTATGAAGGGTGGTTGGATGCTGGCCAACTTCTTGTTTTCTTCTGTTTGCATTTTTTATGGACGGCGTCGACGTCGAGGCCAATAAAATAAGCCAAAAAAGAGGCCAATATATCCAGTTATGCTTAGTCACTGATGCAAGAGCAAGCTGAGGGGTGAAACTGAATAATTTTACGGGTGTTGAAGATGTTGCTGTTGACAACAAACAAACCGCCGTCTTTAATTGTCTTTGTCAGTTTATGCTATGACGTAGATTCTGAACAGTTTACGAACTTTCTCCGCCCGCGATCAAAAATTACTGAATAGAAACAGTAAACACCAGTAATAAACTGTGTTTGCAAGAGCCACCGCGACAAAATAAAAGGACCGGATCCTGCAGTGAAGGATCTAATCAGCAAAAAAATTGCAAAGCAAATAATCGAAAAAAACAGCAAGGCTGATTTCACGGTCAGGGAAGTATATTTTCCAATATTTCGAAAGGCACGGCCTTTCTTCTGCAGGGTATGTTTGAGACTGACCCTGTGGCAAGATACGTTACAATTTTAAACAGTTACAATAGATACCTGAAAAACATAGGCTAAAGTTACATAAACAAAAACGTTACAATTTGAAATTTGAAAATACAACTGGTAAATAGGTATAAGCAAAATAGGTAACGTTACAACGTGGAAGACGAAAACAAAATACGTCACAATGAGTTTTTTACATAACTTAGGAAGATGAGAGACGGGAAAAATGTTCATGTCTTATCTGAGGGTTCAAGAGCTCTGTCGATGAGGTATGCCTCTCTAGCAAACCGTACACTTTCACGATTAGATTTGATGAGTTCGAGAGGAATAAGTAGCATGTCAGAAGCGTTATGGTCATTAGAAAGAAAGTTATGTTCTGAAACTGTGGTAGGTTTGGAACTGTTTGTTTGTTTGTTTGTCAACTGGTCTACGGTGTTCGTTAAAACGGTCTTTAAGTCATCGTTTTGTTTCTCCTATGTATTGTTTGTCTGTCATTCCTCAACCAAGAAAATAGGACGCGTTAACGGCATTCCACGTTCCGACGCTATAGCTAACAGACACCTCCGACACCAACCAACCTATACGAGTACCCCTTTTCACCACATACAATCCAGCTCTTCGTTCTGTACCACTGATCCATTATTCACAACAACATCTTTTGACAGCGCAAATCAGAACAGAAATATGAAACAGCATGAGGTCCAAGCCGACAATGTGATACTGAAGATGTTCGGCTTATAGCAAGCCAAACGGTATGAAAGAGCTTGCGCTTCTTCGGCGATTTTTTAACCTTACCGTATACAAATTTAAACCAACCTATCACGATTGAGACTTAAAAAAGACAAGGCAATATAAGAACGAATTCATTTAACGTGACTCACAAATCAACAAGCGGGAGACAAGCAAAGAAAGCTTGACAAAATTAAGAGCACAACTAAACTGAAATTAATCGAAGCTGAAAGTCACAGATCGATCAACTCACAGATTCAGCGGAATATTTAGCGTACTGGGCTCACCCAAACCGACAGACAATTTGTTTGTATTGTGCGTGTTACGATGATTTTATGTCTGTTTCCCCGTCTTTAGGCAAGCGCCGAGTTCGTCAAATTTTTCAGCTTGCTTTGAGTAACTTTCGATACCAGACGAACGAATAACAAGTGATACCGAGCGTGCAAGGTAGCTCAATCTTGGCTACTCAGGTAGCCAATAGTAGCGCAGGATTGGCTCAGTTCATCTTGCCTCGGAGCACATTGAATTTCCTTTGTTCATGAGCCATTGTACAGTGGTGCTCTATTTGATTTGCCTTTCAGTTTCGGTCTTTTTCTGAGGAAAGTTTTACCAATATACCTTTCAGTAAAAACATATTCAGTATCGAACGCTAGCATGCACTACTATGAATGGTAAACAAGGTTTTTTTTTGTATACAAAGTCGGTCGTGTACATCTGCATGCTTGAACTTTGCACAGCCGGAAATTTTTGACCGGAATATTTAATTAACTACCTAAAAATTCAACCAGGGTAAGCACATTTTTTCTTTCCTAATATACAGTCTGCAGATCTTTTGTTTCCTGACTTTCGGAATTAGCATTTCTTTGTTCCTTAATAACGAACAGAGTTAGCATTTCCTTACGTTTAAAAAGTAGTTATCCATCTGCTATTCGACCAGCTTGCTCTCATGTATCGCAGAAACGCGGTATGAGCAGCGAGATTCGTCCCTGCACGAGTGAGTCCTCTCACTTCCTCGTTGCGAGTCACGCGAGTTGGAAAATTCTTTTGACACATTTTGTTTTCTCTGTTTTACGCCAGTTGAGCTCCAATACAAACAGAAGAAACCCAAACTGCTGGGTGGGTAATACTGTTAGTCAGTGTTTTGTGCCACATAAGCCGGATCAGTTTGCAACTTCACCTTCTGTACTCTCGGCGGGGACTGAAAGACGCCTGGGATTTACTACTCTACATTTGACGGATAGGAATGTTACATCAGACATGTTGTGTGGCGCTGCAAGTTGACCGTTGAAAATAATATGTCAAATACTTCAGTCTTAAGTTGGAAGCTAATCATTCAGTCAGTGCATGCAATAACTGTGAGTGTCTGAATAAACTTCGGCTGTTAATCCCTTTTTTTTCTCGAGTGGAAAATCCTGCAGTTGTTCCGTTTCTCTTGTCAACTGAACTACGGGTACAAACACTATTAAAGAACAGGTAAGTATTACCTGAAGAACAGCACAAATTTTCAATGTTGTAACAACTCCCATACCAACCCTATTTAAATCCGTTTTAAAAGGGCCCTGACGGTGCTACACATTCAGATTTTTTTTACCTTGTCGTGTGCTCGGGAAGTCTATGATCTATTAGGCATTGTGCATCAAGCAGGACCCAAGCTCATAGTTCGATCCCTTAAAGACCCGGCTAAAAGTTGTAACATTGTTGTATAATTAAGATCTAGTTGTTTCAGCAATCACGGCCGACGTTTTAACAACCCATGTTTAGGTCATGTTAGACGATGTTTGACCCCAATTTTTTCCTTTTCTTTTGGAGGAATATTTTGCATTAGATCAGACATTTTGGCTAGTCGACACCTAGATGGAGACATAACGATTTTCAGTTAAACGTTGTCACCATGTAACATGGCGCGGACAATTATTATCGAACGGAGCAATATGTTGCTGGAACACATTGTATGCTTCAGCAACCTGTACTTCAAAAACATGCCACGCGTTGCCGCAACATTTATTTGTGTTTCGTCGAACGTTCTTCGCGCGCTGAGACATTGCTTTAAAAGTCATGGCGTGGAGGAGTGATGCTGAGTGCACTGTTTTTACTACTGTATTCAGTGTCCATTTTCCAATAGTGTAGTTTATCAGGTTAAACCGATCTTGACAGCAAATTGAACGCAGTTCATAAAGCTCGTATCTCGCGACTGAGTTGGCTACCTATCCTAGCTTAAATTTTTGTCAAGAATGTTTTGCTACTATAGACGACTTTACTCAATTATAGTTTAGCATTGTTCTGACACTTATTGTAGAAGGAAAGCCATTTGTGTGCGATGAAGGCACAATTAACCTACGGACCAAAATCGAACCTGCTTCGATTAATCCGGCAATAAAAGCAGTTAGTTACGTTTTTGTTAAAAAACGTCATCGAAGGCGGAATGCAACCTCAACCTAGTTGAACTAGACTACCACCTGTCTCTATCAACAAAAGAAGTTTTTTTTTTTTACCTTACCTTCTATTCGAAGATTGTCTTTAGCCAGTTTCAGCGACTCTACTGAGTCTGTGGATGGTCTACTGAACATTTGGTGTGGTTAATTATGTTGCTAAGGAAGTTGATTCACTGAAGCGAGTTCTGATACTGATAAAGCAAATTTAAATTGGCCTATCTGTCAAGCAGATGTTAGCGGCCACTTATGGCAACTGAGACGGAGAGCTTGCCGCTCAACATTGTGCTTGGTAGCAATTTGTTGTAAACGCCTTGTACAGATAAACTAAATCGACTTAGTAAGGGTAAAATAACATAACGAAAAACTGAAAATTGAAACACGGGAAGGCGCTGAAAAGACGCCAAAACTGAAACGCTTTCTAACTGCTGTGCTGATGCGCACAGGGAGCAGACAAACTTTAACTGAGTTCAAAATGCTAACAACAAAAACTAACTATAGAGAAATTCAACAAAGGATGCAGAACATCGCTGTGTACATGGCTAGAACTGTAGGAAACGATTGACAAGTGGAAAAGTGGGAAACAAAACAAAGAAAACGTATAAACCGGAACAAGCATAATGACAGGTGGTGTTAATATTCAAAACTAACTAACAAGCCTGTTTGAAATGAAACCTATCAGTTTTTGAATTTCCTCAGTTACGAACTACCACAGTTTGTTTCCGGGGTGTCATGGAAAGAGGCGAAGGAAAAGTAGTGTCGCTATTTTTCCTTCGCCTCTTCCCATGACAACCCGCTCGTCTCAATCAATCCTCCAATCTTCTCACTCCACAAAACACGTAAATAGCGACTGGGTAGTCTGGGTATTGCATATTAAAAACACATGGTGCAACGAAAAATTTAATTGGGTTCTTTCTTGCTGTCTCCATGTTGTATTGCAAAACTGATTGATTAAATTGCTGACATTTTCACTAAAAAGTTTCTCTCAGACTTCATAACCTCCACTGTTGTTACTGGTAGGATTAATTAGTAATCAGACCTCGTGTCGTACAGGTCATTTTATAGTCGTGTCCTTAGTGACCTGGCCTTGGATTGGGGAGACCTTGTTTTGATACAAACCTCAGTTTTTCATATGTAAATGGCACTACAGTTACTATCAAAACAAGGTCACGCCGAGCCTCGCTTCCAACCCAAGGCCAGGACACTAAGCACCCAACTGTAAAATGGGCTATTCAGGGGTAATCATACTTGTATACTCGCCCTATTACCCCCTGCCTTAATTGTACTTCACTCAGTCCTATTACCATTACTAAGAAATTTCACTCTGTACAA
>NW_028145597.1:427500-515000 GCF_977016875.1 Pavona decussata
TTTTGTCACGTGACACACGCTTGATTTTTTGGCTTCGCTAGACGGTTTCCGGGATCAAATATGGCGGCCGTATGGAATTCGAAAATTAAGTGTGTCACGTGACAAAATTCTCCACGATTCGTGGAAAAAGTTAATCGATAGCCATGCAAACTTTCGTGCCCAGAGTTAGAAAACACACCGGGGCTGTGGCAATGCATTCGGTGAACAAATTGTATCAACTAGGTGCGAGTTTGTTTTAGAAACATATTTTACAGTAAGTGAAATTTATTTCCACGGCAAAAAGATTAACTTAGCCAAGATTAAGCACAGTTTCATTCGAAGTTCAGTCGCAAACAACTCACTTGTGCTCCAAAGCCACTGCGTGATGGCCAGTCAAACTTGAAAGCATTGCCAAGTGCAACACTAACTCTAATGGTACAAAGATTATCACCAGACATGATTGTCTTGGAATTTCAAAGAAGGCCAGCTGCCTTAAACAGGGTTGCCATTCATGAGGACAAAAACAATTTCCCGACAAACCAGTTTTCACTGGCCACCAAAGACAAATCCTTTGGAAATAAAGCCAGCGATGAAACGGCAGAAATCAATTCCATCATAATTTTTTTTTTGAAACGACATGATCTTTACCAATAACGAAACTCTTTCCCACACCTTGTGACAAGACAAGACAAGACACTAACGTAGAATTTACAGTGCAACAAACTCAACCGTTGTAAACGTGTCCTGGTTGAGTTCGTTGCACTGTAACATTTCCCTGATTGATGCAAAATTCACTGACTTTTCCCTAACCTTGATAAAAGATCTGTTTCCCCTTAACTTTTTCCCTGACTGTAGCAACCCTTCTTAACTGACAACTGCAATGTAGAACCCAATAACTGGCTTTCCAGCGAAAAGATTTCATAAAAGTTGGTAAAAATTTAACAGACTAAACAAATGGTTCACTCATGAGGCATTTGCAAGACGACCTATCATAATGACAATTAAAATTATCAATAACTCTGAACTAAAAGCATTTTATAACTTTCAGCTGAACTACGGTGCATAATTAACAATAATATTATTACTATTCCACAAGCGCACATTGGATACAAGATGATAGATTGGCGACGAGGTACGTAGCACCGAGTTGGCTGTAGTCATCTCATATCCAACTAGCGTCAGTGGAATAATTGTTAAAAACAATCAAGAAATATTGCTAGATCTTGCTGATTCCACTTTGCAAGAACAACCAGAAGACAATTTAATGGTCACTATTTCTCAGGCATGGTATAATGGCTCATACACCATGGCCACTAAGCCAATCAAATCCCTGGAATTGCATTATCCAGTTTTTAATTAATACTATTCAGTTATTTAATGGCAAATTTTTCAAAACAAAATTAATCCTTTTTGAATAAACAGTAAATTAAGAACTTTAAAAACTGTGTTTGCTAAATATATCAGTTTGTGTCACACATTCCATCCGGATGCTCTGTCTATTTATTAGACTGCAAAAAGCCATTTCTCCTCAATAATCAGTGTGCAAGGAGAAACTACACGTACATGCAGTGTATGAAGTCTCTTCACCACAAAGGCTCCAAGAATGTACAGAGAAGAACAGGACATCCACGAGAATAAAAATTAATGTTTCTACAGAGAACATAACCTCAATTGAATTTTTCCTCTTTGAGCCTTTGTGCAGAAGAGTGGTGTCTAGCTGACATTTTATCAATTACATAATTTTTATAACAGTATAAATCTGCATGCAAGGACACGCTTTTGGTTTCTCTTCAGGAAAGCTGTTTACATCCAATTGCTTAAGGTTCTCCTTCAATTGAACTGACTGTCATTGTACAATAGTAGCAGCTTCTTATCAAGTTGAGAATACCGGCTACAAATGCACCAATCCACACCACATAGATACCTACAGAGAACAAAGGAGTAATAGTTATTATCAAGGATAATCCCAAGGGCGTGCAATGACACATAGCTGAAGAGTTGAGCAGGTTGAACAGTTGAGTTTGTTGCATGTTGGTTCTCTCCTGCTGGTTTTTCTCCAGTTGCTTTGGTTTTCCTTCCGCCACAAAAACCAACATTTCCAAATTCCAATTCAACCTGGAACACATGGACACCTTTGAACGAGTTCCTAGAGAGCTCTTTGGTGCTTCGTGGGTAAACAAATTATATTTTTTTTTCTTTTACAGAATATTACAAAGTTGTTGACACTCCTACAGTTGTAAACACTCATTTTTTGTAATTTTTGTGGGTAGCTTCCCTTACCTCCAGAATTTTTGGCAAGGTCTAGTGTTCCAACAGTCACTCCTATGCCTGCCGCCAGGAAGATGAACCCAATGATGGCAAATATCATGGCACGTGTCTTTGCAAAATGAGGCTCCACGGAGGATCTGAAATGAATGGACAAAGAAGTTAAGGACAGGTCCATTAAGGACGGTGCCTACTAATAGCGAAGTATTTTTGCGTAGTCACTATGCGGGCAAAACAGATCCTAGTAGCGGCTTTTGAAATCCAAAAAGAAAATTGGGGATAACCACGCAGTTTTTAGAGATAACTAAAAAGCAGCATAATACAAAGTAATGTATGGTGCTTTTTTTTTTCATTTGTGAGATTGTATTGTAAATAACGAAAGTAATGCAAGGACTGTAATGTAATGTAAGTAATGTATTGTACCCGTCTACTGTAAATAATGTAAGTTTTGGTTTTGTTTACTGCATTGTAAAAATAATAATATTTTACAACAATAAAAAAAATATATAAGGAATCTCTTTGTCATTAATTTAGAGTGTTTTGCATAGGTGAAAGGGGAGGACTGCAAGGGGAAGCCTCTCGTACAAAATGGAATCACGTGTAGTATGTGGAGATAGTCATTCATCAAGCTATGGTCAGCTATGGTAGTGTATAATGTTGGTGTCTTACGTTACAATCTATACTCACATTCTTCTGCAGTGAGGACATCTGGCCAGGTGGCTCGTGGTGTGAAACTGGGGAAAAGATGTGGACATTATTAAACAAATGTGGCAAAGAAGATCATGTCCTGATGTAAGGGGTTTTCTATTTCTTTCTCCTAAGTGGCAACGACAAGTTACAGGAATGGCAAAAACTCTGGCAGCCATTACTTGATTCGCAAATGGCCAGTAGCAAGGAAAATGGTTGGGTCTAGCTGAAATGCCTGGGATGTGACGTCACATGCGTAACGCCCAAAACCAACTTGGCTAATTTTCCTATGTTTCTCTTCCAGAAGAACTGGAAGAAGAAGACAACGACAACCACATCTTAAATTCACTTCTTGATTGATTAACTTGACTGTCAAACTCCATGAACTGATGCGCATATGATGTCACGAGCCAATTCTTGCATGAAGACCGCTTATAAAGTATCGCAGGCTTTTTCTAAATGCGAACCAAATAATGGCGGACAGATCTTTAGCATTTTTTGGCTGGCCATTTCCCAACCTATCTCGCTTCCATTGTTCTAAATACAAATGCGTTGTATTATTACAGACATGTGCATATTGACTGAATTGACATTGAAAAAGGCCGAAAAGGATTCACTGACTATGAATTTTCGTCATAGTAGCACTTTAAAAAACAGGCACTCGAAGGAGTGCATGTGGTTTCAGCTACCATAAAGAAAAGTTATTGTCTGTGTTCGAGTGACCCTAAAAAAGGTTATTGTAAGAAAATGAAAGGGAATCTCTTCAAAGATCAATAAATGATAAAAGGCAGTCTATGACTGCATGTGGCTACTGCCTTATTTTTGTAGAATATTGCAGTCTAGTTGCAGTATAAAAGCAACGTTATATAAAATTCAGAGGAGTTAATGAACAGTTCCAGTCATGCAGCGTAATTTGATCGTTTGTTTACACTTTAATACACAGGGGACAGGGGGATCTCTCGTGGTTTACATCGCTGTTTACATAAGATCGCATGGTCACAAGTAATTCCGTGAATCAAGACACACAGATAAACAAACAATAAGCTTTTTTAATTGAAAAATTTATTCAGACAGACCTGTGTTCAAGCCTAAAAAGGAAATTCTTACAATTTTCGCCCCGAGTAAAGCTACATGAAGCGATCAAAGCGAATTGCGAGTCACTATTGTAAAGCACAATAGGTCTTATCACGGTTTTGGACGCCATATTGATGAATAGGCAAACAGGCTTGAAATAACAGTGTTTGTATGGAAATCCGATTTCAAATAATTCTCATAAAACATCACTTCTGAAAAATTCATGAATTGGAAACTTTTGCCACTAGGAAAAGGAGTTTAAGAAAAAAATTGGAGGGATGTAGCTGTGCCAGAAAGCGTCCAGTCGTGTTTTGAACTTTCCATACATTTCCCATTTCGCTATGAACTCACTGATTTCCTCTTTTTAAGCAGCCAAGTGTTCCTTAGAAGTTGTTCTTGTGATTTATAGTATTGAAAACCTGTGTTTTCCTTCCAAGAACCACAAACTGCCACATTGAAAGTCCACGCGTCAGAGATCCGGCAGCGATTTTGAATTGAATACAAGGATCGTACAAATAAAGCCAACTGAAATCTCGTAACCTGTCGTGGTGAGCTTTCGGCATTCCGAACCTTGACGAAAATGGGCTCACTTTGCGATTGCACATGTTTTCGACTTCACACAATCTCAAACAGGAATTTTTTCGCTATGAACTCACTGACTTCTTAAGCAGCCGAGTGTTCCTTAGAAGTTGTTCTTTTGATTTACAGTATTGTTTTCCTTCCAAGAACCAAAAACCGCCCCCTTCGTGAGCATGAGAGACCTGGCAGCCATTTTGAATCTTCCGTACGAATAAAGCCAACTCAGATCTCGTAACCTGTCATGGTAAACCGTCAGCATTCCGAACCTTTACGGAAAATGGACTTACTTACTTACTTACTTACTTACTTACACAACACCACAAAAACCTGAAACCACAAAAATACATGTATGTGTAAACGTACCACAAAGATCTCATTGCAGTGGCCACAAGTCACTCTGAACTGAGCTCTGTGCATAGCAGGTACAGTTGCCGTTGGAGGGACGGCTGGACTTGGAGCAAGATTAATTATCCGCTTGCTGAAATTAAGAAAAGGGAGGAATATTTGAATAATTTATAAGCTAAAATAAAGGAGAACAGACCCCTGAAACAAACTACTGTTCAATGTCATTACCAACTGTCATTTAGGGTATCAACCCATTATGCACCAGCCGTTTCCAGACGTTTTCCAAAATTCAGCAAAATTGGCAAAGTGGTTATTTCCTACCCCAAGTGCAGTAAAAATACATAACTTACAGGGCAAAAAAAAAACAACACCCCTTTAGTCTAAGATAGTTAAAATTACTACTTGTGGAATAAAATACACTAGTTGCCAATTAAAAATTTTCCAAAAAACAAACTTGAAGGTAAAAATTTCCGAAATTTCGATGAAATTTGATCCGCGCATCACATGGGTGACGTCTCGACAGCATGTGTTTGTTTACGCAAGATTACACAGTTGTCACGTTTTCTCAATGAAAATAGAAAGAAAAACACACAGAAAGCTTTCCTAAATGAAAAATTTATTCCGAAAAGTCTTTATTTACGCCTTAAAAAGAAACGCATATAATAATTATTACAAATGCGAGAGACGCGCAAGCGATTTGAAGGAACAACAAGTCCAACTCAAAGTGAATTTATTGACCCGTGCGGGGCACGTTTTTCAAATATTTCGCAAAAACTGTTCAGAGTACAAAGAATCGGTCAATTAGAATAGTATTTCAGTACAAATTCACAATCAAACCTGTAATTTTTTGGCTGTTGAATTCCCAGAAGTACTCTAAAATTTCGCAGAAAGTCTGTGGCCTGAATAATGATTTGAGCTGTCCGCTCGCTCGTCGCCTGGATAAAACAGCAATTCGTACTCGAAGCGCAATTTCTTCGCCGTTATTTCTTGGATTTCCACTGTCGAAACTGTTGAGTATTCCTTAGCAGTTCTTCTTTCAATTTATCATTTCGTAAAGGTGTGTTTTCCTTCGGAAAACGCGAAAATCGGCGACTAAAAATTTAGCCACGTGGCCCACGAGGCATCAAAAATTGAAATATGACACGGCTATCTATAGACAAAAAGCTCTTTTGTCTAGGCCCCCCTAAGACCTAAAAATATATACGCAGTAAGTGAATTCTGATTGGTCAGTCCTTTCTGAAGACAATGAGAACAATAGGGAACAAAAAATTCCCTTCTAGGGGAGGTAGGCTCCAAGCGCGTAGTGCGCATGGACGTGCCCGAAATCACAGCCAGTTTTGGCTGGCACGGTGCGTTATGGGTTAATCCCAACGTCTCAAAGACTCAATGGATTGGAATGGCTCTAATTAACTGCTAGCAAGTGACCAAAACAACAGGCTACTTCAAATTCTGGCTGCTTTGTTTGGAGACAAATACAGCTGTTTCGGCAAACGTTGTGAAAAGAAAAAGTGTAGAAGTGTACGCGACAATGCACAGGGCAAAAAAACAACAACACCCCTTTAGTCTAAGATAGTTAAAATTACTACTTGTGGAATAAAATACACTAGTTGCCAATTTAAAATTTTCCAAAAAACAAACTTGAAGGTAAAAATTTCCGAAATTTCGATGAAATTTGATCCGCGCATCACATGGGTGACGTCTCGACAGCATGTGTTTGTTTACGCAAGATTACACAGTTGTCACGTTTTCTCAATGAAAATAGAAAGAAAAACACACAGAAAGCTTTCCTAAATGAAAAATTTATTCCGAAAAGTCTTTATTTACGCCTTAAAAAGAAACGCATATAATAATTATTACAAATGCAAGAGACGCGCAAGCGATTTGAAGGAACAACAAGTCCAACTCAAAGTGAATTTATTGACCCGTGCGGGGCACGTTTTTCAAATATTTCGCAAAAACTGTTCAGAGTACAAAGAATCGGTCAATTAGAATAGTATTTCAGTACAAATTCACAATCAAACCTGTAATTTTTTGGCTGTTGAATTCCCAGAAGTACTCTAAAATTTCGCAGAAAGTCTGTGGCCTGAATAATGATTTGAGCTGTCCGCTCGCTTGTCGCCTGGATAAAACAGCAATTCGTACTCGAAGCGCAATTTCTTCGCCTTTATTTCTTGGATTTCCGCTGTCGAAACTGTTGAGTATTCCTAAGCAGTTCTTCTTTCGATTTATCATTTCGTAAAGGTGTGTTTTCCTTTGGAAAACGCGAAAATCGGCGACTAAAAATTTAGCCACGTGGCCCACGAGGCATCAAAAATTGAAATATGACACGGCTATCTATAGACAAAAAGCTCTTTTGTCTAGGCCCCCCTAAGACCTAAAAATATATACGCAGTAAGTGAATTCTGATTGGTCAGTCCTTTCTGAAGACAATGAGAACAATAGGGAACAAAAAATTCCCTTCTAGGGGAGGTAGGCTCCAAGCGCGTAGTGCGCGTGGATGTGCCCGAAATCACGGCCAGTTTTGGCTGGCACGGTGCGTTATGGGTTAATCCCAACGTCTCAAAGACTCAATGGATTGGAATGGCTCTAATTAACTGCTAGCAAGTGACCAAAACAACAGGCTACTTCAAATTCTGGCTGCTTTGTTTGGAGACAAATACAGCTGTTTCGGCAAACGTTGTGAAAAGAAAAAGTGTAGAAGTGTACGCGACAATGCCAAAAGGTAGCCTGGGAAATATCCAATAAATTTCAATAAAAGCTCAGAATCCATAATGCCTTGACTGTACAGCAAAGACTTGAGATGGTGGGCAATATGGATTCAGAGCTTTTATTGAAATTTATTGGGTATTTCTCAGACTACCTTTTGGCATTGTCGCATTTGCTTTTACACTTTTTTAGGACAACCTTTGTTGAAACAGCTGTATACATGAAAGCAAACATGAAATTCTTTCTACACTCAACTGGAATTTAACTGTTTTATCATAATTCACTGCATAGTTAACAACATAACTCACCAGTTTACTCTTGGGCAAGATATTCTGACAGAGGATACTTTGCATGTCAGTAGAGCATTACATGGACACCGAATGTATTTCTTGCCAGCTGGAGGTGGTTTGATCGGCTGTGAGTGTTAAAAAAAGGAACATTTTTAATTAGTTATCAGTTAAAACGCCAACAGTAATCACTCAACTTAGCAATTATTTTGGCCAGCATTAATCAGTAGACTACACATTGTTGCTACCCTATGGTTGTTGATTAATCCACTCACAACAAAATTTTTTTTTCCACAACGGTTCGGCAAAACAACTTATATTTGGTCTACATGTAGGATGAACACAATTAAATGTCACTATTACAAGTAAATTTTGAAATAAAGTTTCCCAGCTCCAAAACAAAATTTCTCAACAAAACATTGTTAATGATAAAATTAACAAAGGTGTATGCCAAACTTTCCAAAGCGCATGTGGGGATTACAAAAATGTCTGCAGTAAACAAATTGCTTCTAATTTTGACATGACCACTTCTGAAAAATCAGTTTAAATTTGATTCAACATGCTTTCAACATGTTTTACACTTTCAACAATGTTGAAGGAAATGTTGAAACCATTTAAATGAGCCCTAACTTGCGGTCCCGAGGGTGTCCGCAATAAAGGGAGTTGACTGTAATTTATGGTTCAATAACCTGAGACTTGATACCAGCTTCCACTGATACACAGTTTACTTGATAATTAGATCAATACTTCCACTCAGGTTGTTCAGTCAGTGGATCCTTCTCAGGTCTGCACTCAACTGGTCGAAATAAATTTGTCCTTATTCCTGACTATGTTATTATTCCATTCATTGGTTTAAACTGTCATTCAAGATCGATTCAACATTTCCTTTGCTCTCCTAAAAATGTTGAATGGCGTTGAACACTCGGTTCAACATTTGTCCAGCCGATTTGCCCAACATCTGTTCAACTTTTGTTGAACGAATGTTGGTCAAAATTTATGTTGAAGCCGTTTAAACAGGCCTTTAGTGTCCTTATGGCGAGAATCTGCAATAGCAGGAATTTATTTCAGTCAAACGTCTGTAATTTATTTTTGCTGGGGATTTAGTTGCTGTCCAAAACAGCCAAGTGTCCGCAAGGTGAGAGTTGACTGTATTGGTTTATCAACCAATGACTTGATTTACCCCAGATGTGTCATATTACATTTTACATAGATCTCCCAAAACATGACATACGTCTATTATTTTATGGTATTCCTTTTACTTTTTCCAGTTAAAAAACACCAATGTAAAATTTGTTCAGTACACAATATGGTTAGCTGGTTAAATTTGGTGATGGATGTACATGTAATAATAAAATTTGAAGCAAACTTACCGTGGCCTCTTGGCAGTTAGCACATTTGACCACACGCTGATGTTCCCTTCCTCTTATATAGATAAGCTGCTGACACACTCGGCAGATTACAGATGGTTCAGTGTTCATTGAAGTAGGTGGTGTGTATGGTGGCGGCATTTCCGAGTAAGCCGGCGGAGGCGTTCCAGGTGCAACAGGGGGTGCATCTACAAACACAGAGGAAATTTGAACATTAACCTTAAATTACACCCAAATGTTAACATCCACCTTCTCCTAACGCTTCTCAATAAGTTTCTTATGCTACTGGTGAGAATACTGTAGAAGCCCGCTAACTCAAACTCCCAAGGGAAACAAAAATAGTTCGAGCTAGCAGGGTTATAGTGTAGAATTTCAAGTATCCTGTTTTTTCATCATCAAGTCTGTTTTATAAGAACCTTTTGATGAGAATGTTAAGAATTTTAGCCAAAATTTTAAGAACATATCAAGAACAAAACAATGGCTGAGATCTAATCAAGGATGTCTCCATACATTGAAATCATATCATCATTAATATTAAAGATTTTGACATGTAAATCAGCTATGACTGTATGTTCTGACATTTTTAGACCTGTTTACCGACTGTACTGTCATTTGCAATAGAGTTTGAGCTATAGGCATAAACTTGAGCCAATGAAAAGTAAATTAGAGGGGAGTCCGAGTTAACAGAGTTCGAGCTAGCTGATAGTAAATGACTGAAAAAAATGGGGTCAAATCCAGGAAAATCAGGTTTTGTTCAAGTTAGTGGGGAGTTCGAGATAACCAAGTTCAAGTTAGCAGGATTCTACTGTATGTTTAAACATCACTGAAGGTATTTATGTTTAGTGAACATTTTCTTTATACTTAAATTCCAGATTAAATAAAGTCTATTTATGTTTGTACCATTCAGAAAATATACAGTACATGTACATAAGTCATTCTCCGCCACTGTATGTTGTTGGAATGCTTTAGCCCTATATGTTGTAAAATTAATACACAATCAGAATGTGCTATACAACATTACACAGGACATGTTTGGAATAATTTCACTCATAATTTCAAAGTTTTCACAAATTATCCTAGAGTAAACTTTGAAAATACATTGTACAAATTAATTCAAAACTTATTTGACTGCAGACCCATGCAATTACAATTAGTAATACTTGTAGGGATGGGCTATGATATACAAGACGGACAATACAAAGTGAAAATGAAAACAGTTTTTGAGGCAATCAAGCAAAACACGCGCTTAATCAGCGTTAAAATGAATGCAGTGATACACCATTAAACTATCAAACGGAAAACCTATAAGTGATACGCTAACAAAACGAAACATCATATGATATGGGCTGATTTATCATGCCATATTTTCTGGAAGAATAACGACATCCAAGCTTGTGCTATTTTAGCACAAAAAGTTATTCTTTTATCCGCGTGAAGTACAAGGCACAACAGTGCGCAAGACGTAGCACTTCCTTCTTTGGTCGATTCCATAGATTTCAGGGCCACGAAGAAACGATTTAGTCCAAAACCAGTCGGAGTTTGGAAGGACTTGAAAGCTTCGAAAAGTCAATTAATGAGCACATACATGCATACTGATGCTTTATTTAATTATCCGGCATGAATCGACAACGTTAACAGTAAAGATTAAGGTTAAGCATATAAGTCTACGACGAAAACCAGTCGTATTCCTGTCAGTTCGATCCTTCGTTTGATTCTCTTAAAACTACTACCAATGGAAAAGACAGAGACATGACAGTATAAGCGGTAAACCACCAAAATTTCGACACACAGTTCGAAAGTAAACAGTGCATGAAATTCGCGTCAAAAAGGAAGCGAATTTCAACTCATCTTGGCTGTTAATTTCACTTACTTGCTATGAAGGGTGGAGGAGGACCTACGTGCACATTTTCATTTCCTTGTTCCTGTAATAACGGCGCAGTTTCGCTTGAATCTGGTTCCACAGGAGCAGATGGATTCGTATCATTTCCCCCAATGTCTGCCATTTTGTGTTTCTCGCATCACTCGACTTGCGCAAGTCATGTGACAGGAGCTCAAAATACATGACGTCATCGCGATGAAACAAAAGTCACGCGCCATCCATTCGCATTTCCGGCCGGAGAGAAGCGACAGCCGGAAATACGTCTACGTTCGCAGGCTTTTCAGACCTCGTTCGCAGTAGCCTCCCTCGCTAGGGTGGCTACGTTGACAGGTGCTCTCTCTTCCTCCCTCGAGATAACCTGCGAACAGGCGTTCTTTTTTTTCGGGGGAGCGCGAAAGTCTGAAAAAGAAAAATGAACGCGTGATCGCAGGTTACCCCTCCTGACGACACTGGCAACGTGGTCGCCGCCTTCTATCATATTTATTTTAGGAGGAAAGTTATCGTGGAGCTGTTTTGACGGTTTATTTGTTGTTCTTGGTCATTAACGGTCATTAGTTACACAAATTGCTCGGAGAAATTATCCCAAATGCGATCTCTGAAATGAGGCATTTAGATCTCAAATTCTGCGTTTTTTAAATATTGACATTCCAGGCTACGTAGGAAACTGGCAGGACGAGTGCGCGGACCATCTGGGCTGGTGGGGCGGAGCCCTTCAGCTCCATTAAGGACGACGGTGCATCCTGTCCTAATGCATGGGTATTTTGGGGCTGTTCGGATGATGCAGGAAACTGCAGATCTTAACAATAGTTATTACTTTGAATCCAAAAAGAAATTGGAGTTAACCACGCACATTTTAGAGATAATTTAGCACTCACAATTCTAAATGGCTTCTCGAGATACGCAGAACGTATGCGCTGAAGCAAAAGGATTAAGATATCTCCCAGTTATTTAAGGAGAAGGCTCTACAAGGAAATCGGAACGAATTTACCTCAGAATAACCTGTTCGTCTTTCAGAAGCTGGAGTCAGCCTGAAACATGAACTGCACACAAGACGGATCTGTACTCAACAAAGTTTGGGAGTTATCCGTCAGGCAGCGTTGAAGGAAATATTCAGAGTGGGATGGTTTGAGCTCTATATTCACTGAAGTGTGCCAGAATCAGAACCAGAACCAATCTTTCATTTGTTAATTCTTTTCAGGGGAAAAGGCAACGGCAATAGAGAGATTAGAGAGATCAATAATAATATAATTATATTAATGAGGGTAACACCAGAAAAGCTAACACAATGGTTAATCATGGTGGCCCTCGATAAATATAAAAAAACATAATTAAATAAGAAATTTAAGAGTGACAAATCAAGTTACGAGGTAATCGAACAGGTAAAAATTAAATAAAAAAAAAAAGGAAAATACCTAAAAATTATCCCTGACTTAAATTTTTTTTAACTGGTCTAAACTATATGCCCTAGCGTCAACAGGTAAAGAGTTCCGGGCATCTACCCCTCTGTACAAGAACGATCTTTGTCCAGTCTTGGTAGATAGCTTGGGTATTGATAAATTTCCATTTACGGCTCGATTAAGCACCACGTTTACGACAAACGGCAAACGGCAAACGATGAGATTTGCGTTTATGTTTTCTCGACAAAATGCGCACAAAGATGAAAATAGTACAAGATAATTCTGGCCTTTAATGCTAACGCAAATCTACGCAATTTTTCTGAGAAACTGAAAACAGCGAGTGGCAAATATAGGTTAAACACGGTCATATGGTCATTTCTACCATTTGCCGTAAACGTGTTGCTTAACTTCTCTATTTAGAATTGACGTTTACGCCAAACGGCAGAAATGACCACGTGACCATATTTATCCTATATTTGGCACTCGCTGTTTTCAGTTTCTTAGTAAAATTGAGTAGTTTTTCGTAAGCATTAAAGGTCAGAATTATTTCACACTATCCTCAACTGTGTACTGAATTTTTTCAAGAAAACAATGCGAAACTTACGTTTGCCATAAACGCCATTCTAGTAATAAATACTTAATTTTTATAATAACAATTTTTAAAATAAATAAATGATTAAAGCGCTTGCCGTGAACGTAACCCACACTAAATAAATTATAGCAGGTTTTGGTGCTTATAACATTGTTAAACGGCCTGATTTTGAAACTGACTGCGTATGCCCTTGCCAAAAATGTTTTCTTTGAGCACTTTTCTGTCAGGGAAGTCCAAGAAAAAGCGTTTTGCAAGGAGAACTAGAACTTTCAGGGTATTAAACTTTAATTTAATCCCGAGAGAAAATTTGGTGTTTGGAAGATGCTGTCTTTAGGGTTCACGTCTTTCAAGATGGTGGTTGGACAGAAGGACAGGTCTTTTTTACAGGTTACATTCTACACTAGGTCACAAGTACAGGTCACTGTTGTACTGGTATTTCAAAAACTCATTAATAATTCATAAGCCCATTGACCCATCAAATGGTCGATAAAACATCACGTGCAGTGGTTTTAAAACCCGGTAAAACCTCCTCCTTATTAGTATGCCGTGTTTTTTTCTCGCATGATAATTTCCAACGTTTACAATTACAAAAGCATCATTGTTATGAACTCTCTTGACACACGCTTTTCCAAGAATGTTTTTGCAGTCGTTCAAAAAACTCGCAGCACATGTTTTATCGGGTCTAAAACCACTCGGCTGCGCCTCGTGGTTTTAAATCCCGATAAAAAACTGCTGCTCGTGTTTTAGACATTACATAACCAAGAGGGTTAGCGTGCCCTAAGCCTGAATTAGCATTTTAGTATGGAGTTTTAAGGCTGGGGGACCCTGTTAAGATTGTTTATATCCTGTACAATTATCACGGTGAACTGTAGTTGTGGTCTGTGACCTTAAAGTAAGCCTGTCGCCTGTCAGAAAGGCATCCATCGTTTTTATTTGACGCCTAGAAAACTCATACTAAGAAAGCAAGCAGTGATAGATCGAACTGACACACACACGTTCCACTTAATTAGTTATTTATTAAAAGTTCATCTTAATGTACAAATACTATACAAGGAATCACCTTCTGGCGTAAAAAGAATTTTGTCTTACGCCATATGTACACAAGGTTTCGTCGGTAATCACATCGAAGGCTCCATGCTAACCTTATTTTCCCTCAGCGCTTTGACACTGAATTAAAAAAATAATGGCTTTCGAAATCTCATAAACGTTTTTTCTCAACTTAACAGCCAATGAAAAAACACTGAGCCACAATGGACAAGAGGCTACTTTGAAAAAAAAAATACGCGGAAAAATAACAAAAAATAGCAAGTAAACAAACACGAAATTCCGGGGGACATACAACGTCAAAGGCGGGGATTATCAATCAGAAATATTAGCCTGCGGGCAAGATCTCTTTTAGGTCAGCCGCGAAAGGGTTGGGAAAGTGGCGCGAAAACGTTCTTGTGAAGATTAATAATACAACTATACGAATCTACGAATTTATGTATCTGTCCCAAATAAATAATACAAAACACCTTGTGCATAAATTGCGTAAATTAAACTCGTGAACGGTACGTAATCTGGTTTAGCAATAACCATAGCAATTAGAGGTACCTTTAATACATAAAATATTTCAAGAGGATAATTTGAAATACACATCTGGTATACTTCTTTAAGAGTTACGGCTGTAATATTAGAGCTAACACATTTTAACTTACTTTTCGAACGCGTATGCCAAATTAATGTTAATGGTTAATGTACCTTGAATTTACCGTTTGCGGCCAATAATTCAGTTGGATTTATTTTCAAATGCAACATTGCTCTAAATTCTCTCAGTGGTAACTTATAATAAATCTCATTTACAGGTACGTGTTTACAAGCGAACACATTGCACTTGGGGGAAACAAACCGAAAACTAGTAACGCTTGCATTTTGAGACTCAAATAAGGAAAAGTGAAACTATGCAAAAAGTTATCAAGACGTTCGACTCTACACTTGTGTGGTGAATGTAGAATAACGGGTCAATTATCGAGATTCTCCCAATTTGTCCTTTTTTTGTCGCTTGGAAGCCACGTTCTTTAAAGAGGTTAGCTTTGGTTTGCTTTCGTTTCACTACGCTTTACGATTGGTTCAAAATTTTCGCGCCACTTTCCCAACCAATCAGAAGGCAAACTCGAATTAATCGTGACTTGGTCGCACGCGTTTTCCCGCGCTTGACTTTGCTTCGTGTTCTGATTGGCTCATTCTGTTGTTTGCGTTTGTCGAGAATTTACACAGGTTAATTTGGTTTGGGTTTCATAACCCTAAACTGAAAAGCTGTTCTACTTTCTGCGTTTTCTCTGGGCTTCATCCTAACAGGATAACAGTCACAAGATGGCTGACACTGAGCAGAAACCGATTGTTCACTTGGCTCTTTTTGAAAGCCGTCTCGTTTGCTGTGACTTCAATTTGCAAAAATAGCTTAGGAACGGCTTTTTGGGAATCACGGTAAGCGAGCGACTGGCCATGCAGCTACTGTATATTTCTCTTGACACCACGCCCTTCCTTAAGCTGGAAACGGTCTTTTCTGTTAAACATGGAGTTTCCACATGATGACCTGCCCATCTTCGCCTCCTGTCACTACAGTGCAGCCATCACTTGACACATCAATACATCGAATGGCACCTGGAGAGGTTTGAATACAGAAAATTGCCATGTTAGAACTGACAGAGCTGCCGGCAGTGGTCATGATGCCGAGCGCTTGGGGGGTTGGAGGGGTGGTGTGGGTGGTGTCAATACACTTTAACCCAGTTCCTATCTCCACCCAATTGAGTAGAAGAAGTGGGTAGAGATAATTTTGAGGGCCGGGACTAGCATCCCAGCCAGGGAAAGTGGGAACTCCTTGTCTCTTTGGACCAGATACGAACCGCTGTTATGAGCCACCTGGACTCCTGTGCTTAACTTAGACGGTGACTAGGAATGAACAAACATACGAGCTTCCGGTGAGCCGTTTTTGTCTCAATCTTTGGTTGGGGAATGTAACTCCTCTCGAATGCGAGTATTTTTATGAACTGTTTTAAGGGCGAGAGACAAATAGGTTTTGTGGAAATGGCCCGACTAACTACCCGATTTCTGCCTTAGGAATTGAAGAGTAACGTGTTAAGCGTAATGATGTACCTTCGTGGGCCGTTATTCTGCAAACCTCCTGAACATTGATCAGGTCCCAGATCTGAAGATAGCCGGACTCTCCCCCAGCCAGTACCATCTGACCGTCCCACACTGCACATCTGTAAAGCCCAAACAATGCAAGACAATTTCATACTCAATTCCACAGGGCTAGTTGATAGGTTCTTTTAAACAATTATCCTACGAAATAGCGCGGAATATCGCCTGATACTTAGCCGACAAGGCCGTAGGCAGAGTTGGCTAAAATGAGGGGATATTCCGTAAGATTGAGCAGGATAATTGTTTTACTATTCAACACACTGATAACAAAACACAGTTTTATTGCAGAAAAGCTGGAGGCAATCTTTATCAGTTTGCCACTTTTCTCCCCGACACACGAAATTACGTATATCGCAAGATACATATGTATCTGTTTTTTACGGACGATGAATACAGTATTCGGTTACACATCAGTTATAACAAAGTGTAAACATCATAAGTTAGTATACACACCAGTGTAAACTGTCATGACACTCTAATGGTAGAAAGTTACGCTGAATACATTAAGCCATGTACAAAATAATTAACACGCACCTGATCTCTTCACCGACGTCTTTGGAATACACTTCAGTTCCCGTATGTACGTCCAACACTCTCATGAAGTGGTCAGCACCACAGGAAAGAATCCGCTGACCATCTGAAATCAAAGGCACGGGTTAGACTGACAACCTTGCTGTTCTTAATCAGATACCTTTGGCGCAACTCAGCGTGGATAAATGCATTGTAAGGCGTACCTACGTTTCTTATCAATAAAACGTAGTTAAAAATCTGACTTACCGGGACTGAATAGAACTGTATGAACAGTCTCCTTGTGAACTGAAGAAAAAACGAAAAAATGTCATCAACTTAATCCTTCACGGAGTAATTTCAACAATGAGTTGCACTGAAAGACCTGAAATGAAGTATTTTGCTTGGAAATCAGCGAGTAACTGTGCTTAAAATTCGTTCCACAGATTGGCAAGTTTGCCATGTACGGTTTCACTAGTGGCATGTAATTTATCACTATGCAGTCACTGGCTTTCGACTGGCCACAAGTGTAAAATCCAAATCAACGACGTAAAAAGTTATTAAAAATTCTATCACGTGACCATTGAACGGCAACTCGTATGCTTCAATGATGCATTTTAACAAATGATAGCTTACTCGGATGGTGACTGATGGCTGCTTGCTGATCAATGTTCCAAAGCATCACAGTTCCTGAACACACAGAAAAACAAAAGTTTTAGTACCTCTACGAGAATGGTAGACCACAGCTGTACAGTACATTTACTGATATCAAAAGAAAGCTTTTATAGTGCAAGAAGAATACAGAATGGCGTTAATAACCAGTAGGAAAGGCGCTTACCATCCATCGTTCCTGTCACCACAAGCGTGTTCGTAGGATCAAGATCCACAGAGTTCACCTGCAAAACGAAAAGTCACAGAAACCTATCAGATTATCGGTCTTCTTTACTTCATGTCACGAACGATCTGCACTCGTCTGCAGGATCTACTGGCCTCAAACGATCAGCAAAGAGCCACCATGATGATCAAACGACGGATGCGGAGGTGGCCAGAAAATGGAGAAAGAACTTGGAAGAGGCCCATTAGGAGAACATTCAGGAAGATGATCGAGGTGGAAATAAAAATTGCTCAGTGCTGCCACATGAAGCGAGATGGGAAGAATTGAGAGAGCAATTGACAGATATAAATAGAATTCTGATCAGCAAAGAGAATAATTCAGTGTAGAAACATTCGGAAATATTGCAAACATGTATCGGGGCAAGGAGAAAACAAGCAGAACATTAATCAGAACTCGTGGCTTTGTTTACTCAGTCTTACCTCAGTGTCATGTTCGAGCTCGGCCTGAAAACAAAATACAACAAAAAAACAAATGACTCTTCAACAAGCTAAAAAAGAAGTCTACCCTAGTTCAATAACACCAAACCGTCATAACCAACATAGTAGGAACCTTCCGATCAGAGTACGAGAACGAGATTGAGCACGAGCACGACTTTCAAATTTCAGATCAGTTGCATCCACAAAACTCTCGCTCCTTCTTGTTGTTTACCAGCGGATAAAGAGACTATAGAAACAAGATTGGTGTGACAAGTGGTTATCTAAGTCGCGCAAACTAGATTTGAAAAGCCGTACTCGTACTCAATCTCGTACTCGTAGTCAAATCTGAAGGTGCCTCATGTTCGTAACTGTACAACAACCTTTTGAACGTTAACTAGTTGGTTTGAACTAAGATGATAAGATCACTTGGCTTCATTACTTCACTTGGCCCCATTTCCCATCTTTCTTTCGTTTTCCGTTCAGTTTATTTGGCGGAGCTCTTTTTAGCACCAAAGCCTGTGCGGGGGAGGTCTCTCTCGTGAGTTGGGCAACCGTATGGAATGCCTCTTCCGTAAGCGAACGACTGAGCGGACTAATTTTCCTTAAACGAGGACAAGTTGGGGCAAAATTATACCGGCTTTTCGCACAGCCGAGTTGGAATTCGATTCTGGATAGGTGAAGAAGTTAGACTGTGAGCAGTCTCTCTTTTGCTCCAAAATATGTGGGGAAGAACGCAAAAAAGTGAGCGAGCGCGATATTCGGGAGGAGGACGGGGGGCTGGGAGAGGCGATCGGCGAGGCCGCGAGCCGCGTGCTTCTCCGCGTGCAGATTTTCGAGACTGCTCGCAGTCTTGTCAAAAGTTTGACAATTTTTTTGTTTGCTTGAAGATGAATTAAAGAATGGAAATGGTTTCAACACTAATTTCGTGATCGAGAAATCAAGAAGTAAGTCTTACCAGAATTTCCGGCGGAGAGGGTTTCTTGCCATCTGGCTCAGGAAAGAACTTCCAAACCTTCGGGCGAGAAATGAAATAAAACTTGGTCAGTCAAAATTGTCTAAAAGGGCCGTATGTTGTCACTTTTTTTTAGTATTTGTATATTTTACATAGCTAAACTGAGACAGATTGGAATCAAAGGAAACCCAAAAAGAATGGTCCGGTTTTGTTTCAAATTACTTTACAGAGTTTTTGAAACTATAAACAAGTATCTTTGGTAACGAATGGTCAGAAATGGATTGAGACCTGAAACAAAAATTGCGCATGCGCCAATTTGTTTCCATCTTAGTGTTCAGAAAGAATCGATCGCTAAAAACTCATTATGGTTTGTTATCCCTTTGAGAAATTGCTTGATATTCGTTTCATCTTGTTTTGGTGTTCTTGAGGAACACTTTGTGTTCGAGAAGAGATAACTACAATGCAGGTCAAAAGTGTTGGGACACTTAGCGAGATACTACTGAAATAATCTCCCCCCACCCCCTCCCCCCCAAGCAATGTTGAGATTTGACACTACAACACAGATTTCAACAAAAATACTGTTTATCTGCATCTTCCAACATTGTTTGGGGGGGAGGGGGGTGGTACGCTCCAATTGTGACCCCAAAAAGCCAACTTTACTTGGAATACATGATTATTGGACAGGTGTCCCAACTACTTTTGACCTGCATTGTAGTTTTAATTTCTGTACAGTTTTAGTCCTAGAACGTAAAAATCCCCAATAATACAACCAAAGTAAGGTGGACCGTCTTACCTTCACGGTGGAATCCCATGAAGCAGTCACTAAGATGCCGTCATTCCATGACAAACATGAAACTAAAATTCAAATACAAAACTCAGGATGGGCTAAAACTTGTCTCAAAATGCCAGAAATTAGTTTTCAGTTTTTTTTCCTCTTTGCTACTTTAATTTCAACGCTTTTTCTTCAGATATAATTATTTGAAGTGGTTCATCAGGCGCCGAATCGTGCAACTTGTTACAGCCAATAGATGCAAAACCAAAGCTACTCGTCATGCGTCATGATCCTAACGCGGGTTTCCCGCGCTTCGCTTCGACTGCATTTTGTTTGGTTCCATTCAATGTTCTTCATGTGCTTGACAAATGTTGTTCTTTCACTACTCTGGTTTCAGTACTGAAACCGGTCATTAACCGATAGAATAATCACTGGAATTCTAAATACTTACTTGCATCATCATGTCCTGACTTGGTATCTACAACTCTTCCATACTCAACAGAGTAAATGTATCTACATTCATATAAAAGAAACAAAAGCTTTGTCTTAAAATTAGCCGAGTTGCTGTTTCGGATCAATGACAAAACTCATTTTCGCAGGTTCGGTTCATAGACAATCCCTCAGCACAAATAACACCGCTAGCTAAGCAAACTATCTTTATGTAAGTAAAGAATACCACAATAAAGCCATTTAACGATGTGAGATGCAGTAGAAACTTAAACCCTACAGTTAAAACAACAAACACTCACATTTTGTTATCCCAGGATCCTACGATTATAGTTTTTGAATCCGGCATAATGGCGCAAGATGAAAGAGCCTGTAAAAAGAAAACGAATGTTCATGAACAATGAAATTATAGAAGTTAGATTACCAATCTCGCTGTCAAGGTCTCCAGATCCTCCCCGTCCCCAAAAGCGAGAGACGGTGGGAAGAAGGTTGATGTTACACCAAAACGGTGTGTCACCATCGAGGGGAGCCACAAAGATACTTCGTTGATCTGATTAGCACTAAAAATCCTAGCAAGGAGGCAGCTTTTTTTTTTTTTTGTCTGAAGGACTGCATTTGTGGTGTTTGGATATCATCTGCCATTCCTTTGCTAAAGAACTAACTATACCGCATTATTTTTAAACTCTAAACTTTACTGAGGACGACAAGGAATTATCCAGCATTTAATGAGATGCTAAGTACACAACAAACAGAACAGACCGTGATCTTTAAGTCTGATTATCCATTCGATGTATTTTATGCATCTCTTTTTGTAGGTTAATTAGGTAATAGTTAGTTAAACACGACCTCTCAAGCATGTAATGCTTTTATTCTCATCGTGTTTAAATAAAGGATCTGACTGACTGACTGACTGACTGACTGACAGACTGACTGACTGACTGACTGACAGACAGACAGACAGACAGACAGACAGACTGACTGACTGACAGACTGACTGACTGACTGACTGACTGACTGACTGACTGACTGACTGACTGACTGACTGACTAATCTAACTCAATACAAAACAACAAACATTTTTGAGATATGTTTTCATAGGCCGTATCACTTTCGCCAAACCGACAGTTCATCACCTCTGTGTACTTTGATTATTAGGTTTCCTAATCTTTGTTTATTAGGCGAGGAAAAGAAGGGATATTGAACGTCAGAAAAGTTCTACAAAAAAAGCAACATACCATGGATGACAGGTTTATCCCCCTCAGTTGCTGTCTGGTCTCTATCGAGTACATCTTAAGCTGTGTATCTAGTCAACAACAGAAACAGCACTGGTGAGTGAATATAAACACACTTCTAATACAACTCCAACATGGTCCCATGTCACGAGCTCAAACCAATTAAAGATTCCCTTTTTGACTAATCACGTGCAAAGCAAGATCACGTTTGTTTTGGCACGTGCAACTTTTACCGTGCTATCTATCGTTCAGATTTCTTTTCCCGCGCTTAAATGTGTTACCGGTTTTCTTGCAGCAGTTGACAGATTTTCCCGCGCTTGCCAAAGCTTAGTCGGTGACACGATTTCCCGCGCTTAACATAAACACCGGCTACATGTTTCAAAGTTCTGTTCTGAGTTCTGATTGTTTTATTTTAGTTGTAAAGTTTTTGCTTACACAGAGTTTGTCTCCAAAATTAAATTTTGACCTTGTTATAAAGGAGTAAAATTATAGAATACGTGTTGGAAATGTTTCGTACCTTGAGAAACAGAAAAGACATTCTTGCAATCCTTCGACAGTCTCACAGAGGTTACAGTGCTGTAAAATATCACAAAAGCATCGCGCCATGAGTAACACTGCATGACAGAACCAAACATAAGGATAAGTAAATGACGCTAACTTGAGCAGATTACCTTTATTTCATGTGATGGCAAAGAAAAAAAGCATCTCCAACAGAGGAAAGGAGGAATTACAGCCGAGCACAATGATAGCATACAAAGGAAATAAGATGTTCAAAGTATCATGCTATGCACAGAACAGACAGCCTGGCAAAGGGCATTACAAGAATAAAAGCGCGGGTAGGTTGTTATCGTTTTCAAGTTTTTAAGTTTTGCATATAAGACGTTTAATTTTTTTTTAAGGACTGCTCAAGAAAGCCGTTTTCTCGCATTAAATTTGAACAACACTTGATAAATCAGTCTCAAGAGTATTTTAATGATAAATCAACGTTTGTATTTCATTTCCATTTTTACTTCAGTCTAACTTGTTGTTGGCAGCAAAATGATTGTTGAATATCAGCGGCGGAGCAAGAATAAAAAGTTGTTACAGCGACTCACTTGAGTTTTCTTCTCTTTCTTTCTTTATTTCTTTGTACGTGCGGTTGTTGCGATCTTTAGTAATGAGTACCGTTCTTACAATGAGTTTATTTTAATAAGTAACACTGGTTTTACGAATCAACAAGTTTTTCGAAATTGATTTAACTATAAAAGTTAACGTTAAAAGAGAACGACGTTTCGACCGTCCGACGGTCATTTTCAAGTTCAAAATGAGAAGTAAAATATGTGCTTATATACAATTGTGAAAAAACTAATGAGATGCTGACTTAAAAAGCTCTAAGATATTCACATCTAAACAATATCAAAAATAATAGCGTGAATGATAAATACAAAGGAACGCTAAAAACGATAAAAGGTATTTAAAAGGTATTTAAAAGTGAAATAATTAAACAAATAACTTCGCGCGGATCGAGTCGCATTGTTTGTTCAGACCTAAAGCCGAAACTGAACAAACAATGCGACTCGATCCGCGCGAAGTTATTTGTTTAATTATTTCACTTTTAAATACCTTTTAAATACCTTTTATCGTTTTTAGCGTTCCTTTGTATTTATCATTCACGCTATTATTTTTGATATTGTTTAGATGTGAATATCTTAGAGCTTTTTAAGTCAGCATCTCATTAGTTTTTTCACAATTGTATATAAGCACATATTTTACTTCTCATTTTGAACTTGAAAATGACCGTCGGACGGTCGAAACGTCGTTCTCTTTTAACGTTAACTTTTATAGTTAAAACACTGGTTTTAGACTTAAAATGAATTTTTCTAGAAACATCTGGCTTTATGACACCTTCAAAAAAGACAATTTCATTCAGTTATGATTTAAGATATTAAGTCTCCCTCAACTATACTCGGTTCATGCATTTACGTATGTTAGAACACAAACCTTCTGTGTTGCGTGAGCGGACTGTTGGTTATATTGACATTCACAGAACAAGAAGAAGAAGAAGAAGAAGCTTCCCTACACAGGACATATCAGGTTAACAAACATGCAGTCTCAAATCACAATCTTGGAGTCGGGGAGCAAGCACCTTTTCAGAGCACAACGTGTTATTTATTCCTTTAAATCGCGTTGCAAAGCAACATGATGTCATGCTGAGATGACAATCTCGCACAGCAATCGTGACTACTAACATTTGAAAACAATTAAAAAATAGTTCATTTTGAAAATTTTAGAAGATTTGACTAAAACGGCACTTGTTCCTCCGACTGGTTATATCGAACAAAAAAACAGAATACTATAGAAAATTTAAATAGTTTATGTTAGTTCACATTATATTTTCTTTTCTTCTTTAACAGGGTTTAAGTTACGCGTCACTACCCCGCACAAAATTACTTGACAATTTTTCATCTTGTGTATTTTTTAGAAAGGTCATTTACAGCGTGGATTGCTCATGGTTTCCAATTAACTGTTTCATGAAACATGCAATAGTGCTAAGAATGATGATCGTTTAAAAACAAGGAAATGTTACGAGTAAAATGGATCGAGAAAAAAGGCAATGGAGTAAAGGATTCTCGGAAGTCACTACTGGAAAATTATGACAAAAAAGGGGCAGAGTAAAACAAAGAGAAACTTCATTAACAAGGCAGCTTTGCATGCAGTAACACAATCAAAGGAAATGATCATAGAATAGAAGGAAACCAAGAACTAGTAGTGAATCCATGATGCAAAGATTCAAAATAAACCTGAATTTGTAACATAGAATTGGAGTTAAAAATCATCATGAAGACCAGAAAGAAGTGTTGAAATAACCGACAAACGTTTGAGACATACACAAAACAGAATATGATTTTGGTTATCCCCATCAAGGTACATAGATCACCCCATACTGTCTACTACCCACGATTTCCCTTAGTCATAGTGTTCTTAGTTAACGTTTAGAACCTAATTCGCACAACATAGATACCTACAGACAACTTTTAAATTAATTAGCAGTACAATTCCATCTTACTCTTTGTGGAGTTTATGACACGTTGCCTGTTGTAGCTTGTCCATGTTTGTCCACTGTGAATGATTGAGGTTAAGTCCTTCATCAAAGTCAACTGATAAAAAAGGGACTTTTGATTAAAATCATCGAGAAAAATGGCATTTAAAAGCACTATAAAGTTTACGTGTAAAAGAAGATATTGGTGACATCACTTCAGGCTGACGTATTTCCCCCCCCCCCCCCCTCCTCTCCCAATTATTGTTGTCGAAAGATGAAGGAAGTAAAATTATAGCGATAGAATGGGAATATTCTATTGATATTCACGTCTTCCTTGGCAATCTACGGCAACCCCAAGAAACATTCGGGAAATGATCGGAAACACTCGTAAGACCTTCGGACAATCTTATTTAATTGGTTTCTAATCATGCTTGTAAAATGGTCAAAACAATGCATTACCATCTCCCTTTCTTTACTTGCAGCACAATGGTGTAGCAGCTAGACTTTTGATTGGACTTTAAGTCGGAAGGTAAGAGGCCCTGCAATGTCATGTTGTCGACTTACACTAGAAACGTTACTCTAGAACTTTCCTCTACATTGCCTCCCTTTTATTACGTGAATAAATAGGTACTGACAACAAACTGTTGGGGAGAGGGGGGTGGGGGGGGGGGGTGATGTTAAACCTGCGAAGGACTAAAATCTCATCCGAGGGGGGAGGGGTAGTAATACCCCTACTTTCTTCATGCTGTAGGGACCACTTGGACTTGAAGTGCGATTTTCAATATCTGTCCTAACGTAACTCTTTACTTACCATTAACCTTGATGACTGGTACATTGCCTTGACTCTTGGTCACAGGTTCATTGTGAGTCTCCCCATTTAGCACACTGCTACTGATGGGGGAAGGGGTCGTGCTAGTGTTAGGACTCACCCCAGTCACCTGTAATTTAACAAGCAAGGTAGGTCGATTTAGACTGGTTTCCATATGATCGGAAAAGATCGTAGACAATCGCACGATCGTAGAATTTGCTTATATAATCGATCACAAATGATCGCAATGAGCTCTGTTTTCCTTTGACCGCAAAGGATCGCGAAAGATAACAAAAGGGTTAGCGCAGTGGTGAGAGCACTCATCTCCCAGCGATGTAGCCCGGGTTCGATTCCCGGACTCGGCGTCAAAGGCGGGTTAAGTTTATTGTTGGCTCTCGTCCTTGCTCCGAGAGGTTTTTCTCCGGGTACTCCGACCGGTTTTCCCCTCTGCTCAAAAACCATCACTTCTAAATTCCAATTCGATCACATTGAACACTTAAATAAAGTGATTTGTCTTTATCTATGCTCCCTGTATACCTTTTTCGACAGCGAAATCGGCTGAATGCAAACTGTCATGGTATGAGTTTCGATCGCTAAGTTGCAAAAGGTCGGTTTCCAGTATCGTCGCACAATCGCACTCGATCACAGATAATCCCGAACGATAGCAGACGATCGTGGGGAAAAAAACCTTCTGATTCTATCTTCCTCAATCATCTCGGATCGCTTGCTTTTTAAATGGCCTCCGTTAATTTTTACAACGGATAGTTTGCAAGATTGTCATTGTAAAGCTACAAAATGGCAAATTCCGACTGATTCATTTATTTACCAGTTTCTGTGGGTGCGGGCTTGTGAACAACTGTTTAGGTGTCTGTCCAAACTCAAGGATCTGGGCTTCTAAGGATGCACGCTCATTTGGATCCTCAATCCTATTTGAAAGAGGGAAACAAACACAAACTGACACTGCGAGAATGTTATGCAAAGTAAGGCTTTCTTGCGGAATGTTTGGCCGTTTTTACAGTATTGATTCTCCAGTACACACTCTTAGCTTCAACGCAACTAAATTTCACGCGACAATAAACAAAGATGCCGCGTCTGTTTATCATTTCTTGGAATCCACACAGCGTCTACAGGAAGAGGCAGTCACGGTTCATAGGTTTGTTCGTTGTACCTGTGGTTCATTTAAGCACGAAGGACTGCACTACAGTTTCTCTTGCAAAGCAACAATTAACGATTATTCAAAGTTAGATTCGGCTTTTGCATGACGGCGAGAATTATCAAGACCAAGGTTTATGTTACCTCCGCAGGCTTTTACAATTCTCTCTCAATCACACGAACCGAATCCAATAATTGTCTTATTATAAATTTAAATCGTTGTCAATTTAACTGACTTTACTGCGTTTTGAAACCTTTTTACAGGGTTTGGAAGTTTCGGTTTGGTTTTTTTGCTCGGGGAATTCGTGTCCGTTACCGATAATCAAGAAGGTGACAGTGGCGTACGACAGTTTTTGAAAAAATTAAGTTGCCTTTGCAGGCAAAAATCACTCATGTAGCCGCGTTTTTACAGCAAAACGCGCAGAAGTGTGACGAAATTCATTTAATTCGCATAGTTTTGACATCAACTATCCAATCAGATTCGAGCTTACTTTTGAAATTCACCTATGTCGTTGTGTTGGCTTCCTGGCAGCTATCGCTGAATGCTGATTGGACGGTTGATATCACGTGAGGGTAGACATTAATTAGATGAGGTCACACTTCTGTGCCTCGGGCTGTCATGCCGCACATCACGACGTCAGAAACAAACTTTCTAATTTCTATAAAAATACACTTTCTTACCCGTCAAGGTCGACAGCTCCTTCATATGTTAAGTAGTAAAAAACTGAAATAACAAACAATGGATTACCATCACTGGTCGAAATAATTATTACTTTGGTTCTTAAACTGAATTCAAAAGATTCTCTACAAATCCATAATTAACTTCGCAGCCACGTAATACAGCAATTCTGAACTTCCCATAACGCTGTTATGTTTATGATTCCTCTTTGTGTATGGATCTATTGACCATTGGAGCGGTATTCAATTGAGTGTCGAAAATAATTTCGCGTTTGCTTTGGTTTTGTATTACTACGTTCTGTGATTGGTTAACAAAACTCGCGCCACTTTCTCAACCAATGGGAATCCCAACCAAAACCAATCGTGTTTTCGCCGCACGCGTTTTCCCGCGCTTGGCGCCAGTTACATGTATTTGCTTCGAATTCTGATTGGCTAGTTGTGTTGTTTGCCAACCTGGCTCCGCTTGTTGAAACAGCGGATAAATCACTATCCAGTGGATAAAATGTACTCTAAGTAATAAATTTTATCCGTTGTTTCACATTTGCTGTTGCGAAGTTAACACATGCCAACTCGAGTTTGCCAAATTTTGTTTACCGTATGAAGGCCTTTGCGATTAAGTTAATTATAGATTTTGTTTCTTGTCCATTATACACGTAATTCAGTCTTCGGACTGCGAGGTGTTCCTTTCAATAAACGATTTATCTAAGAGCTTGCGCGCCAAAACTGTTGAACTGCACACAGCACGATTCGGAAATAAATGGATCTTTTCCAACCGTTAAGACAATAAGTTACTAATACCATTGTCCGCTTGCCATGCTTCGTGTCCTCTCTGTTTATATCCGAATATTAGATCTATCCAGTGGTGTAGCCTTTCCGATACATAAGGAGATTCAAGACCTTCACGGTTCTTTCTGATAAAGTCGCCTGAATCTACAAAAAAGTAACAATAATAATAAATACGAAAACATAGTAATTTGCCTGTGTAAAGTTTTGGTTGTCGCGGTACCATGGAAAAAATTAGTCCAATTCGTCTTCGAGGGGACAAAAAGAATCGTTCAGAATGTGTTATCAGGTCATGGCTAGTATTTTTGGAAAGTCGACAACAGCTCTTAAATTCCTAAAAACAATTTTTGCGAGTTCAAAATTCTGTTAAAGAATCCGAAGTTCCGAACTTGTGTATAACACAAGTATCCCTTTTAAAGGCCAGAAAGCGATCTTAGAAGAAAAAACAACATTTGAAGTATTTTTCCTTAAGTTTCCCGTTGCATGAGTGCCCCCGACGACCGTGTAAAATGTTAATCACACTTTTAAAGCTATACCTTTTGCCCAGGAAGGCAGCTCAACATCCATAACCTTTGTCTTGTCCTGTTTAAAGCCCAAGGGAAGGTTTTGACTGTTCAACAAGAATTCACCAGACGACTGGAAAAACTCGGGAATGAGCTGTAAAAACATTAACAACAAAAGGTCAACAGCAATAATAATAGAAAAAAAATCCTTGACGCTTACAGTTAGCACAGTCACGACTGAACTGTAAAAAACATTTTATCGCAACTTTTGTAAACAACGTTTCAGCTAGTTTAGGGTATCTATTTTTAATACGTTTTACCTAAAGACAAGTACCCTAAAACAGTCCAGCCTTTATTATGATGTTTGTTAACATTTAAACGAAATAAGAATATGAAGATGCAATTGGAACCAGAACTTGACGCACATAATGCCCATTCCGAAGTTCAAATGGAGACGAGTCTTGAAATTTTCATTTAATCGGAAATTAAATAAAATAAATAAATGTATTTTTATAGTGGAAATCATTTGGCTACCCAAAGCTAGTTTACAGGCATTCCCCTCAGAAATAACAGAAACAAATGATCAAATTAAACATAACAGGTTAGAATTCCCAACATGAAGGAGGGACAGCTATATACAAGCGTGGCCAAGGACGGGGCTTGAACCCGGGGCCACCGGATTTCAAGTCCAGCGGAAGTCCAGCGCCCTAAACCGCTGGACCACGCCGCCTCCTTGAATTGGAGTCCATCACGAGAAAGATCACATTAAAATTAGCCAGTTAACAAAGTTTGAGGTTTTGTCGTTAGTTTGCAACCCGTTAGAAGGCTTTAAAAAAACGGAAAAATCAGGGACTTTTGTATGGATTTGGGGGACGCCATCTCAGAATTAGATACATTTGCATGGAATTTTGGGCGACCTCATTTGGCAGGTCACAGCCTGGTTACTACGCAATGAAACATAACCAAACTTGGTAATTAACTAACCAATTTTCATGTAATCTTTCTGGCGATGGGGCTTATTTCTTAATACGGCGCAATTAGAACGATGTGAAAACTAGAGTCCAGTCCCTTTATGAACTTAAGGTGAAGTGGCATGACTGAGTCTTTAATGGACACTGTTGCGTGAAAATGGGCCACAATGTAGATTAATGAATGTTACAGTGCCTGTCTTTACCTATGAACGGAGTCTCAAGAAGACAGCAAAAAAACTAATATTATTAAGTACTGTAGCACACAAAATTTGGCTGACTGCTTAGTTTTGACATTCTAAGTTTTTATCCGTCCTACTTTGATCCCTGTACCTCCTTCTGTCTCGCTTTGATCACACAGAAACAACAACAGAAAATTGTTAAATGCCGTATACAAACCTCTTTAACATCAGCATGTCCAGTCAAGACATTCTCCCACGTCTCAGCGATACTAAAACAAAATAAACAAGTGGCTGGATGGAATGGGCATTCAAGTAAAAAACGCTAAAAATTGCATTATTTCAGCGGATTTTAGACAATTCAGAAATCTTTGGATCAGCAGTATTATGCCTCGTTCAGCTTAAGATGGAGGGGGGAATTATTAGCCTTCCTTTTCTAAACAAAAGCTGTCCAAAAACGGGTCTGCTTTCGCAGGCTAGGGGATTATACAAAACACAAGAGAATGTAAATAACGTAAGAGGGAAAAAAAGAAACAAACACACATGCACCCAGTTTAATACTGAGTCCGCTAAACATTTAGGAGCACTCGGAGTTTATAGTACTAGCATAGTATCTAGTGTTTGTCAATCAACTATTAACCACAGATCAAACTTAAGTTTTTAATGACCAATAAATTGTAACTTTTTCCCCGTTCCCCTCAAATTCTCTTCTTATAGCATAAATTAATATTAATTTCAAAAACTTACGGTTATCGAGTAAATGCTGAAACGTGATAGAACTAAGGCATTGACAAGTCTAATCACCCTTTTTACAATAGGGAGCTTTAGCAACGACGACGACAACGGCAACGGCAACGAGAACGTCAAAAAACAATGGGCTTAAACGTAGGTGAAATTTTCTGGAGTTGAATTCTTGGAGACCACACCCAAATTTAGAAAGAGAAAGAGAAAGAGAAATTCGCCGTGTTGTGTTTACGTCCTCCATAAAACGTCCCATCAGGAAATTTCACGTTCTCGTCGTGCAGTGACGGCAAACAAATGTACCAAACAGTGTAATGCACGTGCAGAGTTATTGTTTTGGTAATTAACATTTAAAGCTAGTTGGAATAATCGCGACGATGTTTGAGAAAACGCGAATTCGTTTTAATAGTGACGTTTTCACTGCCGTCTCCGTCGTCGTTGCTAAAGCTCCCTAATAAACATAAAGCACTGAAAGCAATTTTTTATTGCTACAGATGGGAATCGTGTCACTAAACTGAACCATCTCTAAATTAGTTTTATACCTGTTAAATAATCGGTCAGGTTGATCAAACTTTCCTCCTTGTAAGCAAAGCATAAACTCTGGAGCTTTGGAGAGAAATATTTTTTAAAAACTTACGTCAACACAGAATGAATGAATCACTTCTATTTCGATATGATAGTTCCATAAGTTAGAATGAGCTATGAATAATTTGAAGTTTTCCGAACATTTGCCTGTAAATCTGTCTGTGTGGGGAAATTGTACTTTGAGGAACTTTTTACTTCCCATTTTTTTTTTGTATTTACTTACTTACCGGTATACAGCAAGTAATACCTTTTAGGGAAAAGGACCAAATGATGATGATGACTATCAAAATGTCTTTTTTGTAGAAATTCTGATATATTTAAGAGAACTGAAACCTTTTTTGAATTTTTGCTGCATGTCTACATGCATGGGTGTTGCAAAAAAATCCTTGAAAGAGTATATACAAAGCTGATAGTTTATTTCCAAGAATTTCACATCAAGCTTTAAAACAGTCTTACCAACTCTAACGAGATAGTACAACACATATCCTGGAGTTGAATAATGAGAGCCATATAAAAATTTGGGATCAGGCATTTCCTTGCATCTCTCCTAAAATGCAAATAGTATAAACAACAATGAACAGTCTGTCTAGTTATAGTTGTATGATTGTTAGAAAAGAGACAAAATGTGTTGTTTCAGAAAATATCTATACCCTCAGCTCTGTAGGAAGTTTCTTCAGTTTGGAGCCTTCCTCGCCCATCTAGAAATTCCAATCTAGTTTTATAATTTCTGGCATTTGAGACCCCCCACCCCACCCCTCAGAATCCCAATGAACTTTCAAGTGGGTGGGGTGGGGTGGGGGAAGGGGAAGTTTGAGCGTAAAAGTCCTTTTGACTTGTGAATTAACTTGGATATGAAGATAGTCAGGCTAATTGCAATTAGCATTCAATTTTAAACTGGCAGCCATTTTAGTTTAGGTTCTATCGGACCTAATTGGTCAGTAATGACTTCTCTTTTAGAAACATTTTCTTGTGCTTAGCGCTCAGAAATAACATAAGATCTTAGATAGCTAACAGTAAATCTTAGCTGCTTGAGCAAAACATTAGATGGGGACTGCACCACTTCTTTTAATGCCTTAGTCTACAAGATCCTTGTTAGGTAATGCCCTTTAAGTTACCAATATTTTTGATGTTAGTAAATAGTTACAAATAAAATCTTACCTTTAACTGAGCTAATCTGGATTCATTTAGGGCTCCTATAGGTTTAGACAAATCTCGGAACGTTTCTGGGCTGTTCAGATCTAAAAACAAACAAAAAAGTAGTAATTTTTGTGCATTATACAAAGGGGAGACTGTATGGCAACTTAGAACCTATCAAAGTGGTATCTTTGCCATGCAGAGGGTGAGTAAAAAGGCATTAAATGGGTATCATTGATTTCAGTGTTGGGGTATGTGTACAAGTCCTATAATTGTATTGATTAATAATAAACTGTCTTACCCAGTTCATCACTTTTGTAATTGGCCAGTATCCATGGAAATACTGGGTACTGTGTGAGATCATTGAAACTTCTATCTGCTAAACTGAAAAGAAAGCACACAACAAGCCACTGACTAAAACATTCCATTCAAGCTTTTCTCGATTATTATTTGTTCAGTTAATGGAAAAAATGCTACCAGTATTAATAGACACTTTCTATGTAGCTCAACAACGACTAAAATTTATGAAAATTTTGAGATCTCAGAACAAGCTTCATTTAGACGCAATCAGCCATGGTATGAAGAAGCCAATAAGGTCTAGGACAGCAGTATAAATTTGAAGCAAAGTAAACTATTGAAAATTTAAGGCAGCAGTTTAATAGTTCAACAAAAGAGAAATACAAAATAAAATAACCATCCTATAATAAAAATAAATTTTATTATCATCAAAAATAAATGACCAACCTATTTAGGTACATTAAATATTCAAAATTTGAGATGGCTCCATTCTGCCATCTTAATGTCATGTTTTCTTGTCTTGTATCTTCTAATTCAACCTCTAAGAAAAAAAAAATAAACAAATCAACATTTAGCATTTGCATAATTTTCTGACTGTGTCATGCCACCCTATCCCATTAGTGAGAATAACTTGTGGCTTTGAGTAGGCTAATTTTGGCCTTTCTTCTCAAAATTTAATATTATTTTTATTAATTTTTATTTGATGGCTAATGATAATGAGAGACAGAAAAGTATAAAATTTTCAGTACAAAGTGGCAATAGTGTTGTATTTTAATTTGTTATCAAATAATACCTACCTACCCCAGTCTTCAGTTCTGGAAGAAAAAATGAATATTGTTTACTGTTTGCTGAGCTCAAAATGAGGATGTCTAATTACCTGGCTGTTGGACAATTTGTTCATGAAATAAATCTCTTTCTTTGGAGGAGTTGAATATCAAGTACATATGAGAACCATCCGTTGAAAATACCTCTATACCCTAGGACAAATAGTATAAAATAATAAGTAAATTAAATGACAATTTATTCAATATATATAAAATAATAAAGCTGTTAGTAAACAACGTTGTCTTTTTCTCAGAAAATGTTTCCATTCTCTGACAAAAAGAGGTCAACAATTCTCCTTTTGAAGTTCTTCAATCAGAAAATACAGGTATTGTTCACTCTCCATGTTTAGTTTTATCTGCAATCAATAGCAACTCCAGTGCATAAAGGTCACACATGTTCCTGGTAAAAAATTATCAGAATTTTTAAATATGAAATTCTCATACAAGTAGCTAGATTTACATATATTAAATTTGCACATATAAAAATAACCAACATTTGAACTCATTGTGCCTTCTCCTGTATGATCTTGTTCCGGACAAGTCTTAAATAATACAAGTCTAGAATCATTTTCACTACAATAACGTATTACTTAAAAATAGACAGAAAGTGTATATCAAACAAACCACATGTCTGAGAAGGTATCTTCTTTTGACTACTCTGCATATCTTGGACAATTTACACTTAACAACTGGACACTATGAACAAAGAAGAATACAATACAATACAATACAATATTTACAATACAATATTTATTTCGCCATATACACAACATTTACAGATGGGAAGAAAAAATGAAGAAAAAAATTGAAGAAAGAAAATAAATGGCGAGGAAACCTGAAAGAAACCACGAGGCTTATAACAAGTCAGGCTTCCTCACTTAACTAATCTTATATTAGAATTACAATATGGACTTATGGTAAATTAACTTTGATCGCGCACACGTACACATACACATATTAAGTAAGTTAGTTAGTTAAGAATTACAGCCTTACAGAAGTTAATACCTAGAAAGAAGAAATTCTTTAAGCTTTCTTTTAAAAGAAGCGGAGGAGGGAGAACTAGTTATGTCAGAAGTTAGCGAATTATAAAAGTTTGGACCTTGAAAGTAAATTGAAAACTTCCTGGTGTTCGTTCTGCACAGTGGCAAGCGGAAGGACTGAGCATTCCTAGTATTATAATTATGGATTTGACTATTCAGTAAAAAAAAGTTATTGAATTTGGAAGGGAGTGTAGAGTTCTTGAATGAAAACATAAAAAAGCCTAATTGAAACGAATGGATATCATGAAATTTTAAGAGTTTAAGTTCCTTAAAGATAGGGCCAGTATGGGCAATGTATGTGGAATTGCTTACTATTCTTAACGCACGTTTCTGTAAGGTTACAATTCTTTGAAGGTTTGACTTATAGGTACCAGCCCAAGCTAAATTGCAATAATATAAATATGGAAGGATCATAGAATTGTATAAAGTACGAAGGGAGTGAGTAGAGAGAAAAAACCTAGATTTATGAATAATACCTATAGATTTGGATAATTTATTTGCTGTTAAGGATATATGAGATTTCCAGGTCAAATTGTCATCTAGTAAAACACCCAAGAACATGGTCTCAGAAACACGAAGGATAGGCTGCTCATTTATGAAAACTTGAAATTCAAAGGATTGCTTCTTTTGCCAGGGCTTGAATACCATAAAATTAGTCTTGGCTAAATTCAAGGAGAGCCGGTTTGCTGCAAACCAGGTTGACAATTTGTTTAATTCTCTATTTAATGTGTTAGTTAGGTAAACAGGATCATTATGGGAGATAAATAGGTTTGTATCATCAGCAAACAAGATTGCATCAAGCAGGGAAGCATTGTTCAAATCATTAACATACAGGATAAAAAATAAGGGACCAAGAATAGAACCTTGAGGCACCCCACAGGAAATCCCCTGTGGGGCAGATCTAACGTTATTAAATTCGACAAATTGTGTCCTCACAGAAAAATAACTTTTGACCCATTCTAGTGCCAGACCACGGATCCCATAATGATTGAGTTTGTCAAAAAGAATGTCGTGATTTACCGTGTCGAACGCTTTCGAAAGATCTAGGAATACTCCAATGGCGTGTTCTTTTCTATCAAATGCAGAAGAAATTTTGTCACACAAATCGACAAGCGCAAGGCTAGGAGAGCGATTTTTTCGAAAGCCATATTGATTATCACATAAGACATCGAAGTCATTGAGATAATTTATAATACGGTTGTAAATTATTCGTTCCAAAAACTTTGAAAAGCACGGTAGAACAGAAATAGGTCTGTAGTTGCTGAAGAGAGCTTTGTCACCTGATTTAAAAATAGGTACGACACGGGCAATTTTCAATTCATCCGGGACGATACCATGAGTAATGGAGAGATTTACAATGTGTGTTAATGGAGAGGAAACACTACATATAGATCGCTTTATGATAGACATAGGAATGTTGTCATACCCAGCCGATTTTCCCGCCGGAAACTTCGATGCGATATCTATAATCTCCTCCTGAGTTGCTAAATTTAGGAACACTGACTGAGGGAAATGACCAGGAAGAAAATTCTTATATGAGGTCGTAGATTGAATTCGTTTAGCGAGGTTTGGTCCAATATTACTGAAGTAATTACAAAATCGATTAGCAATCTCCATTGGGTCAGAAATATCTTGGTCATCAACCTTAAACACAGAGTTGGGTTTAGGTCTCAATTTCTTGCTGTTTAGGACCTCATTAAGCAGACGCCAAGTGGCTCTAATATTGGATTTTGACTCGCTTAGCTTCTTATCATAATATAAACGTTTCGCGATTCGTAGGGAGTGATTCAGTTTGTTCTTATATTTTTTATATTTCGCTTCGTTCCAGAGAGAGGGGTTTGAAAGATACTGCTTGTATAGTTTGTTTTTCTGCTTGACAGATTTAAGTAAGCTCTGGGATATCCACGGTTTCCTAAGGTGAAGGCGACGCTTCAGTTTCTTCAAAGGAAAATGTGTTTCGTAAGCTTTAGTGTATCGCTCAAGAAATTTGCTGTAGCAGATTTTTGGATCATTATACCCGTCTATATTGAACCAATCAATAGAATCTAATTCCTCTAAGAAGTTGCAAATATTTGGCTCGCTTTTGTCACGAACAAATATGTTCTCTTGGTGTTCGCGGGTACGCTTATGATCGAAGGAAATGGAAAAGATAGGCAGATGGTCCGAAATATCCGTTATTAATAGTCCAGACTTCAAATAACTGTGCTCGACATGGTTAGAAAAAATGTTGTCAATCAGAGTTGCAGTGTGAGAAGTGATTCGGGAAGGTAACGTGATTAACGGAAAAAACAGGTGAGAATACAGGCCATCTAGGAATTCCCCGGTGGCGTTGTGGTTTTGATTTTTTAGCAGATTCAAATTAAAATCTCCCATTATATAGCATATCTTGTTGTCCCGAGATATTTTCCCTAATATTTCGTTCATTCTGGTCACGAAATCATTTACATTTTCATTTGGAGGGCGATAAATTATAATAAAAATATTATAATAAATTATAATAAAGAAAATTATAATAAATTTATAACTTATGGTTATTTAGAGTATCACAGTAGACTAAAACCACTTATCCCAAAAACTTAAGGATGCTTTGTTTCTGAAAACCCTAATTTTCTTTTCCAATTCCAACAACCCTTGATCTGATTTTTCTGTATACACCTGTTGTTGTTAACAGCGAAAAATATCCCTGTAGGTACCACCATTAAGAAACCCAACTTTCTTGGACCATTCCAAGATACGCAGAATGTATGTGCTGTTGCAAAAAGGAGGCCCCATCCTATAGTAGCACTGGCTATCTTGGAACTCCTTGCTATCTTTTGCTCTACACAATTTCAAACAATTTTTATCAGTCACCCACTTTTGCACCATTTCCATAATTTCAAAATGCAAAGAGATACCTTAACATTTTAAATACTTGTAAGTCCTGGCTTACATTTATTGAAAGGATGAATTAGGACATTTTTGGGAGGTTAAAGCATTTGAGATAACTGATTTATGGGGGAGTGGGGGCAGGGGAGGGGTCAGAGGAAGCCAGGGGCTATATTTAGAATTTAGTGCTAATTTAGGAATTTCCCACTCCAGAAACTGTGAAAAGACTGGTATGAGTAAGTGATTGGGGGATCATTTGGTCAGTAGACAGCTTTACATTGTGCCGTCGAATAAGCGCTTGGGATAGCGTAGCTCTTGTTAACTATAGTTTTCACCTAAAATACATGTAGTATTTCCTATGCAACTGACTGCCAAGAAATGCACTTATAAATTCAACGGCGAAATTACTATGAATCTGTCTACCCTGGAAACAATCTCATAATCTCTCACTTGCACCTAGTTGTCTCCCCATAGTTTCTGGAGTGGGGAATTAGGACATTCCACAGTTTTACAGATTAATTAATCAACTAATAAATTGTACTCACTGGGTCTGCATTGTTAAAAGGTTGGAAGTACAGCCTGGAGGATGTAAGCATGATCCGGCCTGGATTGCACACTAGAGGGGTGATCCGTTTGGCTAGAATGAAAAAGAAATGAAGAGAAGTTGATGATGATATTGAAGGATATATTAAATTATTATGAGTTTGAGAATTAAAAATACAAATGTAGCATACCCATAGTTTCCATAACAATCTTTTCATGTAAATCTTCCAACCTAAAAATCAGAAACAATTGATAAGAATGAGAAACAAATAGCCCTAAGGATAAAAATGAATTTCACAAAAAGCTATTTTATTCTTAAATAATTAAAATTATGTTATGAATGAAGGAGATAGTGAAAACTGTAATTCTGCAGCGAGTTACATGTAATTTTAAATTATCTTGTAAATTAGCAAAAATTGGCAAATAAGTTATCATCTTGAAAACTTACCAACTTGTATTAAAACTAACTCTGGCCTGTCGTGACTGTACAATTGAATTGATCTGCACAGGGAAAAACAAAAGCCCAAAATAAAATAAATAAACAGAGATATCACTAATTACAGTGGAAACTCAATTAAGCAGACAACTTCTGGACAAAGAGAAACTTGTGTCCTTTTAATGAGGGCTTCAATAGCATTTGGGACATTCAAAAACTGTCCTTGTTGCCTTTATAATAGAGGTGTCACTGATACAAAGATTACACGAATATTTTTTCCAGGACAAAGGTTTCACTCCCCTTAATGGAGGTGTTCCAAGCTAGAGGTTCCACTGCATTGATTAAATTTTAGGTTGCAATTAACATCTTGACTATCAGTTTAAGTATTCATTGTGAAAATTTATAAAATTATTTTTATTAACAGTCAATACATGCAACTCACAGCTACTGAAGGGATAATGTTGGAAAATATTTCTTAAAAACACTGCACACCCACCATAGCTTGCTGGTCTGCTGGCATGAGAGTGGATGCTCGATGAAGCTATGAGTTATTAAAAAGAAACAATGACAGAAGCTAAATAAATCATTTACAATCATTTACAACAAAAAAAGAGTGCTTAAATGCATGTACCATCTCAACTTAGGTTACCACAGAAGAGAGTATAATAAGATACTGTCTACGATTGGCTGATTAATATTGGTTTCATTTGATTGACTGACGGACTGACCAACCATTCAAATGATTTATTGAACATAACCTGTTCTACTTAAACACAATTGACAACTAAAAATTTCCTATTGATAAGTACATGTAAGAAAGATTAATGACACTATAAATGATTGATTGACCAACCTGTTCTAACTGGGGTAGTACAAAATTCAAAGCTACAAAATTGAATGAAAATAAATACTTGGTCTTTTCCTGCAAGAAATAAATGGCAAGACAACATCAAATGACAAATGACCAATGGAGTCATGTACCATTTGCTTCTATTGAACATAACTCAAACCACCATCCAACCATTTCCAGCCAGGAATTCTCATGTCCACTCCTGCCTGTATATGTAAAGGCTGATCAAACCTAATCTATATAATTCTAATAAATTCACCTTAGAAGAAAACAATCAAGCCTAACAACACTCATTGGTAACAATAAACTCTATGCACGGTCAGGATTTAATTCAGCAAAAATCCATTATCGGTGAAGAGGTTTGCCCACTTTTGAGAAGGCCTGATTGCAGACTGAGACTCATTTAAAAATAAATGCTGGCATTGAATATTAAATGACTTATTATAATTATTAATTGTTGCATACTTACTCTTCTAAACATGTATGGAGCTATAGTGTTGCCCTCTTTCATCTCTATCACTTGCTTGGACTCAATTGCCAGCACATCTCCCTTTGTGTCAATTCTATTGAAAACAAAAAAATCAAATCAACAAAATGCAAAAAGCCGATTTAAAGGTACAACTTTTGCTTACAATTGCCACATGCAATTTCTAGAGCACGCGCTGCTCGCGTCATGCAAAAAATCGCGCACAACTGTCGTCATTCAACATTACCTATACCTACAATTGTCATTGATAGCATTTTAAAACATGTTTTAAAATCATACAACATTTTTTGAGGTAGTCACGTCGTCGTAAGCGAGTTGTCGGTTTGATTTACATGAGACAATTTATGTCATAGGCCTGTTGTAAGCTTGTCGCATGCGACAAAGTCATACCGTGTTAATCGCCCTTAAGACAGTGTAAAAGATTGTGAGGTTCTAGAAAATATCCATACCCACCCCATGGAAAGTCATTGGAAATTCTGGGGGGGGGGGGGGGAAGAAAAGCCAAAATTTTTAATTTTTAAAGGAAAGTATGGAGCTAGACTGGAATTTCCATTGGGGAGGTATAGATATTTCCTGGAACAACACATTTTCATTCATATTCAAAGCAACAATTATAACAGTTTCTTTACATAAATTATGTAAGCATGACATCACCTTGAGAGGAGAGATCCTGACCAGTGAGCAATGGAAATACATTCTCTAAGTGGAAACTGAAACAACACAGTTGAAAACTTATGTGAGTCAAGACCTTGTCTTCATTGAAATGCCTAATAATAATTATTATGTTATTATAAAGATGGAACACTGCTCAGCATTTTCTTTTATTATTAAAAGCTAAATTTCTTGAAAAAGCAAAGTGGTTGTCTTCTGTATATGCAGCATCAGAGAATAAATTATTATTACATGTGGTTTAAATTCACTTCCCTTTGTCTTGGAATGTGGTAAAATTTTAAAATCAAACTGGTTTGAAAATTTTTAAACCAACTATAACAAATATAAATCATGAATATACAACATTTGACTGGGAACCAATAAAAAGTTACTCAGGTGACGCAGTGACTAACATAATTGGTTGCTTCTTAAGGGAAAGTCATTGTTTCACTAGTGTATAGTAGCGGGAAGGATTCATGTCTTGAGTACTTCCAACTCGCCATATTCTTCTCTTGACAATCTTTTCATATTTCCTACCCCCTTTACTGCTTGTTCCAACCCATTTTCCTTTCTCCAGGACCAGGAGAAAAGGGTGTGGGACAAAAGAGTAGGGGATGGGAATCAACACAGCACTGCATTTAAAAGATGAAGGGAAGTGAAAGGGATATGAGAAAAAAACTTTGCAATAATGCACCATATCGTGCAGTAGCAAATGTATAAACATACTAGACACATTGAAGAAGGGGCAAGAATCTCCTGTATCCCCCACCTCCTTGTTTGTACATTGATTACATAAAGGCCACTAAAGTCATCTTCGGGTTGTCTGTGGGTTTGCAGATGGTTTATTGTGAGTAAGAGGTAAGGGAGCTATCCAGTTCAAACCCTTCCCCTCACAGAGTCGGGGGGGGGGGGGGGGCTAGATTAGCTATATAATAAATCATTAGGCCTACCTTTAAGATGGGATAAGAAGTATCAATTGGGTCAAACAGAATGGACTTGGAGCAGATCTTTAGTCTCCCTCTTTGTTTCCTGAAAACACAAGGAAAAATAAAAAACCATGTTTAACCACTGACTTAAGTATGTTGTTAACTGACGAAGCTTGTGGTCCAGATCTTCAAAAAATGCAGGGTCAAGTTTTTTCTTTGAAAATGTGGGCCAAGACAAAGGTGAGCTCTACAAGTTGTTAATAATCATAAACAATAAATGAAAAAAAAAATATGACTGCACAATATTTCTACACTTGGATTGAAATGAAACCCTTCTTACAACGGTGTTTAAATCGTTTCTCTAGCTACATGTTTACAGTGGTGTTATATATTGGTGAATATTCACCAATATTTACTTCACCTTTGGCTAACAATTGTTAAATATTAATAGGATATTATGATATTAATATAATTACTTAATTATCCTCTCCCAGTAAGGGGCTTTCCAGGGATAATGAAATAAACGGAACAGAAACACATATTTCAATAGAACATAACATATTAAGATTCCCAACCGGAAGGAGAGAGAGAGCACAGGTCTGGCTATGGCATGGCCACGGGGGTGAACTCGGGGGTCTACCAAAAGAAACAACCCCATCCACCGCACAGAAAAACATTATTTTCTTACTTGACTGTAAAGTGTCCTTTGCATGAGTGTTGTCGTTGTCAAGGTCTAGTATACCTGCCAACTTTTTCTAAGTCAAACGCGTGAGATTTTTTGCTCGTCATGACTGGGATTTCCGAAAACGTCCGAGCCACTTCCGAAGATTTCCGACGATTTTCCGAATACTTCCGAACGTTGCCGAAAATTTCGACGATATTCCGACGACCTTTGAACACTTACGATTCGAACGGATGGTAGACATTTGAAAGCTTTTGTGATTGTTATAAGGAGCAAAGAAATAATACATAACAAATCTGAGATAAAATGAAATTTTTCAGAACATCTCGTCCGGATTTGTGAGCCAGGCGTGAGAAATTGTCCTTGATACGTGAGATCGCTGTCTTTAGTCAGCAAGCGTGAGACTCACGCATAATGCGTGAGAGTTGGCAGGTCAGGTCTAGGCGTTGGACTACAAGTAGGTGAATAATGTAAATTACTTGTAATCAATTAAATTATACCTTTTGATAGCTTCTTCTTCTGGCAATCCGGAAGGATAATAAAAAACACTAAAATCTTCAAAGTAGATCTCTCCTGGCTCTAGCAGTAGCAGAGAAAACCTAAACAAAAAATTTAAATGAGAAATATCAGTCCAGCCAATATTATTTTTTGATAATATTTCCTTTCTCTTAGGGGTGATCATCCTTATCCACACATTTTGATTTATTTATTAAATGAGTTTGAGATGATCAGAACTAAATTACTGGCTGTGTAAGCATCAAAGGGAAACACGTCAACTTAAGGTACAGTATACTGATTATGCAGAGTTTCTGTATTAAAATCTTGTTAACCAAGACCAATTTGTTTCCTGAAAGGATATGAAATTAAATATTTAGTGTTTAGTATTTTACACGTACTAAAGATTCACGAAAAATACAGGGAATATAATAACAGTTCTACTGTACGGTCATTCATTCTTTGCTGTCTAGTGATATTATCAATAATTATTTACATTTAATTAGACAAATCCTAAAACATGTTTAATAGTTTATTAAATTTTACTGTCTGTATTCAGCCTGTCAGATGAATCAGTTTAAAATGAGACTTTTATTACAAAAACATTCATGGTCAACAGTTACAACTGCATATTTTCTTGGACACTTGTTTTTTGAGATGCTTTCTTACTTTCAAGTTAAAACAAAACAACTTGCTTTTTCATATTCTGATCCTGATAATAATCCCACAGATAACTCAGAATTAAAATTTAACCTGTGCTTTTCCCACGAAGTAACAGAGTAATTATGGTATTAAGTACACGTATTTGTATGATTTGATTATAATCAGCCATGTAACATTGATCTAACATACAAGGATTCAAGGCCCAAATTTAATATCAACAAATCAATGAACAAGATCTGTTCATAAATACAAAATATCTTTCAAATATTGAGTCTTTATCCACTCAGGCCTTGAAAAGTGAAAAGCATGATCAGCCAGATCTGAAATATCTCAAAAATGACCACTTTTACATTTTTTTTTTTCACATTCAAAACTAGACAAATCACAATCATGCAAATGTTACCATGATTCTAAAATAGGCAATGACATTTTCATTCTCGTTGAATCTACCATGTGAAATCAAACTGTTCAACTCCAGCCTAATAGTAATGATACCCCACTAGGAGCCTGTTAGGTCTAAATTTTCTGTCCTGGTTTCTGTAGTAACAGGAATCTGCTTGCCAGGTATCCAAGCATTGAATGAGCAGTGGACATGAACAATTTTAATACCAAATAAAGGCCATTGTTTGTTAATATTAAAAGGGAAAATGCAAGCTTGTTTTTACTGAAATATTTGTTGGCAAGTTTAATTCATTTCTCACAATCTAGGGGTTGCTGTATAAAAAAAATGCTTTTGAATTTTCTGGGTGAAAAAGTGTTGAGTAATCAAAGCTCTAAAGGTCGGTCTCTAAAGGAAGTCGTTTTAAAGCTAGTAAAATAATAAACTTGTTCGGTTGATATCGATATAAGTTGGGATTGTTGTTAAAGCATGTGTTCCTCATTCTCCTCGTTTTGAGTCTGCAAAAACGTTTTAAGATTTTCATGAACTAAACATTTTCATTGATGGCCTGAGGCAGCCACGTCGCGCGTGCAAGCTATGCAATAAGATTAAGCTTATAATATCAACAACTCAATTAATTGGCAACCTCAGACTCAGACCGTGAAGACGACGTGAATAATTAAGCTTGCCAAAATTAACAGCTTAGTAGCTTTAGACCATTGGAGCAAGGATCTGTAGATTAAGAAATATATTTGACGAGAATTTAGCAAGGATAAATTCACATTTCTTGGTCGAAATGTGAAAATAGAGAAACCAGTCAGAACAGCTGTCCGGCTGTCCGTGATTCTCGCCGAAAGTTTTGTCTTCTGGCTCACTATCTATCTACAGTCATAACGCATGCATATTGAAACAACGCGGTCAAGCAATTACTGTAAGGACAAACATCAAATGAACACACACTCGTTACCTTTCTTTCAAAGGAACTGTATGAGCTTCCAAACCAGAAGTCGACGCGAACGAGAGTTCCGCCATTTTGTAAATAAGACAAGTACTGGTTCCCAGTCCTTTATGACACTTCTCTTCGACGCTGCGTTGCGATCCTCCGATCGCGCCGCAGTCTTAGAAAGGGTTTATTTTTGGCGAATTCGACAAATTAATTAAAACAAATTTCCACATCAAAATCAGAATACTCTTCATTTAAATGCATAGATATTTGGCAATTTTAAGGGATAATTTTTCTGAGCAAACTAATTAGTATGATTTTACTTCAAAGTAGTTTACCGGAAATACAGGACGATCCTTTCGAAAATGCCGAGGGGGGAAAAGTTTACGCTTTTCGTCGGTCCGCCCGCGGTCTGTGAACTGTTGTTTAAAATGAGCTAACGATTGACAAAAAATGTCGAAAACGCGTTCAAATATTTAAGCCTAAAACCACTCGACTTGTCGGAAGCAGGCAAGTTAGTCGAAATTATTTGACCGCCAGTTCTAACCTAAAAACCTAAAAACCGTACCTTTGGTAAACTTCACGCAGAAATGACCCTCCCAGCTTACCTTGTGAAGTAATCTTCGTAGAAGACACCTTCGCCATTTGGATATTCTCGAACAAAACTGCATCCAGCGGAGCCTTCCGAATTTCCCAATCGCTTCCTCACCTTGTCCCACAAGGCCATTGATTTATCAGCTAGCGAGTGAACGCCGCCTCGAACATTCTTTCCAATGCTTGTAGTAGCCCTGCAGAGCGTTAAAAAATGTCCACACGGTTCTTAGGTTCGGTTCATAAGATCTTCAAGCGCCGCGCGTAGATAGGAAATTGCTTTAGACTAGTATGAAAAACAGCCGTGATAATTTTACACTACTTTCAAGGACAATACTCGCCAAGCTAATTTACATACGTCATTGCGGCACGAAAATCAATTTACGTACGAGCTGATTAAACCCGTAAAAGAAACTTTTAAAATCGTTTATAAAGTGCGGTTGCGTTTAGCAATTATTTTGTTCACAAGAGGTCATTTGTCTTGATCTTTTTGTTGGGCATTTCTGTCCTAAAATTGAATTGCTAAAATGTGTACTTTCGGCTTGGCCAATCGTAGGTTTGGGAAGCCCTTCAAACTGCAAGTCTAAATATCTCAATCTTATTTTTACTGGTTATTTTTTTCTTCACGGCGTCACGCATATTAACTGCGACGAATTTAATGAACAGGGCTTGAATTTGTTTTCAGCATACAAAAATATTGTTGAACCAGGTGGTTATCAACAGATGTTTCACGCCAGAAAAACCATAAATCAACGCTGCGGAACGAACTAGCACCTTTTGAGAACCACATCCAACTGCAAATTGTTATTCCTTCGGCGCCCAATGTTTTTTGAAAGACCACAGTTCATTACAAACAGCTTCGTTCGTCAACGCAACAAGTTGACAAAAACCAACCACAGAGATAAGAGGACGGTGTTTCCAATTCGCTCTAAAAACAAGAGTTGTTATGGAAATTTTACGGGTTCTGGAGCAAAGAACAGGTGGCCGAGTGAGATCATTCATAAAAGATGGTCAGCGATCACGTCTAAACAAGAGGGATTTAGCTGCATCGTAAATTCATGTTTCTTACGTTTTAAAAGAAACATAATGAAAGTTACATTTTCAATAAATTTATTTTGTTTCTTTTTTCGATTGTAAATACATACTGAAACGTTTTTAAATCAAAAGATTGATATGTGATTTTCGATCAACGAATTTAGATGATTTCCTTTAATAATATAAAGAAGACGGTCGTAGATAATGAAACACACAGGAACTTATAACCATGCAAATTTGTACTCTAATTTGAATTGCGAATTATGATCAGCTCTCAAGAATATTTTAAAAAGAAATCCTCTTGGGGATGAACAAAAAAAAAAACCGGAAACGCTCATGCAAATTAGTGATATCACGGAATTTGCCGCGTGATATGGGTTAACGGACGATTAATACTTTGGATTTCAACTTTTGAATCCTCCGTTTTTGTATTCTTTGCGTGGCGACATAAAAAACAAACATTTTTACTTGTTTGCCTATCCGACAGAATAGTCACAGTGCGTGTTGATAGAAAATTTAGAGAAATAAATAAATAATTCAAACCTGTGAGCTTATATTTTATTCAAAAAAAGTCTAGTTTCCAGGAGCCTGTATGAAGCCTTGTGATGAAGAGTTATACAGCCAATCAGTACTGAAGGAAAACGAAACATCGATTATATCGGCATTGCAATATCATGTTGCATAGGTCCGTTTGAGTCAGGTAACAGTGTGTGCGATCGAAAAACAAAGAAAAAGTGTGCGTTCCCTTACAACAAGAATGTATTTATTTTTTACCGTATTTTTCTAATACAGTCCATGGTAGGAGATGCCAGGTCGGGGAGGCGGCGGGGGGGGGGGGGGAGTATGTTTTAAATCATTTTTGACAGAAAAGATAACCCTTTAATTTCATATACCTTCTATAGAAAATTATGGCATCCCTTTTACATACCTACAGTAGAAACACTGTATTCTTTCTTTACAGGGAATCTCTGCGAGGTATTTTAAAAGGCCATTTCAAATACCTAAATGACAGTTTTCCTTACCCTTTTTCTATATTTCTGCTCGCGAAAACCCTTCCCTTTTATATACATCCAACCAGAAAAAGGTAAGCCTTTTAGGTGGAGGCCCTCCATCAAGTCTCACTATAGGCAATACCCCGCCCTCTCCGCCGGAAGTAGATGTCGTCTAGATATTTTGACACCTTGCAGTAATCTCGAGTCTCGTAGTACTCGTTATCGCGAACTATTTTCCGTGTACCCACAAAGTAGCATAAGCTTAGGTAAATATGTATTCAAAAAGTGTACAAAACGACCTGGGAACGCAGGAGACAGTGTATTAAGTATTTTGCTAAAATGTTCTCGTCGCGTTCCCCTGAAAATTCTGATATGACGGAACTGTCGGTGATTAATAAGATTGCTTTAGTATACTGTTTATAATAACTGTTTTTAACCCTATCTAGACCTGGCTTCTTCTTGTTTTTGTTTCTTTTGTCTGTTTCCGTGGGCTAGGGGAGGGGGGGTGCTATGATAAACGAGACTTTTAGAATAAATAGTACGTCCAAAGATGTTTTTTTTAAAGGTCCGCAACGGGAAGTGACGACGTCATATGACGCGGTAATTACGTCACGAGTACCAAATGGCCGCCATTTTGGATCCAATCCGATTACGAAAAATAATCAAAACTAATAAAGGAACGTTACGTCTGAGCCTCATAAGGAAATACCAGCGCTCGAAGAAATACCAGCTTTAAACACAACTGATATCAATGACGCTACGCAGTGGTTGACATATTCTGATTCTCGTAATGTGCAGTAAGCTTGTATGGGTCCCTGCACGTGCACACGTCCGCGCGCGCAAATAATACACGTGATACAGGGCCATTTATGCGAGGGAATTAAGCACCGACGATGCCTACTTTTGCTACTGCACATACGCTCTGCGCTGTCTCGGGATGGTCCAAGATAAGAGCCTGTAATTTTTTAAGAAAGATGCTTACTAATTCAAAGAAGGGATTTTGGGCGGTCTACGACTACGCGGGAAAAGACGATCTTGGCAAGGGCTATTGAAATCCAAAAAGGAAATTCGCGGTAACCACATTAAAATACCTTGTTCTGTATTTTGACGCTTTTTGGAACTTATTATATCTGAAAAATGTGTGGACACTCCCTACAATTTTCTTTTTAATGAGCGAGCCTCTAGCACTATCAAGTGCCGAATTTTGATATCGAGGATCGTTGTGCATTTGTATCACGACAACAACCTAACTGAACCCGACCACCCCACCCATGCCATTTGCCTTTTTTAGTCCCAGCCCTCCCCCCCTCTCGTACTACTAGTAAGTACTTTTCAAAATCTTAGCCTCAGTGATCTGCCATTCTGATTGGTTTCTATATACCAGTAGGACAAATATACTAGTGGTCTCGTCACGAACGTTGTAATCTTCGGTATTCAATTATGCACTAAATGTTCTACATTTGAGACCGTAAAAAGACGTAGCTGGCCGAAAAACAATTGCGAAGTGACTTCATATCTATAATGATTTCCCACATCAAAATGCGTCCGTCTTGCAAAGTGTCATGATTTTAACCCAAAGTGCACAATTTTTTCACTTAACCGCCTGACTAGTTATGTTTATATATATATACATATGTGATAGCTTTTTGTAGATCAGAGTGGGTAGCGAAAACGCGCCTTACAAGTTAAACAATGCAATGACGTGAAAATTTTCTCACTATTTCCATGAAAACACGGACAAAATGCTTCTTATTCCCTACACAAAAAAAATTGGATTTTAAATGTAAATTAGGGAGAAACGAAGACTCGGAAAAAAATCCGAGTCCCTGTTGTTGTTGTTTCTCCGTTAAGTACAAAAAAAATTACTCATGAAAAATTCGCCGTGTTTCAATGGAATTATAGTACATGGCTTTCACCCTGAAAACAATCCCTGGACTGAATCCATGACAGTTGCAAAATCGGGATTGAATTTAGACAATTTGAGACCAACATGCGTGTGAGTGCCATGGTTAATGTATGATTTAACAAATCCGTCAATGCATTTCACGTACCTTTACCGCAGTAAATAATGCAAGTTATAGTAGTGTTTCTCAAGCGAAAACTCCAGTTACTCAGTGTACCAACACTAATGCCTCTAATACAATAAAAAGGCAATTCGCTAATTTAATTTGTTTGTTTGACGTTGTTGTTGTATATATTAAAATTTCATTTGATTTCAACTTGGTGTTCGTATTTATATTCAGCTTAAGAATCAAAAACAATATTTAGGGAAAACCAGTGGGTGTTGCATTTTCCTCCTTATTTAAACCTTAGCCGAACCTTCCTAATGAAATATTATTTCAAATTTTCAAAATCTTCAATGGTGAGTGAAATATTAGCTATCACACAATCCTCGCCTTTCCGCTCAATTTAAAAGTCATTCCACACTTTTCGTTCATCGAGTTTTAGTCGCTAGCCAATATACTCGCATTGTATTACACATTTTGCACAGAAGAATTTGTCGAATGAAGGGGATTTAATGTATCTTAAATATTCACCTATCAGTTTCCCAGCATATAATTTTATAAAATTATTGAACGCCCCTTTTTAACGAAATAACCCTTCGTTATTTTTCCAACCTAGCATATTAATATTTAAATGTTAACTGAATGTCTTTTCAGTAGACAAACTATTTCGCTATAAAAAACATAAAAGGCCCTAATAAAACGCGACAAAGTAAAAAAAAACAGCAATGAATTTGCGAGAATTGCTCATAACTAATGAAATGAACAACAGGGAACAGGCAAAGGTTATGGGTCTGTAAATTTGAATGAAAAGCACTGAGATGCCATTTTCATCAGTGTCTGCACTGGAAACGGTTTATTTCGTTGGAGATAAACTGAGTTTCTTTTGGATTGGATCGATATTCAAGCGTTATTAAATAAAATTTAAATCGTGTTCACTTGCATTGAGTATAATTGAATATAATGAATGAAGTGTGTCCAGTTTGAAGCAAGGCCGCGTAAAGCGATCGATATGAAATCTGAAAACTGATTGCTATTTCTAACATTATTATTCAATGTAACGCATAAACAGAAACAATTTTCTTATACTTACAGGCAAGGGAAACAGTCTCCGAACATCATTCAACTTTTCTGCAAGGGTTGAAGCTTGTTTCGAGTGGTTCTTCTCTCTTGAAAATCCAGTTATCAACCACCAGATGTCCCGATATCGAGAATTCAAGTAGATGGCCCCCCATATGCGCCAGGCCGTTGCGTCCGGTCGTCCGGCTCAGTCGCGCTTAATTTTCCAGCTCTGAGCTTTGGGTCTCAGTTTCTTCCGCACTAAACTGAGTGTTTCTCCGAAACAATAAGCGGAAAAAATTAAAATCCAATATTTTTTTACACTGATTGTTAACTTAGATGATCCCTTTTTCGGTACAGCTCGCAGGAAAATAGATACTGTAAATGTAACTTAATCGTTAAGCTACCATTTCGCTGTTTGCTCCGTCTCGCACCAGTACTGCTGGCAAACTTATTCTCTGACCAATATTCGCACCCAAGACTGTTCTTTAGCTTATTTACAAAATTTTACCGCAGTTCATTTGCCAAAATTTTACAAAAAAACAAGGGTTAATTGCACGACCTACTGAGAAATCATAAACCGCTACCCTCGTGTTATCTTGCTGTTGTTTTATGCTGATGCAATCCATCCAACGGCAAGCACACCATTGATTAGAGTCGAAATCAACTGGATTCTGAAGCCGATGGAAATTCAATCAAAGTTTGTTTACGACAAGATTTTCATTTGCTGGGATTAAATAAATTTTTAGTGATTGCCTTTTTCACTTCAAGACATCTTCCGGTTTCTATTATTTGCCAAACATTATTGACATTGCGGCAATGACATACGAGGTTTTTGCATGATAATACTGGCGGGAAAGGAACCAATTGGAATGAATTTTGTCTCGTTGCAGCGAAGACAAGGAAGTGAATTTCGTCTTCCAAAACAAATATTTAAATACGCAAAAACAATAACTTCAGTTTAATCAGCAGTAGGAGAAATATCGCCAAAAAAACATTTTTCTTGACCTCTCGAAAAATTAGTGTTATTAGACCGCTTGTTTTCGGATTTAATTTACGCTGAATTCGTAACAAAATACTTCGCACGTCTTCAAATGAAAAATTGCCATGGCAAATAGAAATGATAAAGAAACTTCGTGTTTGATCTGTGTGTTTGTTCAGTTATACTCCTTTCATTTGATAGCAACTAAAAATATTATCACTTCTTGTTTCTGTAGTGACAGAGCTTTTTGCGCTTTTCGGGACGAGGGGGGAGGTGTAAGTCAATGAACAAGACACAATAGGGGTTGATCCCTTTACAAGTGATGAATTCATAAAGATTTGCACGGCCTCAAAGTTTGCCTGAAATAGGGGTTGTAAAGGCCAAGTAAAACGGGCAACATCATCTTGCAACTTGTCGCCCGACAACTGGTCTGTGGCATACGAAAGCCGAGGAGGGACTTCCGAGTTCCGACTACGGACTTGTGACTTCCTACTTCCGACTTCTGATTTCGGACTTCGGACCTCGTACTTCTCACTTCTGACTTACCCGCTGTGTCCCGCAGGAAAATGGCATTCTTTATGCCATATAACAGATCCTTTGTTGACCAAGCTTGTTCGGTCAAGATGGCTGACCTCGTTCTTTTTTTCGTGTTTATGGACCTCGACTGCATCTCAGTCCATAAACACGCAAAAAGACTTGGGCAATATCCAGCCACCTTGACCTCACACTTGGTCAATAACCCATATATGATATAACTGACTGAGGTGTTTGCTTGGAACAGAGGTTTTTTGCTCCTGTGTAATTTAACTTTTGTAATTTAATTTAAGTTCTGTTAAATTTTAGACATGACATTGCTCATCACGAGCGTTTGCTCCGCTGAACCACAAAACCTTCAAAGCATAAAAAATTTAAATGATCTGGTCAGGTGGGTTGTGGTATTTAGTACAGGTACATGAGGGTCATACAACGCACAAGAAATGGGTGAAATCTATTTTCAAGCGAGATAGAGCAGTCCGCTTTTACAAAGACCGCCTCTTTATTCTTACATCAACGTTCTTTCTTTGCTTGGCTTTTTTTTATTCTTCTTTTATTCTTCCACAACACGAACACTGCTGGTCCAACCCGATGTAGGGGTCAAACGGACAAATTAACATGAAATATTAACGATATTATGTCAGTGAATATCTCTCAAAAACCGCAACTGTTTCATTAGCAGATGAACAAAGAACGTTCAACAACGACTAAATTCGATGGTAAGTCATAATATTTAGAAATAAAATATATAAAAATAATGACTTCAGAGAACTATATTTTGAGTTAGGAGCGGTGAAACTGAATTTTATTATACGTAAGATACATAGAAAGAAAAAAATTAGGTCACAGGCACTTATATAATATATGATCGGAGAAAGACGCCCCTTCATACTTCGCGTCAAGCTTTCAGAGCAACACATTTAGTGGAGGAAAAGATTATTCCAACTAAAATGGAGAGATATTAATGAAAACCAGCAACCATTTCAAAACCCGATCCATCCCTCAAACCAGTCCTAACATTACTTATGAAAACGGATCTATTTCATATTAGTATAAATCTTCTAACGTTCTATCACGAATGCTGCTTTCTTATTGACTACCCTACTCACTATCTATTCTGTTAAAGATAGTGAGTAGTTTAATAAAAACGTGAACCTGTGTTGTTTATTTTTGAACGACTAGTAGGTTTACACTAAAACAATTAGATTATGAGCTCGAAATTTCTATCGCGTGATAGTTGATAGGGGCGAAGCCCGAAAAAAAGGTAGTGAGTAGAGTGAGTTGTCTGACAATGTGCAGTTGTCAACAAAATGGCGGCGGCTTCGTCGCGTTTTCGAAGTGTCTGTGAAGAGGATTTTCGGCTAATTACTAGTCGAGGCGAATCCAAAGAAGACAAAAAATGCAAAGAAATATCGAATGAAGATTTTTCACGGTAAGAAAAAGGAGTCGAAAAAAGAGTTAAACGATTTTATTCTTCATTTAGGCTTTTAAAAGTCGGCAATTTTATAATTTTGAAAACATTCAAAGTTGCGTTTCACCGACACACTGGCATTTTTTAGAAAACTTGGCTTCCAAAGGGTAGTTTTACGTTGCTATATCTTTGATTGTCATTTTACAATAATAAAAAAAAAATACTTGGCTCCTCGTTTCAGTTTCGAGCGAATGACGGTTTCAATATAAAATCCTGAATGAAATGCAAAGGCGTGCACACAAGGACGCGAATGCAAATAGACCATTTATATCATTATTCGGTAACAACGTGAATCTGTGTTGTCGTTAATTGCTGAATGACTAGTAGATTTATACTAAAACAATTAGATTATGATCGCTTGAAACTATAACGCGATAGCAATCTCGAGCTCATAATCTAATTGTTAATGAGTATGTCGACATCCTACATATAGTAACTTCAAGTTTGGTTATGGAGGAATTTAAATATTTCGAATATAGTTCAGGAAATGTAATTTCAATTCCGTTAGGAAGACTGTTGTCAAACAAACTGGTTTAATATTATTTGGCGATTCACAAAAACGTTGTGTTGTTGTATCGAATAAAGCCGATAACGGAAACTAAAAACTCGAGAAGCAAGGATAAGGATACCTGATCACTGCAGGTACAACCAGAAAAACTGTCCAAAATTGACGCGGTCACGAATTAAGTATTAGTTGATAGAACTTTTCACGGTAGATAACCGCTTGCGATCCATTAAATCGTTTGTCAAGAAAAATACTTTTTAGGTCAGATTTATACCAAATTGAACAAATTCTATCTAGATGCCAATACATGGTGCTGTAAGGTGATTGTGCAAAGCTTCTATGTATAGTCATTTTGGAAAACGTCGTGCACCTCGGAGCTACTTCCTTTCCAAATAAGGCGCCATGTAGGGTTTCACTAGACGTTATTTCCGGTCTCATGCGAATTTTTTCCCAGCTGAATGACAAGTTTTCAATAGAATACCCAGCAATAGCAGTTATTGCAGTTGAGCCTGTGGTAATATATCCTTTTGTAAAGAATGCACACGGACGAGGCCAAAGGCTTAATTCATCAGTCAACACAACGCAGAATGATCCTATCGTCTCGTTTCTATGTCAGACCGCTGCCAACTGCTATAAAAGCTATTAATGGACCAATATCAGCTGCGTGAAAGCCAGCAATAGACCGATTCAGCTAAGCTTAATGTTTCCCATATCAATCCCATTGGGAATAAGTTTCGTTGTTTCAATTGAACATTCTTTATTGTCTTCTAGCTCGATTGAAGCATTTCAGAGGATCTCATTTCCCAATAGGATTGAAATGGGAAAATGTAAATCGTTCTGTCCGCGCCAAAGCAGTTTCAACCTCGGTTTGGTGAAATTTGTTCAAAGGCCGACGACGTTTGCGAAAAGGATTATCGCAATTTTTAAAAATCTCAAAAACTAACAGCAATGCTTTAAGATTTCTTTAGAATAAAAATAAAACAGAGGCCCAAAGTGTCAATGAATTATTAAATCTTTTGTTTTGAATATTTTCTTCAGGGATTTCGTTGATCAAGTAACTTGAATATGATTCCTAAAGGAAGCCCAGCTTTCTTCTTGGGAATCTTTCTTCTCATTTCTGGAAATTACATCTATGGCTTGAAAAGCAGTTCTGTGATTCACTCGCACCATGATGACATTGTCAAGGACTGGGTGTCACATTTACATGCGAAACACTACCCTGTACTGGCAACAAAGGTACATGATGATACAAGAGATGAGGTTAAAACAGCTCTAGCTAGGGCAGTCGTGGAGGAGAAAGTAAAAGCGAAATGGGAGGATTTGAAAACAGCAACTCCACCAGTATTCACAGAGTCTGCGGGACCCCCTAAAAGAGTCGTGTTCGATGCAGCATCAGGAGGCATAACACTGAAAGAGGTTTTTCACTATCAGCAGTTTTTTCCTCTTCTCTATAGCGAGACAGATCCGGTGTTGTTTGAAATCCCAGTAGATGGAAAGACTATCACGCTGAAACTGAAAAATCAAGTAGACCCGATTACTGGAAAAAAGACGGGAAAATTTGATATCTATAATGTTTATCCAGACCCAACTACTCCTGGAACTCCAATTGAGACTAACCTCAAGTCTGATATCGGCGATGTTGTTAAGGAACTTAAAAATACTCCGACTGAAACCAATCTGCACGAAGCTCTCGAAAAAACCTTGGAAAACAAGCTCCCAGAGATGTTCAACGCTAAGCTAGATGCAGCTCCAGTTTTCGAAGATGAATTGAAGATACAAGATACTCGCAAAGAAGTGACGGATGCCATGAAGGAGAAGGCTTTCAGAGAAGCTGTTGAAGTAATGGCCTCCACCTCAATTCTCAGGACAGATCTGGCAAAATTAAGCCCCCCAACCTGGCTTGAGAATGTTGACCAAAATCAGTTCAAAATTGGAAGAGAAGGGCTTGAAGCTAACCTCGAAAACGAGATAAGAGACGACGGTCAAACAAAACTCATGTTCGAGTTGACAGCAAGCATGCTGCAAACATCCACAGAAGTCAGTACCGAATGGAATAAATTACGTACAACAGATACTTCCCCAGGCTCGGGACAAAAAGTTCTAGTTGAAACAATGAGTGCGGCTAATCCACTTAAAGCGGAGGAAGTAACAATAAGGCAAACAAATGAATTCACTCTAAAGCAAGTTTTCAAAATGCTCCAATCTTACAACGATTTGTATCCACACAACTTACAGAGGGAGAGAGTTCGATTCATCATACCAATTGGAGGAGAGGACAGGACCGTACATTTATCAAGAGCACCGAGGGGAAAAAATCAAATATTTGTGGAAACTCAAAATAGACAATGGCCAGACGCTACTAAGCAAAAAGAAATAGGAGGTTATTATGGCCCACCTTATGAAATAATGATAAATAAAGTCTTGAAAAAATTTCCAAATCACCAAAAACTTGCAGAAACCATAATAAATGCCTGTGATTCAAAGCTCAACGCCCAACCAGATTTTCTAGTTGATCTTCAAGTGACCAATGCTGACGGTTCTCCCAATGTACTTGAAACCGCTGACACAATACGAAACACTGTTGAGCTCATGGTAATAACAATGGTAGCAGAGGCGGCACAACCATCAGATGAAGTGAAGACAAAATTCCTAGAACATATCGCAAAAACTATTCGAGTCAAAGAGAGATTTCCCACTAGAGACGAAATGCCTAAACTTCATTATGGATTAAAAGAAAAAGGAAATACAAACCTAGCAGGCAGAAGCCCGGCTATGGATGAAGTAGCAATAGGAATTTTTGGCCAGGAGGTACAACGCGGAGGTGTCCAGATTCATGACGCTTTCACCAATGCAAATTATCCACCAAGACAATCGCCAAAAGTGGACGAAGAAGGGAACAAGAGACCAAAAAGAGAAAAGGGAGGAGCTGAATTAAGTAGAGACTATTTGTATGTAAAAGGAAACAAGGTGGTTCCATCTGACTTAATTATTCAACAAGCGGATAGTAATCATGACGAAAATACTATAGTTAAGAAAGCACGCCTTTCCTGCAGTGGACCAAAAAGACGCAAAAAGAGAGATGCCTGTTCTTTCGAGGAGCTGAATGATGAAATCATCGTTGACGAAAAATCGATAAAAATTACTAAAAGGAAAGTGGAACTTGATGTTGTTAATCGTCGGGATGCCAAACAAAGAACCCATTTGCTACTGGATATCACTGCTGATGAACTTGCCACACCAAAACGTATAAAAGAAAGAATATCAAACTCGAAGAGGACCGGTGCATCTAAGCAATATGTTAAAGTCAACAAGGGCCTGGCAGTGCATGGAATGATTTTCTCTGCTCTTGGTGCTATCGATTACTTCTCCAGAGGTGATGATGTTCGAGGAGGATTCGCAGTTTCTCAATCGATCCACACTCTGGGCGCGTTGACAGGTGTAAACGAAATAGCATCCAAAGCTGGAAAAAAATTGTTGCGCTACACCGCCTTAAAAGTTGCTAAAGGCCTGAAAATGGAAGAGGGGCTGGCACGATTTTCTGAAAAGGTTGATAGATTTATGGAAAAGGGGGTGGGGAAGTTAATGGGCGACATACCAGGAGTTGGTTTAGTGTTTGATATATATTTCATTGAACAAGACGTTGAAACATTAGCACATCTAGACCTCAACAATCCAGATGACGTCAAACTGCTTCCTCTTCGAGTCGTAGATCTTGTCCTTGATGTTGATACTACAGTGCTAAACCTTATTGGAACGTTTTGTCCCGAGGCAGAAGTCATAACTGAGCCATTGGTAATTGTTCTTTCCATTATTCGAATGGCGATAGATGACTTTTACATTGATATTATGGAAGAAATGGATAAGGTCAACTGGAAGAGTCCATGGGCTGGCTTAGAATTTATAGGTGCTTTAGTCAAAGGTTATTTCGAAGGAGCTGCAGATTTTCTATCTGGTGGACTGAGAAGAGAGATGGTCTCGTATCAGGCACAAGTGGATGCTGATAGAAAATTACTCTCAGATCTACAAAACACTGATAATTATTATGAGTTAGTGGGATGCGACGGAGAAGATTGTAAAATAGATTTCACAGCAGGACACCTTTCAAGCTTTGGAAGCTATATCAACTTCAGACTTCATGATAATGGCCAGGCAACACTGGAGATCGGTGATGTCACGGGACACCATGATACCATCAAGAAAACATTTAGTGTTCCTGCTAATCTCGATAAAATTGTCCTTGGAATTGGAGAATCGCACGAGTTTTTGTACAAAACGAAAACAGCTAAGTTGTGGTTTTTCATTCCAATTAAGGATTACAGGGTAATTTGTGGTGCAAACCTTCACAGTAAGTCTGTTTACGGTACGTACTATGGAAACTCAAACAAAAACACATTTTATGCCGTACAAAATCCCAAAGCAACAACACCACCTCCAAACAAACCAAGTGAAGAAGAGTGTAACTACGGCAAAATCAACTTGAAATTTCTTATCGGCAATTACCACTACAACTTATACGGACGTGGAGGAGACGATGTGTTTTATCTTGGGCCTCAGATGTCTCAAGTTACTGGAGGAGAAGGAAGTGACGTCTACGTTATCCAATCAGACAGTGGCAGAACTGTGATAGACAACTTTGCAGGGGACAGTAAACGTGACATGGTGGTAATCAACGTTGCTTTTGATGACATTTCCTGCCAAAAAAGTAGTACCAACCTCGACTTGAAGTATTCCAGTACTCACCATATTCGTATAAATAACTGGTTCACACTGGGAGATCCTAACTATTATCGACACATGTCTTTCCGTAGTCTTGAAGGCGTAATCTTCGTACCAAAAGCAACCTCGCCAACAAATTCTGACGTCGAAACCCAAGTTCAATGTACAGCAGTAGCATTGGATAAAAACTCTGAAAAACATCCGATACCTCCCATTGACCTTCAGTCTTCAAATTATGGAGAAGTAAAGCAGGTGGTTGGTTCAGATCATCCGGACACGATCACTGGAAATGATCTTAATAACATCATAGATGGTGGAAAAGGTGCGGATCGCTTATCTGGTGGTAGAAACGAAGATACATACATTATCCGTGCAAACGAGGGGTGTGATATCATCAATAACGATGCTGATGACTATGCGAAAACAACAGATGTCGTTGTATTTGACGTGAAATATGCAAAAATTACTGTCCGAATAAATGACCAAGAAAACAGTTTATCCGTGTTTGACCAAGACCATGAGCAAACAAGCTGCTTTAGTGTTGAAAACTGGGCTCTTGGAGAAAGATATCAACATATGATTTTCACATCATCGGATCATGTTGTATTTAACGTCAAAACTGTAAACAGCGTCGCAACGAAAGTTCCTCTGGTTTTGGATTATTCATCCTCTGCAGAAGGTGTAACTGTTGACTTGTCTGATTCACCAAAACAGGGAGCCATTCACGAACCAGGCTTTGATCAAGTTGCCACTGTATCTGATTCACAGCATAACGATCACATCGTTGGCAATGATCAGTCTAACTTCCTTAGCTGTACGGGTGGAAGCGACTATTTAGAAGGTGCAAAAGGTAGTGATAATTATGTCGTCAAGGAAACCTGCCGTAGAGTTAAGATAAACAACTACGATCGACGCAAAAAAGTTGACTTGCTTCTCTTAGATGAGAATTTCGAAAATTTGAAACTAAAAAGACGTAATGAACACTTACAAGTCGAATCTAATTTACAAACACTGGTTGTAGTATTATATCGCTGGTTTAGAAACACCAAGTATCGACATCTTTGGATTCGAACCAAGGATGGCATCACTACTGATATTGATGGGGATGCTTTAGCTTTACATCCAGTGGAAATATCAAAGGACCCAAAAGAATGTCAGGTCAAACAATCCACTTGTTTGCGAAGAGTTGTACCATATGACCTCAGTAAGAGCCCTTGGACAAAGGTTACGAGATTTCAACTTCAGTCAAGCTACTGTAGTTACAGAATTAAGGGAAACGACCTCAATAATTACATCGACCCTGGTTCTGGCAATGGATACAATTATCAGCTTCTCGAGGGCAGAGATGGAGCGGATACCTACGTGCTGAAACACGGCTATGGAGAGTTCAACGAAATCAAAAACTTTGCAAGGGATAAGAAAACAGATATTCTTCAACTTGGTTTGGAACTTAACGATATTCACTTTTATTTCCATAGCGAAAACGACATTATTCTCGCTTCTAAGTCCAGACCAAGTTCCCTCAGTGTTCGCATTATAGACTACTTTCGAAGCCCAAGGCATCAACACCTTCAAGTTATTACCTCGGACAAAGTCGCATTTGAAATCCAACCAAAGCACCCCTTCGTGAAGGTGCTTTCAGTGGACCTTTCATTGTCTAATTCGCCTATTAACATTTCTCCTAATGAAAATCGCCTGCTGTCAACAGCTCAGTCCATACAAGGCTCCCTTACCCAAAAGAACTCATTGACTGGTACAGAGGAAACAAAGGAGATCAGAGGTGGAGCTGAGATCGACACGCTACACGGCGGACCCTCTAAAAACATAATCAGTGGAAGAGGTGGAGACGATGAGATTCACGGTGACCAAGGAGATGACATTATATTTGGAGGAGAAGGAAATGATTCTCTTTTTGGAGGAGAAGGGAACGACTACTTCTACGGCGGAAATGGACGGGATTTGATAGATGGTGGTGATGGAGATGACACCGTCGCTTTCAAAGGAGACGGATTTGAAAGGACTGGGGTACATATTGATTTATCTATAGGATTTGGTAAAGGAGCTGATGCTGAGGGCGATACGTACAAAAGTATAGAAAATGTCTATGGCTCAATTCATGATGACTTCCTTGCAGGATCTGACAGCAACAACAACTTGTATGGTCGACATGGGGATGACGTAATTGTAGCGCATGGCGGAATTGACATGCTCGTCGGAGGAGAGGGTAGAGACCGCTACGTTCTTTCAAAAGCTTCAGGTATAAAAGTCATTGATAACTTGGCAAATGATGAGGAAGAGGATACGCTGTATTTGATCTATTTCAACGCCGACGAAGTATGCCCGTTTCTCATTGGTAATGATCTCTACTTACAAATTGACAAAACGACGTTTTCGTCAGTGTTATATCATGGCCTGCAGCTAACCATTGTCATACAAAACTGGGGTGTGAGCTCTAAATACAAGCATTTGAAGATTGCCTTTAAAGACACTGTTTGGTCAAGTTATGTGCTGTGGAGAGTTAAAAGAAAATTCGAGCGATTGGATACCAAAGTACGACACATCGCTATTGAACCAAACTTCAACGTTGTTTCATTTGACGGATCCTCTGCACAGCTGTCATGGGATCCCCTTCCAGGACCTGCATTAGACGAAAGTACTAAACTATATCTGATGAAGCTAGATACAAACAATCCTAAAGTTATGACCACAGAGGATGTTAGCCAACGTACTGAGCTGTCTGTTTCCTCTTTGGATCCAGCATCGCATTATGTTTTTGCATTGCTCTTGAAAAAGTGCTCGGCAACGATTGCTGCCTCTATTACTTGGACAACGTTTGGACGACGAAGATCGTGTCCTGAAATAAGTGTCCAAAATGTTCAGGCAACGAACGAACCAGCCTCGTCTTTGACTCATGGTACAAAAACAAATATAGAATGCAATGCCGGGTTTAAGTTGGAAGATGATTATTATTATTATGATGTTGGAGCCAGTTATGAAGGAGTCTGTGTGGATAGCGAATGGCAGCCTCCTCTCCCATCCTGCCACGTCATCAACCACTGCCCAGAGCTAATCACACCGAGTAATGGGCACCTTACACTAAAAGGTAGACAAGAAGGATCTACTGCACATTATGTCTGCAAAAAGGGTTTTATATTGGATGGACCACAAGAACGCACCTGCAGAGCCGATGGGGAATGGGTAGAACACGATCCCCGTTGTCTTCCCATGAGCTGTGTTCAGCCACCAGTCATTGATCATGGTGAATTCGTACCCTGCAAGCACACGGGACGTACAGATATACACGGCACCTTCCAAGATCCTCGCGAAGGTTACTGCATAGAATTAACTTGCCAAGAACATTTTGTGGAAAGCTATAAGGTTGTCAAGGTCGCAGAAAATCCAAGATGGCAAAGTTATGGGAAGATTCCGAGGGGCGCAAGGGTTTGTAAAGATGGAGAATGGATCGGTTACACGGACGCAAGTTGTAAACCAGCTGCACGACTATATCCGGAGCAAGAGATGTGGCATTCTAAGATTGGTATGTTACAAATATGGAAAAATGGAGATTGGGAAACAGCGTCTTCGCCTGATGGTAGTGAGAACATTCCCTGTTCAACTATGTCTTGTGTTTATGGTAACCTTGCTCGGTCGGTTGTCATTACTGGGAACCCTAACGGAGTTAACGGCGTCGTGGTAACATGTCCGAAGATTCGTTTTGTAGATACGATAACACCATATGAAGGAAAGCTGGAGGTATTGGTGAGAAAAGAATGGCACAAGTTGTGTTACGCTGATTACGTAACTCAAGATCACCAAGCTGAGATCCGCAACGTGTGCGAGATGTTAGGAGCCACACCGCTTAATCCCACATTCGTACCACGGACAATGGGAACGACAGGTTACACCCTGGTATGTCCTTCAAGTGCAAGAACAATGTAAGTACAAGACTTTCGTTATTCATTGAATATTATGATATATGTAATGATAAAGCATCTCGTGTAAGTGGTATTCAGATGATGTAGACAGGAAACTTTTGATGGAATCTTTAATTAACTAGTAATTTTAAGTTGTTAATTTTCAAATGTTAAAACGTTTCCCAGCATACTTTTTGGTTCATGTCTGTCTGAGACCTGCTGAGTATAGATCTTTATGCGGTTCTTCGTGTCCTCATAAAAGTAACGAAACCTTTACACGAGACCAAGAGCAGAGTTACCAGAGACTTTTTTTTCATATTTAACAATTGTTTTCCTGCCTTTATCTTTGCAAACTCAAAAACATCATCAGTCTCATGCCAAGGTTCTCTCTTTTCAAGATGACGAGCTAGGAAAAGAAATGAGAGCATGTTATTTTTTTTTTAATTATTTATTCATTTATTTTACCCACAGTGATGACTGCACTGTAAGGCCCCATAAACAAGAATGCATGGTGATGTTACGATGCAGACAAAGATGTTCCAACGAATATCCTGTCCCTAACGGGTTTAAGGAATGCACTGGAAAATTTGAAGGAGATACGTGTGAGATCGGCTGTCCAAGGGGATTTCAACTGGTAGGAGACGAAATTGTGCAATGCAGGAATGGCGAATGGGTGAAGGAGGACGGACAAGATGCATCGTCACGTTGTGAAAGCTTGAAATAAAGTGGTGGGAGGGAAAGCCGTGGTTTTCTTAATCGTAGGCCCTTCCCTATAAACTCGGATTCGAATAATTACAAATGATTTCAAACAGCATACTAGAAAATCTCTTTGATGGAAATTTTGCGTTACTTTCTCTGTAGTTAGCAGGTCAGCAGTTGTTTTGTCGTGCAGCCACTTAATGATACAGTGATTTCTATTATTGCAAGATTATTAATAACCACACTTTCACACCGAGGCTTGGCTCATTTTCAGAATGGTGTAATGGCAAACTATGCGCTATTTTTCGTTTTCTTTGCTCGTGCTTAATAATAACGGAAAGCTAATAATTATGATAATAAACAGACGTTTCTTGAATTATCGTAGTATTAATAATCAAAGTTAAAGACGAATTGAAATGTTTTGTTGATCACCGCTTGTAATTTTATAATTTTTTGTTGATTAACACTTGTAATTTTAATTTTGTTGATTATCAATTGTAACAGAATTTTAATAGTGGCTGTAATATTATCTCATAAATGTATGCTATAGGTGTTGATGCCACTGATTTAAAGAGATAAACCTTAATAAAACTGCAATAAGAATTGAGTTGCATATACTGTATTTTTACTTTTCTTGTCGTAGTTTGGGGCACCATTGTAGCATAAGGGGAGAGGGTAGCTGCCTTCCTTATTTCTTTCAATTATTACTAAGAAATGTTAAAATATATAATAAACAAACTAAATGACGATCGATACTGAAGTATCCGAAACATGTCTTCCAAATTCAAACACTGAAATGTTTTCTACCGTAACGAAAATTCGTCAAAACCATTGAGCAGAGCAGCTTTATCACATTTTGATCAAGGTCGAAAAATCTCTCAGAAACGTACTCCGGAGAGCTCTATTAGTGAGGGGTACCTCAAACCTACATTTACCGACCGGCGAGTGTCCTGTTTGGCCTATCACGTTTTAAAACACCCCATTCACAGTAGGAAGTCGGAAGTCTGAAGTGTGAAATCCGAAGTTGGAAGTCGGAAGTCCGAAATCAGAAGTCCCTCCTCGGCTTTCAAAGTTTCAAGTTGCGATTGTTTGATACTCGTTTCACCACCTTTCATGTTGCAATTGCAAAAATAGGCAGTCTCAGACTGCATGTGTCTACTGCAGCACTGGTATAGAAATGTGATATAAAAGAATTGAAGAAAAGGGAAATAAGACTGAAATGAAAACGAAGAGGGAGGAGTGGAAATAGGATAGAGATAAAAAAAAAATGGTTGTAAAAATGTTGCACAGACTACTGGTGAGAAGAGATTAAGCTGGTATCGTTTACCACAAACATTTTGTATGAAGAGAACTGTTACTTTATTCTAACATAAACAATATTATATAATCTTACAACGTGAACCACAACTTTGTACTGAAAGCAATGCAGCAAAGTTCTAAACATAAAGTACTGAAAGCAAAGTTCTAATCTGAAACGTAGGCATAAAATGCAACAGAAACTATTAATTAATCTATACTGAACTTATGAATGGCAAGTATCATTCTTTAACCCTTTGACTCCTGTCGTGTTTCCATAGTTTTCGCATAAATTAACTTTTTCCTAGAGCGGTTTAAACTGAATAAAATGGGCTGTAGATAAATAAATATCGTTGGCTTCCAAAATCAACTGCATATTAAGTTGAAATGATTAAACAAACGTTTTCTGACGTAAAATAATATGGTTACCTATTAATCATTTGCCGAAAAACGCATTTGAACGCAAAAATATTGCCAAAATTCATGGCATGTTGATGAAGAACTTTGGCATATCAAATTTCAACCCGCTTATGCAAATTGTCCTTGATTACGCATATATGAATTGACAAAGACACAACAATCAACAAAAAGCTTTCCAAAAAAAACATTTTATTGAAATAAATGATGCATTTGCTATTAGAGGCAAAAAACTTTCAGCTTTTTTGCGTGCGTGCAAACACGCATGTAAAATTTGAAGACACTCCGTGTTTGTTCAAAGCGATCACTCGCAGTAAATTCGGGCACGTTTGCGATGAAAATTACAGAAGTTACAGAATTCTGGTTCAAATCATCACTTAAACTATTTGTAAAAAGCAAATCAACATCGGAAAACATCATTTACCGTATTGTCGCCGTTGTCCTGATCCGCAAATACACTGAAATACAATCGCTTTGATCTCGGTCAGTCGAGGATTAGCGTCGGCTTTCGACAATATGATTCCTGTGGCATTTACACTCTTACACTCTTTCACTCAACCCGATGACATAGTGTCTACGCTTCTCTAGAAGCCGTAGACACAAAAAGTAGAAGAGAATTCTACTTTCTGCAACATGAATATTTGTTGTGCACGTGCCTATGTGCACTTTTAGGCTAAATTTTAAAATAAACCCAATTTGTACAGAAATGGAATGAGCCACCTAATTTTTTTTTATACACTTAACAATAATTTGCTTGTTGTCGGGCTGGTTCACTCCACCATGGAACTGCTTGTATTCTACCTCAGCAAATTTGTATTGGCCTAAAAATGTACATGAACCCTTTCCGCACTCACTTCTTCAATATGTTTGTTTCATTTTAAGGAAGGTGCCTTCTTTGGCTACTGCACATACGTTCTGCGCAAATCGAGATAGTTTGAGAAACAAAGATACCTTTGCGCGGCTTATAACCACGCGGGAAAAACAAGTCTTGGCAAGAGTTATTGGTATCCGAAAAGAAAATTAGGGGTAACCACGCATTTTATAGAGATAATTAAGCTTCAATTTGGGTGGAAAGTTCATAGATTGTTTTGTATTTCAACGCTTTTTGTGAATTGTTGTTGCTCTGAAAAATGCGTTGCTACATTTTTTTTCATTTTCTTTCAGGATTCTAAGAACCCTTGCTAAGACCTGCTTTTTTCGCATAGTCATAAACTGCGCAAAAATATTTCTGTGTTAGCAGGCACTGTCCCTAACATTTTAATTATTTTTTTTATTCAAAACCAAATTATTAACTTGAGAAGATACGGAATAATTGAGAAGAAATGCAAAAGACGTTAAAGAGTGTTTTATTGATTAGGGTAACCATTCTTGTCAAACATACAGCAAAGAAACCTATTTAGAAGATGAATTTCTCGGACTTGTAATTCTATCCAGTCTTGAAAGTTACTGATCGGTTTGATAACACTTGTTTAACTCAATCTTTTCACCATAGCAAGAAGACAAAACACGAAGCAGAGAGGATTGAATATATTCCACTTGATTTGTTGGAGTGTATTCATCATAAGATGACCTGAAACAAAACAATAATAATAATAATAATAATAATAATAATAATAATAATAATAATAATAATAATAATAATAATAATAATAACAACAACAATAATGATAATTTAACTATAAAAAAATTGCGATAAAGTTAAAAAGTTTAAAAAATTTAAACCCATCTTGGTTAAAAGTAATAATATTAATAATAATAATAATAATAATAATAATACTAATAATAATAATAATAATAATAATAATAATAATAGTAATAATAATAATAATAATAATAATCATGATGATGATTTGAAGCAGTTGAACATAGTTACTGATGTGCTTGGAGGGTGGTCGGTGGATTTTGAAGAGACAATGAAAGAGCTTGTTGGAAAGTGATCCAGATCGGTGCTGAGGTGGATGCAGAAACTGATTGTGTCACACAGTTTTAACATTGCTTGTACTTATTATTTACTAAATAATAATAATAATTAATAATAATAATAATGATAATCTTTTTATTAAAATATTCCAAGAAAATTGTTATTTACAAGTTAAAAGTAGAAAAAAGAGCTATTAAAACCTATTTACAATTCTTTTCGATTAAAAAGAGACTATTTTCAAGCACAATTTTTTTGAAGAAAAAGGAAAAAAAAACAAATCTCATCAAGTTACAATAGTATTCTTATTCATAATAATAATAATAATAATAATAATAATAATAATAATAATAATAGTAATAATACTACTACTAAAAAATGATAACCAATAGCAAATAATAATTTTTCAAGTGTTGTTGTGTTATTAGACTGTCCATCCTTATTAGCTTGGCTATGATTCATTGCCTTTCCATGTCATATATCAAACACAAGAAGGTGTTTCATCAGATATCCAAACACTGAGAAGTAAGTTGAAAAAACAATGTGCACTTTGGATATCTGAAAAAACACACTTTTGAGTGTTTGACATGGCTTCTCAAATGATCAATAATTCTTGGAGAAATTCAAGGCTAAAGGTGGAAAAATTTTATGGTAATTTGGAACACACATCAAAACCACGGTCATAATGCTACTCTCCTGAAAAGTAAATTCACAACGGAAACCCAAATAGCTTGCAAAGCTAAAAAAATTTACAAAACAGTACAAGATGAAAATTTATGGCATAACAGGATAAGGAGGCAGAAAGAGTAAATTACTCCATTTAGAGGAGACCTTGGAGAACATTACGTAGTGAGAACTAAGCATCAAATTCTTGTCTGTGTATGGCAATACAAACCATTGGCAGCTGGTAGTCACTAACAGAGGGTTTTTCTACACTGTAAAAAATGTCTGGTTGATGTAGATAAGAGCTATCTAATGGATCTGTTAAATGAACTATCATCATCAACAACATCAATCATCATCATCGTCATCATTGTTCCACCTAAACAATTATGAGCAAAAGAGCATACCTTGCCATAGTGATAAAGGTCGGCCTTGGAAGGGATTTTAACACCATTGCCATGGAAACCATTAAGCTGTCAATCATTTCATTTGAACTCACATGATGGGGTATATCAGATGACATTCCAGAAAAGTGAAGCTGAAAACATAACAACATTTTGGTAAATAAAAACCATTGTTCAATATTTTCTCAAACATTCCAAGAAACAAATGAACTCATTATCAAAGATTAATCCATCAAACAACTGCATTTAGCAAACCAAGTGGGCAATGTAGCAGCACTCATAAGGTCTCATGTGACTGGCTTGCAATCCTTCTCGAAAGCACTGAACAAGCCACAGAACAATACCTTAAACCCTAAAAACAAGCTTACAAGAGCTGCTATACTACTGAAACAAGGCATTGGAGAGAGTAATTTAAGGGTTAAAATATGGATGCAGATATTTAACCTGTTAATTACCATTTCATAATCAAGCTTTCCTCCTTGCTGTAGCTTTATTTTATCTGTAAGTTTTATAAGATCTTGATTGAGGACACAACAAGCTGAGCTATTGTCACTTGCACCAGAAGAAGGTTCTTGCAGTTGTTTATAGGTAGCCTCAATTTTCTCTACTTGTGCTTGACGTAATCTTATGCAATTGTCCAGGTCCTGTGGGGTGAAAACGTAACATTGAACATGAGAAAAAGACCAAAAGGCCAAAGCTTGAAGAGGATACACATGCATTGTACATAAAGTTCTGAGATGGTGTTGTAAGGGAAGGTAGTAGTAGAAATAAAAGAGTATCATAAACTGTTTCAGTATCTTTCTTTTAGTTACCTTCAGTTAGAAGTATCACAAACTGTTTCTGATCAGAAACGCTCCTTGTTACCTTTTTGGTTGTTGACAAAGGTTCCTCAAATTTGTAAATATCTTGAAGAGATCTAAAATCTTCCTACAAAGGAAAATAATACATTTCACTTTTTCAAACCATATTTATTTAAACACACTATTTAATTATTACGGTACCTTAGTTTGTTCTTCTCCTTTCACTGCTCTCTACACCTCCTCTAGTCTCAAAGACCTATATGACTTTGTTCAACAATGGTAGCACTTTCACTAGTTTTTAATTAACAACTGAAAAGCCGTATCTCTTCGACCTCTTACTGAATTGCAATAATAGACTGAGAAGTAGCTACTTTTGAACCTGCACCTAGTAAAATATTCAAATTAATTTTATTATTAAGCTTTGGTTTATTCCTTCAGTAATTACTTCTTCAACCATAAGTTAACCGGATGCCATTCTGGATAAAATATTATTATGCTTGTCTCTGGTGGGCTCTCTACTAAATATAATTATTATATTATATAAACAAGGAACCACCATGTAGGTGGGTCAGGCAATAATGTGTAGACTAGTTCCAGAAAATATCCATACCCCCACCCCCACAGAAGGAATTGGAAATTCCAGGGGGGTGGGGGTTAATCAATGCCAAAAAAAAGTTACAGGAAAGTATGAAGCTAAATTAGAATTTCCAGATGGGTGGGGGGGAGGGGGTGTTTGAGAAAATCCCTTTGGTTGGCAGGAAGTATGGATATTTTCTGGAACTATGTGTACACAAATATATAAAACTACCTGAATTTTTGAAAAGGTGACAGATGAAAACTAGACTGCAAGCAGTCATACATTTTTCCTCAGATCACACAGGAAAAGTGATGGCAAAATTATGCAAATGAGAAAAGTGAATAAGGAGGGATTGGGTAGAGGGATGAATTCAGCTGATGTTGACACAGAAAAGTGCTTTGAGTACTTTACGATGTAAAAGAACGGCCAGGAAATCAACAACTAACACGAAATAATACAAACGTAAATTAACTGACTCGTCATCTATAGAAAAAGCAAGTGGGGCAAGCATTATTACTTTTCATTGCTCTAGAACAAACTATTTCAGTAAGTGCTTGATTTGATCCAGACAATTTGTCAACTCAACAGTTGCAATTGGCTGAGACAAACTGACACAGTTAACTGAAACAGTACAAATAAGGCACCATTTGGCCCTTGATTCCTATTGGTCTAGACTGTGGTGAATAAAGCGTTCCAGTTTGCAATTTGGCATTCCATGCCCAGTTTTCATTTAGCCAGTGTTATATATAGTTTTGTATTGTTCCTGCCTGAAAAAAAAAAAAAACATACTGTACCCCTCCCATGAAAGGTTTACAGTCCCCCCCACCACCTGCACCCAGCTAGCTGGAAATTCCAACAAACCTTCATACTTTTGTTAGAGAAAAAATTTGTTCCTTGATCCTGTCATAGTATTAATCAAACAAAAAAGGTTTCGTTTTCAGGATCAAAAATTTGTGTTGAAATACAAGCTTTCGATTCCCTCTCGGAATCTTTGTCAAGTGGTGTAGGACGTTTTGTCACATGATTGAGTTGATAAGATATCACATGAAAAAATGTTCATTAAGATCGCTGGGAGCTCATATTCAACGTCCTGATTCAATGTTGGAGCCTGGCAATGAACGTTCTCCCTTACAACAATTGATGAGGAAGAAAGATCAAGCCTGTGCTTCATGTTCCAGTCACTGACGATTTTGTACTGTTGACATGTTCTCTCAATAATCTTGTACATTTCTCATACTTTTCTTTACAAACTTCAGCTTTTGAAACCCCCTCCAGACTCCACCCTGGAACTTACCGTGGGATGTATATCGATCTTGTCTGTAACTGCTGTAATTAACTATATATTGACAACACCCTTAGCCCTACAACATATACATGTAAACCCTGAAATAACATAATTATAAAATTTAACACTTACCTCTGTGTAGAGCAATTTAAAAGGATTCTGGGTTGAAAAATAGTCCATGTCTATATCCAAAATAAAATTACTTGCTTGCAAAATTACATTTAAGAGAATGTTACGGAAACCATCTTCTTCCCCTACTTCATCGACATTTCCATCCTTTTTATGTTCTGAAAATGCACACTTTGTTGTTGAGACCAAGCAATCATCTTGTACAATATTACAATCTTTACTCTTATCAATCTCTTTTTTTCCATCCCAGCATTTTGCATAATTTGTTTGAGTGTTGTGTGTTTCATACACACTTGGTTCTTCTTCCCATTTCTTTGGGACGGAACTGAAATCTGCATTATTGTCTTCCACGAAGGTGTTGAAAGTATTCACCTTGAACTTCCACCTTTCTTGATCAATCACATTAGTTTTAATGTCCTTGTCATTCACATCCAAACCTTTCAAGTTCTCACTTTCTTTCACCTGAGAGGAGTCATTCCGATGGGAGTTTACTTTGGTTTGCATTAATCGAGGTCTAAGAGTGTGCACAATGAGTTCAAGATCTTTACAGTTCTCTAATGATTCCTCATCGGCATAAAGGAGTTCTTCCACAAAATAACTTTCACAGCATGTAACCCTGAAAAACAAAATAGAGCTCAGCAGTCATGGAACGCTTTAGCTTAGAGCTATTTGTTCATGATAATTCACCACCATAATTTATAATGAATGAAAGATTTAATAGTTAAAAGAGTTCAGCCTAAAAAAAATTGGAAACATATTTTTTGTAACCCTCGAGTCCAACATTATGCCTAAAAAAAGAAAATCATACAACAGTGTTATACAGCATGTACAGTACAAACTGTACAATGTAGCTTAATCCTAGTCACCAGTCACTTTCGTTTGCCTACAAGTCGCCTATACACAGGTATACAAGTTGCTTCAGCCATAATTCAAGTGAATTTCCATCTACTCTATAATGTATTCAAACGTGTGAGCTACAATTCCTTACCTCACAAACCCCGTCTCCTTATGTCTTCCTACTTTGAAGTGAAAAACCCCTTCCCTTATTTGATCCGCCCAGGGTGGTTTGACCCACACAACTCGACTAACATGTCCAGCGTAGACAGCGGGTAAAATCCAGTCTGCGATACTAATCTCTTCATACAGCCTTTCTTGTTCAAAGACTGTGTCCGCGGCCATCTTTACTGGTACAGTAAGATCGGGATGGGAATCAAAATGAAGGACTGTTATGCCTTCAAATGGAATGTGTCTTGATGCAATGGCTCTGTGGATGTAGTAGAGGACTTCATCATGGTTTTCGCATACCCATATCGGTAATTTAGAGTATTTTCGTATCTCTAATTTAGCTCTCTTTAGCTTGCGAAATGCTTCACCTCCGTCCGCCATGTTGAAATTTGCTGCGTGGTGAGCCGTTCCCAGGTCTCTGCGATAAGGCGAGGCTACAAAGTAGTATGTTTTGCAGTAGCACTTACTTATTTCTCCCAAGTGAAAAGTGATGAGTTTGTCTTCAAGGACAAGAAAATTAGTCTACTTTGCAATTAACACCTTGCCTACGATCAACGTGAAGAGCCCTGGGATCCAGCTTATTCCTCAAAGGATATTTTGTGCACAAATCACACGGAATTATGGTGACAAGTTTTCCATCGCCCCAAAAAAGAAAAAATCCAGGTCTGTTCAATTCATGTGGTTGTACCTGTATGGTCATTCCTAGTTTTCTTTTAATTTCCTTCCTTTTCCTTGTGAGACTCAAGTAAGTTCTTCATCCACACTGGCATTATCTTGGTCATTAAAAGTATTAATTTCACATTAAGTTGGTTTTTAAAATATCTGAAAAAGGACTGAATACAAGTATTTAAGCTGACAGCACTGGGGCTAGGTATTGTTACGTTGCATTGCTTTGATAGGTGATTCAGATGACTTAGAAATGGAATGAAATTATTTATCGACTACTTAGTTGATTCAAATAACTGGTGCTTATGGCAATGGAAAGGAGAAATTTGTTAATTTGTTTGTCATTTTTATTTCAGAAAGAATACAGCCAATGCAAGCAAGGTTTGTTAAAACTTGCCATTTTCATGTTGTTATCTTATCATTTTATTCTCAGTGATACAAACACATGGATCTTTACATCTCTGATCATCTCTTTCCTTTTAAATCTGAGACAGACTTCTCTAAGGCAATCACAAGTCTTCCAGTTAGATCCCCTAAGAGAAGATGTTTCAGATATCCCAGTTACTGCCAGACAACGTGTTCTTTCTGGTGCAATTCTTGAGGGAATTACCAACATTCTCAATGGTCCTGAACTGGACTCGGCACTCAGGGATTATCAGCTGGAGATAACACAGGTGAAAAATACTTTAGACTGAGACCAGCAGTGTGTCTTGGGGAGGGGTCTTATGGCCTCCCTATAATATTGAAGAAAACAAAAGAATGTACAGGATCTGAGACAAAAGAAATGATGGGCAAAGGATGGGGTCTGGGGCAAGGGTAGCCTGTTCCAGGCATTCAGATGGCAGTGAGCAACATAAAGAGAAATTGCAATGCAAGCAAGTTCTAAAGCAAGTAGACTGGGGAAGTCTCTTCTTGTTTGTTTTTCTTTCCTGCTCACAATGTTTTTCGTTTTCGTGGCTTCCCACAATAAGCACATCACGTAGGTAGAAAACCTGCAGGCATTGGGATTATGGCACTTTTACAGTTCCTATCAAAATTTCTCCCTTGTAAACTTTGTATGGGAGTCCCCCCCCCCCCTGCTCCCCTCTCCTTGGGAATAAAGTACAAGGCCCTGCTAACATTTTGCTGGTTCCTGATCACATAGGTCAGAGCAACTCCAAACCTTCAACTTGCTACCATATACTGGACTGTTCCAGATGATATGAAAGGTGACCAAGAAAGAATTCAGAATATGTTGGAGAAAAACACAGATTACATCAGGTAATTGTCACTTTTGTTGAAAATATTAATCAAGGACAGTGACCTTTTCATACGTCCACTAATTCCAAACCACTATGTGACTGTACAGTCTTTTGAAACCTCTCCCACACTTCGTACATCTCTCTTGTTATCACCATCTTTTAATTATTATAAGTAACTTGCGATCACACACATTGGTTTTAAAAACAGAATGAACTAAGGGACTAACTAATCTCCTTTTGCTCTCTTCAGGAGGCTGCTACCAGCCTACTCTTCCTTAGTTCGCTTTCCACAGCTGGTTTTCATAAAAGATAATACTGCAGAGTATGAAGCAGAAATGGAACACCTTCTTCAAACGGCCAAGCATGCCAACAGCTCCTCAGAAAATGCAAGTGAACCCAAAGAGAGCTGACATGTCAAATGAGTTTCAGGTTTCAGGCCTTCTCAGTTTTTGAAGTCTTGTCTGCTCCTATTGTCCAAGTAAATCACTGAACCGAAAGATAAGTCTTGACCTCTTGGTCTCCGCGGAGAGAGCCAGACGTGTATAGTGATCCAAAGGCGAGTGAGACAAAGTCAGAGCTTCTGCAAGTGGACACCTTTGCAACCATGCTCAACTGACTGCTACTAAGAAGAGTTGAATCATGTTTGTATGTGGCTGAGATTATGACTGACTGCATGCATAGGCTCAGGGCAGCGTTACACTAGGCATTGTTTCCTGCAAGTTCTTTTGTAGTGGGTGACAAATTAGTTAACTACAGCATCGTGGGACAAGTTACAGCAACTTGTTACACTACACAGTACTTGGAAAAGCTATTCCAATAGGTACTAAAATAATCGTCAGAAAAGCAAGAGAGATAGCCTTCAAGCCCTAGTAGTAAGCATGTCACCTAATGACATCACAACTTAATCAAACATACAGGTCTGGTCCCAGTTGTTCAAAGAGTGGATAACTCTATCCAGTGGATAAATCGCTATCCAGCGGAGAACATGTACTCCAATCCATACATTTTATCCCCCGGATAGCGACTTATCCGCTGAATAGACTTACCCTTTCTTTGAACAACTGGAATCTGGAGGATAAAGAAAATTTTTAAAAGCTGGATCATTGTATAATACAATTCCAGGCATTTGATTGGTTCAGTGGCCTTGGTATATGAGTCATTATACCATACCTGAGAAAATTATAGTGATGGTTGTTCTAGCAAAGTGAAATCAGCAAGATCTGGCAATATTTCTTTGTTTTTAATAATAAAACAATAATAATAATAATAATAATAATAATAATAATAATAATAATAATAATAATAATAATAATATAATAATAATAATAATTATTATTATTATTATTATTATCATTATTATTCCACTCATGCTTGTTGGATATGAGCTGATTATAGCCAACTGAGCACTACGCGCCTCATTGGATGTATCATCTTATATGATATCCAATGCACTCTGGTGGAATAATAAAAGACCAAGCAAGATAAAGTATTTTGATATTTACACAAATCCTCTTAGCTAGTACAACAAAACCATAAGAAATGTATACATACAAGTTGTGCAGTGCTTTTGAGTGGTATACCGTGAAATATCCCACATGTGACTTGATTTTTCTTGGTATACACAAGAGCCTTTAGGCGAGTGTGTATACAAAGAAAAATCAAGTCACGAGAGGGATATTCACGGTATACCAGGAGAAAGCACTGCTAGCTAATTTATCCCATGCCACTCATTGAATTAACTTTCCTGTTCGACGTCTGATTCCAGGAAATCAAAATTAACGTCAAAACTGGGGTATTCTTCTTCCATTTTTTAGTTGTTGACAGTTATTTTCTCTGAATGAAAATTTTGACCTGTCGCAGGCTCTTCAATCGACCTTTCGACGAGAAACAAATTGTAGGGCGCGAGGAACGCCGGGATTCTTTTGTGGAATACTACCTGTTGCATACCACAGAATATGCAACAGGTTTCTAGCTTTCTGATTTGCTGTATTCTTTATGGCATGGGATAAGTGATTGTATGTGTAGAATATGCAGTTGCTATTGGGTCTTAATGAAATAATTATTGTTAGCCCCCCGCTGTCGTCTTGACAATTACCAAGTTCTCAAAGTTAATGTGTTAACTTCAGTTGGTTTTCATGTCAGGCGAGAGACAAGTAAAAGGATCTAAAAAAAATGTTTTAAAATTGTGGAGTCATAAATAAATATAAAATTAATATAAAATTAAACAAATATAATGAAATGACACAGATGTTTCTTCCTTAAATTTGTCTTTATTTGCTATTAAACTGTTTTTGATATCACTTGGAATGCCTTGATTTGCAGTTATTAGGAGTACTGGTAATTGTCTTCTTAAAGCCAAGTATAAACCCCTTTGGAGACTATGCAAGGTGTTCATCAGCCGGGCAGCCTGTGTTTTAATTTGCAGTAACCGCACAATGATGCACTTAAAAGTAAACCCTAAATTTCTACCCTTCTCATTCCTACCTAAGAAAATACTTTTTTCCATGCAACTGTACAAAACTGAACTCATAATGCAAACATCAAAGAAAATTCTATGAATTTGTGACCTCCGTAAAGTGCTGTACATAAAACATTTACCGTCAACTCCCTTTATCTCAGACGCTCGACTTTAATAAAGTCCTTAACTGTGAGAGTCTGTAATAACAGAAATTTATGTCAGTCAAAAATCTGTAATTTATTTTTGCTGGGGATTTCGCAGACGCTGCTGTCTGTATTATCAGGGTGTCCGTAATAGCAAGGTGTGCGTAAGGCAAGAGTTGACTGTACTGAGGAAATTAATGCATACCCCCACAACAAAGAAGAGCTGTGAAAGGGTTCGTACATATTTTACAGTATGTACATGTATGCAAAATTCAAGACTTTTTCCAAACCATTATTTTCTTTTTCCTGACTCAAGATTATGAGCCAAGTGACACAAAGGCGAGTAATGTCAGGAAGTAGGGTAGAGAGTTCTGACTCATGATTCTGCAAAAAAACATTTTGGCTAAGACGAAATTTAAATCTAATTATTTAACAACATGTAGCTGACAAAGATCTCACCTTCATGTAGCACTTAACCTTACTTAACAACACTTATTTCAGTTATGAAAAACTCCAGAATTTTTTCCGTTTTTGCACACTTTGTCATCACTTACTACAATATTCTTTTTCTAGTTTGGAGATTTCCACACTTTTTCACGAATTCCAGACTCTAATTATTACGAACAAACCCTGTCATAGCCTCAGCTGTCACAAAGCTCCAGATCAGTTATTATTATTATAACCGATGCTAACAGAAAAGGTAATCTATGGTACATGTATTGTAACATAAATATCTCTTTCGAGTGACTACTCGGAGAAGAACAAGCCACCCTTGCACTGTAATCCTGTTCCAATTAGCCCTAATAACAGCTTACTGTATTTTGAAATCCTAATATGTACAATCTTTGGCCCTTAAGCAACCACCTTAATGACATCTTGTTTTAATCTGGTCTCAGTCAAGTTGTGGTAACTGTGACTGCAGTCAAATTCCTTGAAATGATGGTTTTGCTTCCTACAACAAATTAGGTATATGAAAATAACTCTGGATACCAAAAATGAAGAGATTTCAAGGGAAAAAAATCACTGGTACACTGTATGCCCTTTTTCAATATTAGTGACCAGCACTACCACTGTAGGAAGCTGTTGCAGCCTACATGCATGTCAATGACTGACAGCTGTCACCTGGTTTCTTGGCAACCAATGATCTAAAATTAGTTCACATTCTACTTCCACTGACAACAAAGATGGCTAAGAACTTTGACAACTATACTCAGACTACTCTTATATTAATTTTTTGTAAACCAGTCTTTCGACGGACAAATCTTGTTTCAAGCAAACAAGAGTTCACCCTATATTCTCTCCACAATGCACAATCTTGGCATTGTATATTACAGAATGGACCGTCTGTATGGACTGTCTTGGTCATGTGAGAGCCACAGATGTCGTTTGAGTTGGATGCTGGTGATAAACTTCTTCCCGCAGTCTTTACACACAAACTTTTCATCGCCTACGTGTTGACGGATGTGCCGCCTCAGTCCTTCCAGCTGCTCATATGTCTTTGGACACCACTGGCATCTAGAAAATGACACAACAAATTCAAATAGGTAACCAATCACTTACTTGAGTTGCTGTCAAAAATGTGAAATACAGTTACAGCTGTAGTTGTCAAAACAAGATGACAATGCAGACACTAAGCTAAAAGCCACCAGCCCTGTGAACTTCTGACCGAAAGTCTGAAAGCCCAATGTGACAACCACTACACAAGTAAGCAAGGAGGGAAGCAGGAGAAAAAGAAAAAAAAAACAAATTGCAAAATGGCATATTATTTTGCAACCAAAAATTTAACAGAGTGCGCAAAGGAGGGAGCCAACAAAGGAGGGGAGAGAGGAACTGGGAGTACAAGGTATGGAAAGTCTGCTTCAACTGATCCCCACCCCCCCCCCCCTCTACAAGAGGGAGTGTGCCCACTGTCCCCCCACCCTAGAGTGGGTTCAATCTTGTTCTTAAAAATAGCACAAATGTTAGCTTTATAGTTATTCAGTTGTAATGGTATGATTGAGAACCCACTTCCATTCTTTAAAACGTTCACCACATTGTCAGTGCAGGCCCCAGTTGTTCAAAGAGCGAATAGCTTTAGACAGTGGAAAAAATCGCTGTCCAGTGGATAAAAAGTACTCCTGAACAACAAATACGCTTTATCCGCTGGATAGTGACTTATCCACTGGATAAAGTTATCCGCTCTTTGAACAACTGGGCCCAGGTTTTTACAAAAGTAAGGTGTCCAAAAAGTATTATGTTACTGTATACAAACTACAGGTACAAAGCTGACAACCTTTACTTACTCATAAGGTTTCTTCTTGGCTTGTTTGTGAATGTGCATGTGTCTTTTCAGGTAGACTGCATTGATGAACTCCTTGGAACACAAATCGCATGTAACCACTGACTCCCGAGTATGAAGCAGTCTGTGTGCTTTCAAGTTGTCTCGACGTGTGAATGCTGAACCACAGTCGTCACACACAAACTTCTTTTCATTCTTGTGCCCTGCCATGTGGCGTTTGAGGTCTGCACTTTTAACAAATGCCCGGTCACACTGTGTACACTTGTGTCGTTTGTCCCCTGTTGAATAAAATGGGGCCATGAACTAAAAAGTTACCCAAACTAAAATGTAGTGCGAATACTCACTTGTTACAAGCAGCAAACACAATAGATGTTTGGTTTATTAATGGAGTTGATAAATATAGGTAAATTGGCTGCCATAAAGAGAGTAGAGTGCTGACATTTTGAGCGTTAGACCTTCGTTAGAGAAAATCCCATGAAAGGCTAGATAGATAAACTATTCTTGCATCTTTCAGTTTTACACTTCCAATGAATAAGAGTTCTTTGTTCTCTCACTCGAAACATCAGCACTTGAATCTTTTTATGGTGGCCAATTTACAGTGTACCTTTATTTATCAAATCTGTTAAAAAACCAAACATTTGTTTCCACTCCCCACTGACACTGCACCACAGTTTCTTTAGAAACTAACCCCTTAAACACAAATAGAGTCTACGACAGAAAATGTTTACATCATAACATACCAATATGATACTTGATGTGCGACTTGATGCAGCCCTTGGTTCTGAACTCTTTGCCACAGAATTCACACTTGTACTGCTTGACTTGCACGTGAATGGCCTTGTGGATGTTAAGTTCACTAGAGGTTCTAAAACCTTTCTGACACTCCTACAAGGAAAAGATACATGCAGCCACATTTTTCAACAAAGACTTGCTCAAAAGCAACGAGAAACATTGAGATACTGGACAATCCTTTTAGCAGCTTAGGGGTAAACGTCAACTGGGCATGATTGATGAGAAGGAGTGGTGTTTTTGGGTTTCATGTTGTCTATGACTATTGTCCATTCTGGAGTTCAGATGGAGACTAGGAAAGAGTTTTTAAATTTTCATTTAATCATGAAAGATCACATTTAAATAAGTCAGTTTACCAAGTCTGAAGCTCTGTCATTAGATTGTTATTGGATTGCTTTCAAACGGTCATTGGAAAAATTAGAGACTTTGTATGTTCTTGGGGCCTCCATCTTAGAATTAGAGACATTTGTATGGAGTCTGGGCATATGGAGTCTATGCAATGAAACATGACAAAACTTGGTGAACTTACTAATTTTTATGTGATCTTCGGCAATGGGGTTCATTTCTTTACATGACACAATTTGAACAATGTGTAAACTAGGACCCAGTCCCTCTAGGAACTTCACAATGGGAAATTTTGGGGGACCATTTGAAAGATGTAATTCTTGCTTCTGTCAGGAATTTATACATGTAACTGGCTACTCAGATGTACAGTTAGCTGTAACCCAGGCTTGCATTTTGGCCAGTGCGTGGGTGACCATACTGTAATGACATTGTTTGTCCAACCCTACCAATAATTTCACACTCTTGCTGTTTTTCTTCCTTCAAATGAATTTATAGGAGAATGACTCACCAACTGAACTCCAATTGCATGAAACTATTCCTTTAGAACAGCTAAGTAAATCATTCATTAAATATTTTCATTATAAGTATTATCATTGTATCCTGTGATTACCTCACAAATGAATGGCCGTGCATCTTGGTGACTTGTCTGGTGGCGTCTCAGATCATTATTAGTGAAAAACTTCTTTTCACATTTGTCGCACCCAAACCGTCTCTCTCTCAACGTCCCTTTAAAAGCAACAACATTTAGCAGGTCTTACAATGTATACACTGGGCAACTCGGACAACAGTCAACAAAATAATAATGACTCATAACTGTTGTCTATTTTGACAACTGGCATTTGATTTTTCAACAAGATAACAACAAAGCAAGAAATTATAAAATAAATAAACTCCTTCCTGTGGCTGGTAATTTGGATGGCAATGCCCTCAGCTGAAAGATTGCCCTGAACAGAAGAAGCAAACTGTTCATTTTTCAGACAATCTTTCAGCCGTGAATATTACCCGCAGCTTGAGGGGTACTAAATAATAGTCAATTCCTGATAAAGAGGACACCCCTGAGACAATGTTTTTGGGTCCCAAATAGTGCACAGTTCTGGGACCATGTTTTTGGGTAACAAATAGTGGACACTTCTGGTACCATGTTTTTGGATTTAAAATACATGTAGGGGACACCCCTGGGACCATGTTACTGGGTCCTAAATAGTGCACACTTCTGGGACCATGTTTTGGAATCCTAAATAAAGGACACTTCTGGTACCACATTTTTGGATTATAAATAGGGACACCCCTGGGACCATGTTTTTGGGTCCTAAATAGTGTTCACTTCTGGGACCATGATTTGGGATCCTAAATAAAGAACACTTCTGGTACCACATTTTTGGATATTTATAAATAGGGGACACCCCTGGGACCATGTTTTGGGGTCGCAAACAGTGAGAGTCCATTATAGTAGGGTGGGGGACAATAATAATCAATGATAAAGTGAACTCTTTTATCCTATTTTTTACAATAGTGGCCAGCATGCATGTAATCTCTCCTTACATGTACATAATTACTCCATCATCATGAAGTATAAGGAAATGATCACAAAAGGTTAATGTTTTGTTGTTCATGTTTGTGATATTGGGGTTCAAGGGGTTTTTACTGTATTTGAACATGCAGCTCATAACATAATGAGACAGGCAATTAAGTTTTTATTTTGGTCACTGCACCTGCACAATGTTTTACATAATTTGTATACTGATCTGCTTTATGAGTGGAGGCCAAAAATTGTCGGCTATGTTGGGTCAAAATAGGGTACATATGTTGTAGGTTAAAATGAATTCAACCTAGGTTGATTTGTATTTTCCTTTGTTAAGATTGGGTAATTTACATCTTGAACAAAGGAAAATACAAATCAACCTAGGTTGAAATCATTTTAACCTACAACATGTACACATTAACCATCCACTACAGTGACCACATAATAATTATAATTTCTTCTTAGAATATCACTATCAAACATACATAGAAGGATAAAGGGAATGATCATCAAGGAGAACATGTCTTGATGCTTAGGCACATTCTCCCAACCGATGTCATAAGGAAAATATGGATAAACATGAGGAGAATATAGATCTACACTGTATGTTGATATTGGGACTTTAGTTTTAGGGTTAACACTGCTATAGTGAGAGTCCATTACTTTTTGAAAACTTTTGCAACTGTTTTTAAATGCTGTCTGTTATAGTGGAGTGTGCAGAAGGCAGGAGTTAAACAGTCTGCAAATAAACCTGCCTATTGCATGTCTCACCAAATCCAATAAGGGACATCTCAGCTTCAAGACAGTACAGCACATATACTGCAGAGCTGTAAATGGTCAAAAAGAAAAAAAAAAAAACAAACAAACCTGGTTTCTTTCCAGTTCTCTGTGTGTCTGCATTGTCTACTGACTCTTCCATAAACTCCTCTCCACACTCCAGCTTTCTTTCACATAGGATCAAAACTTCTGGATCTCCCCCTGTCTGAGTCATCACCTCTCTGATTTGCATACCCTTTCTCTTGTAAATCAGTTTCGGAGATTCTTGGAAATTATCTGTCTCTGCAGCACTAGCCATGTCTGTGTCAGTGATCCCTGTCTTTGATCCTTCTACAAAAGTATGCAAGCCTGCAGGGCTTGGAGTTTGTGCTACCTGTGATGTCTGCACTGTGATTGACTGAGAGACGTTGTCAATAGGAACATTCTCTCCAGTTGCTACTGAATGTGTGATCACTACGTTCTGAGGAGTGTGAGGTAGTGTGCTAAACGAATGCTCTGTTGACAAAGTACCTTGTGGTGTACCCGGCTGCAAAATGCAGTTGGCATTAGGAGGGACAAAAGTGTTCTTGGAAACCATCAACCCTGATGAAGTCTGAGAAGGTTGATGATTGCCACTTGCTGCAGGACTTACTTGGAAGTTTGCAAGTTCCATGGCTTTCTCGATCACTCCACCACCGCTAGGTGTTTCTTGGGGAAGAACATTCAAAGTTACAGGCTGTGTGAAGAATAATGCATTTGCAAAAGATGCAGCAGAACTGCTGATATTAGGAACAGCTGCGGCCTCTCCTGTAACGGGTGCAGTAGATGATCCTACGAAAAACACAAGGGCGGGTTGAGCTCCACCAGATAGTGCCAGTGCATGGGGAGGGATGACTGGCAATTGTGTTGAGTTACCCTGAGAATCCAAATTCAGTAGAATAGGCCCTTGTATCTGAGGGCCTGGTGCAACCTCAGGGCTTGGAAGTTCATTGCAGAACTCCATGGTACTGTCATGTACAACTGCTGCATTCTGTGCTTCTGATGATAGACCCACAACAGTGACTTCAACATCGGCACTTGTTACATCTGTTTGTCGTTTCCTTTTCCTCAATGTAAAACCATAGAGTTCTTTAATAGTAGCAGACGTTATCTTAGTTGGAGATCCCTTGCGACCTGTTTTGCTGTGAAACAATAGCATACCATTGGAATCAAGTTCTGCAAAATTTGAAGGCTCACAAACTAAAGGAAACATTCACTTCAGCTTGACCTTTACACTTGGAAACAAGTCTTGGCCACAATTAAATGCAGCTACAGTCTATGAAATTAAATTTGGTCCAAAGTGCATTGCACACATAATTAATTTATTAAAGAAGATGATTTGCCTGCACCACGAGTGACCAGATTTAAGAGAAAATAACCATGGATACTGCAACAGAAGATGTCAATATCTCATACAAAGAAATGACTCAATAGGCCAAATTCAAATTCCGTGCTAATTGGGTGCTATAGTGATCATATTTATATAATGTTTTCTGTTCCAGAACTTTTTCATTCTCTCTAAAATGCATATTCACCCATCAACTTACCTTTTAGCAGATACACCAGTTTGTTCAAGATCCTCCTGCAATAGAGATATCGAAAGTCATTATCCAAAATCCTTTAGGTCCCTGCTAGATGATTAAGTTACTTAATATGTCATGTTAATTAATATACATGTAAGGCCAAGAGGAGAGTTGCAAATTATTGCTTTCCCACAAATCACAACATATCCATATTTTTTATGGCATTTTGCAATCCCCTTGCTTAAAGATAAGCTGATCATGTGCCATACTAGGCCATCTATTCACAGATTAAAGCTAAAATGTGACCTATATTTTTTCTTGAATCAAGAGTGGTGCATAAGCCCCGCACCCCATACCTGGGGAATAGTAAGGCATTAGCCCAGGCCCGCCTTCTAAATGAAGCAAATTCACTGCTATATGGGGCAAGTTCATATGTCAAAAGCTCACTTTTGCTCCCCGCACAAATGCACAATGTAGAGCAAATTTAAAATATTTCAAGAATTTTTGCCTCAAACTAAACTTTGACAAATATGAAAATCAACAATGCTGTTCATTTCTAATCCAGCAAAAACTGTAAGTTAAACAATAATCTACCTTGAGTTACAGAACTGGCGTTTCAAACTTTATAATCTCTCCAAAAATAATAATATTAATCACAGGGTTTAGCATACAGTACCGCCTGAAACTATTGGACCATTTGCCGCGATTTTGCCTCGGTCGAGGCAATGAAAACCCCGGTTTATCCTAGGTTTTTTCCAGTTGACTTAAGCCGCGGTGAAGGGCAGGCCGCAGTTGGGTTTGAATAGGCTATTGTTCACTTTGTTTTCATGTTCTTCGAGGACAATAAGCGAACTGTCGGGTTTTAGGTGTGATAAATTTCACAGAAGCGCACTCGCTCTCAAGGGAAATAGTCAAAGCGCTCTGTGAGCGAACTCGTGAATTGAACTGGTAAATGTAATAATATTTCCGATTATGCCAAAAGTTATTTGCTTAACGCGCAAAACAATTCATTAAACTTCACTCGCACAATTCCTTTCGATACGCAAAGCAACGCAAAGGTCAGTGAAAGCTCGAATGCTAGTCGACGAAAGAAGAGAGCGCTTCCCGGTCTTTTTGAAGGAATTACAATGGGACTAGTTGGGCATAAGTGAAAAGGCACTACCACTCTCGTTGTGGCTGAATAACGAACTGCAAGTGTCCAGGTTTCCTTCCAAGAACTGCCGTAAATTAACTTATCATAATTTTTTCTTCGCGTTGCGTTGTTGCTGAATGAAACTTTATACACGTGAAGGAATTTGGTTGCCTGGCACGTGACTGAAATCTTCCCGGTGCTTTCATCATGGCATGGTCCTTTCTATGTCCAAACGACAGCTTCTCTAAACGTTTTAAAACATCGGAAGGGGCTTTTCACTTTTGCTAAAGTTGCTGTGTTCGTTTTATCCAAAGTAAATATTAATAGAAATATGTTAAGCGTTGCGGTAATTTTCCGCGTTTGTCTTTGTTCCAAGTGAATCGATCTTATTGCTCACACTCGATACCGAATCAAATCTATTACGAAGTTTTAGTTTTTCGAATCCGGATGACATTGGCAATATAGTTGGAGGGATTTTCACTTTGTTTTTCTCCGTGTCCGTAATGAAATCCAATTGCATATTTTGAATTCAACGTCGCTATTTCGATTGAAGGGTAAAATATTCTTATCTACTTTGCTGCGCACTTTACATCAGGAGGTTTATCAAATGATTAGAATATCTTTCTTGACTATGTGGCGTAAACAGCAAGAATTAAACTGAAACTGTGTCTTTTTCTCTGTGATTATTGCCTGGAGCGTGACAAAAACTAAACATCTCCCAAATGCAGAAAAAGAAACTTTTGTCAGTCTGCCAAACGAATTGTTATCGGTCGTTCAGTTTCCGATTCGGTGAGTCTTTACAATTCTTTTGTTTGAGGGCTTCTTTAGGATGAAAGGTGAGATAATGTTTGACAATACCCTGACAATAGTAATTAGTCATTATTGTATTTTTACAGAGGCATTGCTGCGTCTGATTCACTGCGGCTTTAGGTTGCTTTCGTCTTTGCCGCGGTTGCGGTTTTTGTCTCACTGCGGTGAATTCGCGGCAATCACGTTTGGCAAAGACGAGGTTTTACCGCGTGCAAATGGTCCAATAGTTTCAAGCGGTACTGTAGCCCTGAAAATAGCAATAGTTAATACCAGTTCCCTTGGTGTCAAAGCCATTAAAATTGCAATGAAAAAAGCCCAAAGATGCATTTGACACACTACTAAATCTGACAATAAGCCTTGAACAATATTCCAGTTATTTCCCGTCTATGCATAAGCATACCCAATGTTATTATGTAAAGTACACTCAATTGACTATAACAGTTCACTATCAGAACAATTATTTTATTCTCAAAAAGCTATACAAATTTCACTAGAGAAATGACTTACAGTTGTAGAACCGAAATTTTATGGCTTCAATTAATCCAGCTACATTTTGCAAATAACCCTCCATTGGTAACAAATTTTGAAACTAAGGCAAGGAAAATAAAACATCTCATGAATTACAGTAGGCTCTCTCAGTGTTCTTTGTGTGCCTATTCAAGATGGCGTCAAAGGCGAATCACAGTCTAAGCCCTGCTAAAGGTCCCTGATCACCCATGCTTGCGTCTAATGTTATCTAAACCCCACACACCATGGCAAAAGTGACAGTCTAAAACTGGTGAAACCCCCTGCTAATTCCCCGGGTATGGGGGCGCAGGGCTTTCCACTGACTTGTGTATTACCACCCTTACTATACAGTAAGTACAAGTTGCAATCGCGATTCTCTGGCTATTTTGAAAAGGGATATCATATTTGTTAGCCTATAAGCAAAATGATGGAACTAAATAATATATCTTTAACAAATATGGAGAGAAATGGTGAATGATTTTTTGAGTACAGAGTGCATGTGACAGTCTAAAACTGGTGAAACCCCCTGCTAATTCCCCGGGTATGGGGGCGCAGGGCTTTCCACTGACTTGTGTATTACCACCCTTACTATACAGTAAGTACAAGTTGCAATCGCAATTCTCTGGCTATTTTGAAAAGGGATATCATATTTGTTAGCCTATAAACAAAATGATGGAACTAAATAATATATCTTTAACAAATATGGAGAGAAATGGTGAATGATTTTTTGAGTACAGAGTGCATGTGATTTTATCGCGCTCGTATTTCACGTCCTATACAAACGTACGATTATTCGTTTAGAGATTTAGCTATACTTGTTTTTAAATAGATCTATTAGTTCGTCAGATTATCAGAAAAACTACGGCTCGATTAGTTTCTTACAGAACACTCACCGCAGCTTTAGTAGACTGGGTAGATTGGCCGCCTTGTTTTAATGAAGACACGACACGATGTAGTCGACGGCCTTGAGCGAGCTTACATGTCGCGGCTGTCTGTGCTGTGCACGATTTCGCGAACATTAGATCGTTTTGATCTCCTTTGACTGGATGGTCCTTGGACATACTGAGAAGCAAGATTATATTTGTACCGTTAAAACCAAGCTACACCAGAAATTCCTAAACAACAGCAATTCAGTAAGCTTTCCACGCTCGAGTAGCGCCACAAGGAAGAGCTTGCACTAAAAATAGATATCAAACAAACTACGGCTTTCTCGATTCTGCAGCTACAGAAAAGCTAAATTTATGTACCTCTTCGGTTTTCCTTTCACCACGAACGAAAAATTATCCGATATGGCACAAGATGAAGCTGCTAGATTATCATTTTGTCTTCATTTCATCTTTCGGCGACCTGAAGGACGAAAAAAACAAGGCGTCTTCTCCGTAGCGAAATATCCCAGAGTGCTCTGCCACACTAGTTATTCTTCCGCTGGCACGTGATCATGCGCGTTGTTCTGCGCAGAGCCTTCGTTGCCCTTGTCCAGCGGAGGTGCTGACAAAAAACATAATAATTACCACATATGAAGTACCTACCCGGGAAGGACTCTGGGGACATCGAAAAAATTCAATTTTTTTGATTGGCTGTTCCGTGACCAAAAAGCCTGAAGACTCTGGGTACGAGATTAAGACTTTCTCAAAGCTTCTCGCGCTGCGCGCTCTCTAAGCTCGACTTGTGAGCAAGTCTACCCTGTTTCATAAACCTTCTTCCAAATTACTACCATTTTTCAAATTAGCCCTTCCTGCCTTGCTCAAGGTAAATAGGAAATTTGCAGTATAAGCAATCTCGTTGCTTTTTCGGGTATTTTTTGCCATTGCCTAAGAAAACATGAAAGATACTTCGAGTCTACAGGTAGGGCCTTAGCCTACGTGTAGCCGTAGCCACCCCCCGAAGAAAAACGTTTTCCTTCAGGGGTGGGTACGGCTACACGTGGGCTAGTACAGCCTGCCGTTGTGTCCTTTCGCACAGTGATGAGCTTGTGACTCCGCTCGACGCTCGTGACCTTAAGCAGAAAGAAGGAGGCTCCTTTGTAAATGCTGTATTTGGATTTCCTCGTGGCGAAGTATAGACGAAAAGAAAATCAAAGAGATAACCAAAAATACTTAATCCA
>NW_028145597.1:520000-535747 GCF_977016875.1 Pavona decussata
TATGCGTGGTTCAATTCTATCTGTTACCATCCCCCCCCGGGCACACCCCCGGGCATTTGTGTACTTGACGTCCTATTCCCCACCCCCGGGCACACAGAAAGAGACAATTCCCCACCCCCGGGACCCATGACATGGACTAAAAATAAACTGCTTCGTTTTGATGATTTATTTCTTTATTTAAACAAAACCAGGAATCTGAAAAATCCTAAACTTTTAGAACAATTAACTCCCTTCCGAAGTAAAGCGAATATTATAAAAACTCGACACACACACACACACTAATACACCAGGAGGGCGTTTCAACCAAACTGCCTCGAAAATTGAAATGTATCTCTACAAAACAACTCTTAAATTCCTAGAAACAGTATGGAATAACGTCTTTTGTATTTTCAGTGCAAATAAATTGCTTTTCTACAAGAAGATCAAAATGTTTAACTCAGTATATTTACAACATTAAAACTGCGCCTGAAACAAGCTGAAGCGGGTGAATTCCATTAAAACAAAACCATTATTAATTTTTCTTCTGGAGGAAATCCTTTCCTCTTTTATCTTTTGAACTTAATTACTTTTTGTTTTCTTTCATCAGGTCTACGTCAGCTCTCTGACTGCAAATTTACGAAATGTGAAAAACGAAAAACGTGGCCTTTTCCGCGTGGTTCCAGTAGCCGCCATTGTGTCACCCCATAAGTCCTTGCACGAGTAGTTATTTCGATTTGCCCCGCCCCCCTACCCCCGGGCAAGACCGCTTGAGGAAATTCCCGACCCCCGGGCCAGACGGGCTGGGTTTTCCCGGGGGTGTGCCCGGGGGGGGGGGATGGTAACAGGTAGAATTGAACCACGCATTATACGTGCAGCTCGATTTTGTAGGCGCTGTAATCTACTCTTGCAGTCAACAGACAATTCACCCCAGGCCGTGTCGGTGTAGCACAGGACTGGTAATACGAGACAGTTGTATACGCATTTCGCTGTCTTAAGCGTTAAACATGATCGGATGCGGCCGAGTAGACCCAAGCGCTTGTTAACCTTGGTAAACACTTTACTAACATGCTCTTTCCATGAGAGGTATTCGTCAAGAGTGACCCCTAAATAGGAAAAATTTCTCACCCTTTCGATGTCACTGCCATGAAGCTGGGTCTTAAAAGAGGCATTTGCAAGTTTCTGTTTAGTACCAAAGAGCATACATTTGGTCTTTGTGAGATTTAGAACGAGCTTTCTGTTTTTCATCCACTGTTCAACTCTTTGGAGGTCTTCTTGGATCTCCGTCATGATGCAGTCTGACTCCGAGCCAGTGGTATATATGACGGTATTATCTGCATACATGCTGATATTGGATCGCAGTAAGCACTGTGGGAGGTCGTTGATATAAAGCACAAAGAGTCAGGGGCCTACTAGTGAACCCTGAGGTACACCATAATCCAGGGGGAGGCTAGATGATAATTCCTTCCCAAATTTTACTCTCTGTGAGCGGGTGCAGAGATAATCCAGGAACCAGTTATAGCTCAGTGGGCCTCGAACACCATAATGTTCTAATTTATGAAGAAGGCACTTGTGATCCACGAGGCCGAAGGCCTTTCTTAGTTCTTCTTTTTTTAGAAATTGGATGAATGAATGAATAACAATTTATTACAAAATTATTACAGTAAAGACTGAAGTTTCCCTTATTGCAGGTATTGTTTCTTTCCCCATTTTGCCGAGATCTCGTCATGTCGTTGCTACCATCTTGTTTCATGCTTTATTTGGCATGCTCGTAATTCGGCGACTTTTAGGAATTCTTACCTTCCTCCGCGTGCTATTGTTAACACAATTATTAAGGATATTCAACTTCGAATTCGCGGTGAGCCTATTGATCATGTTAGGTATTTCTGGTCGGTTAATAGTGTTTTTGTCAAGTTGGCACGAATGACAAGATTTCTTTTCTGTTTTAACTTTATTTCTATTTTTGATTTTTCGGCCTGGTCGCCTAAATTGGTTGTACTGGGTCGTTTCCCGTTTCCTGTTTCATTTGTAACTTTCCTTTTTCTTCACCTGGTCGCCTTCATTGGCTGTACTGGGTCTCGACTAGTGTATATAGTGTATAAATGTGTTTGTTAGGGCGGGAGAGGCTTGGCTGTGGCCATGTCTCACGGGGCCTCTTTCGCTTGCTTTGTAATTAGTTCAGTTTGTTGTAGTTTTTGAATTTACTTGTCTTGTAACAATATTGTTTTTACCCTGCTTGTAAATAGCATTTTGCATCTTTGACTTTTGTATATAGTAATTCACTTTTATAATCTACTTTTTGTAATTTAACTCTGTACTTTACTTCTCGTAGTTTTTGTAGCTTCCTAATCTACTTCTCGTATAGAGATCATTAGCTTTTGTTATTTAGTTTCGCAGTTATTTCTCGTCATTGATTTTTCCTTGGTCATTAGCATTTTTCCCGCTCTTTTTGCGTTTTGTATTTTGCATTCCGTTTCGCGCCTTTTTAACTCGTGAATGCGCGCATGCGCAATGAACGAGTTATAGCGATAGCTGACTCTCGACTTGGTCGATCAGTCGATCAGTCGGTTTTGTCGTTAACTTTCGGGCGTGCGCAGTGAATGAGTTTTAAATTCAATTAGTGGAAAAAACACGCGAACATTTGTTGTTCATGGCGCATCAGGAAATTCTTATTCAATATGTAGAGAATAATTTGACGATCATTTAGTGCAAGAATGGCGATTTTTCGTTCAATCTGAGCAAAGTTTCAAGTTTTTTCAGTTTTTCAGAAAGTCCGGGGTCGTAAACTCAATTAGTGAAAAAAAAAAAAAGGTGAAAATTTGTTTCACGACGCGTCAGAATTCTCTCATTCATTCTGTAGAGAATAATTTGACAATCATTTTAGTGTAAGAATGGAGATTTTTCGTTGAATCTGAGCAAAGTTATAGGATTTTTTCGTTTTTTTCTACGAAGTGCGGTTTCTTTCAAGAATTAAAAATAATTTAATTAAAAAATAATTTAATTTGTCAGTTTTCACGCGAAAGCGGAACGTGCCATGTCACGCATCATTGACGTCGTAAACAAAATTATGCAAATTTCTGGTGAAATGAACACTTTTAAGATCTTGTCAGCTTTCATAGAGGTTTCAAAGGGAAAAAATGTTTCATTTTCGAAATTTACAACTGGTAATTTATGGGAAAGCAAAAGGACGCGGTCGATAAATAATTCTTATTTAGCAAGAGCTTGTCATAGTTCATTATTTTTACTTGAGGATTGCGTGGACTGAACTCCAAAGGAAAAATTTCACGCATTTATGTCGGGCATGAATCGTAATGCGATACTTTGTTGAACATATTTCCCTTTGTGAGATCGGCTTGCCCTACAGTAATTTTGTAATTTTAATTCCCAAAAAAACTTCACTTGCCCATCGGGCAAGTGATGGTTAGAATCCACTAGCCCGATCGCGAAATCCAGTAGCCGCGGACTATCACACGAATTTGCATGACGTAGCTGCACATGGCGTGCTCCTATAAACTTTGAATAAAAAAAACACGTGATATTTTTTAATCGGCGCATCAGAATAATCGGCTTATTCAATCTGTACAGAATAATTTGACAATCATTTTAATAGTACAAGAATGGTCATTTTTCGTTACATAATCGGGCAAAGATATAATTTCTTTTAGCTTTTGAGGAAGTTTCCGTAGCCGTCTAAATTGCAATTACTATGTGTCATCTGCATTCACGAGTTGGCTCACAGGAGCCTTTGATTCGCTGTATGACTGTTTTTTGCATATTTTACATGCCTTTCTGTATATCTGTATTTTGCATATTATTCGCGTTTGATTTGTGCTTGCTCAAGTTTAGGCTCCCTTTTAACACTTGTAATCAGTATTGAAATAAGGGCTTAGTTTTCTTTTTCTTTACATGTATTTGATTGTAATAGTTGATCTTTTTATCAGTGGGCCCTTTGGCTCACTGCATGTGGAAATAAACTTTTATCACAAAAAAATATGGTCTAGGGGCCGACTTTTCCCTCCCTCACTGTCTTGTCGTGAGACAAGTTATCGGACGAAATAAGAAATCTGCGCGAGGTTTCTTTTGTCAGCTGTTGTATTATTTCAGAATAAAAAGTAGCGAGATTAAAACATGACGCTTCGGCGACGACATGTCACCATTATTTTGTTTTAAGTATGCCATGTGAAAGACAGGAACTACATTTTAGTAACAGGATGATCACATTGACCTTAACCTGAAAACCTAGTTGGCTTTCGCTGATGACCGCGTTAGCCCAGAAACGAATTCGTTCAACCACGTGACCAAGTGACGAAGACAAAACCGACATTTCGGAGAAGCGAGCAAGTCAAGCGAGCGTATTCGAAGCTTTACCTTTTGCTTTTCTTTTTTGCTTGAAATATTTTTGGCCGTCTGGTGATGGAAGGGCATCATTAAGCCTGGAAATCTGCAAATCACTAGCATCCCTCAAAGAAGCGAGGCATGTTTTGCTTTTTGACTGATAAATAGTGCTTTTTTCAGCGCTAGAGGTGACAGTTTACAGTCGGAGGCAAGCCGAGCCAGACGGAAGTCTATTATTACCTCTTCTCTAAAAGCGGACGGTATCAATATCAAAATGGTACCAACGTGAGTTGTGGCTCATTTGCCAAAGCGTGCGGTGGTCGAAGTCTGCAAATGAAGAGGTGATTTTAGACTTATAATATTCTTGAATGAATTCGAGGTATAGCATTCCCCGCAAAAAATTGTCAAAGCTATCCCATAATGCATTGCGCTATCAGTATATAGTTTTTGAGATCAGGCAGAAACGAAGTGCAAAACAAGGAAGGAATTGAAAGACAGCTAGCGAAAAGACGTAGGGTTCTTAACCTGTATAGAGAAAACAGTGTTTCAGACCTTCTTTGCGAAGAGAGATAAGCGCGCGGTCAGTGGATCAGCGATTCAGGTGATCGACAGAACAATATCAGTTGTGACTTTGCTGGGGAGCGAATGGACCTGACAGGAAAACGACTTAAAGGTCTCAGTAAGTCTTGAACAATCATGTTTTATTTTATGTTGTTTCTTTTAATTTCACTGTCGTGTTTGCTTTAGAACGAGAACGAAATATTTTCGAATTAGCGATGTCATTGATTATTCTAGCTGTGAAGTTGTTCGTTTCAAGAACCATCGCTTAACTTATGTTGTTATTTTCGCACTTCTTTGTGAGAAAACGTCCTTTCAGTTAAATACCGTAAGTTTACCTAGCTAATCAACACAATCAGACTTTCCGCAAATGCCTTAAGGTGGAGTTCCACTGTCGCGTAAATTTTACCTGCGTACAGACGTGAATTGAGCTGGCTTTACGTACGTAAATAAAATAAGACGCGATGAATGAGCGGCGTGCGTAAACGTAAAAAGTTGAACAGCATTCAACTTTTTACGTTTACGCACGCGACGCACTCAACTTTTTGCTCATACATCGCTTCTTATTCTATTTACGTACGTAAAAACCAGCTAAATTCATTTCTGTACGCACGTAAAATTTACGCGACAGTGGAAATCCACCTTTAGTTACTTTCTAGAACAGGCTTTATCACGGTTTTCGACGCCATTTTGACGGGTAGGCAAACGGGCTTGAAATAACAGTGTTTGTATGGAAATCCGATGTCAAATAATTTTCATAAAACATCGCTTCTGAAGAATAACAGGCTTGAAATAACAGTATTTGTATGGAAATCCGATGTCAAATAATTTCCATAAAACATCGCTTCTGAAAAATTCATGAATTGGAAACTTTTGGCACTAGAAAAAGGATTTTAAGAAAAAAATTTGAACTTTCCATACATTTCCCTGTATTTTTTCCCGCGAACTATTTTTAGTAGCAGCTACGTTAGCTTTTATGCATAAGCTGTTTACTGCGTAATATAAAATGGCATTTTCACTGTGTTCTGACCTGTATTTTGTACAACCTGTATTAAGCGGTCACTTAGCCATTCCCCGGCCGAGGGTGACCGCTTAAGGTTACTCCAAACCTTTGAGGGGCTACTTTTTGCCGAATGTTTATTTTTCGATCAAATTAAAGTTAATTACTTAAACTTACATTTTCAAAAGCAAATTATTTAAAATCTTAAAACACGCGCGAGAACATTGAGAAAAAGGCATTTTCGTAAAAAAGTTAATAAGTTTTCAAGGTGACATAATCTCTGTAAGGCGTGGACTCCCCAGCGACCTTTTCGCGGCAACGGCTTCATTTCAACTTACTCGCATTTTTTGTTTACATTCGAGTTTGAGTGTTGTGATTTTGGAAATAGGCAAGTCAATTTCTTATCACTTTGCAGCACAGAAGGTGCTAAGTATCTTGAATCTTCCTAGACCATTGAGCAATGTTTCGTGGACTGCACATACGAAGGCTCCTGAGAAAGCTGTAAACGAGCTCCTCGAAAGAGAACTCAAAAACGCGATGCTACAACTGAAAATACACAGGCGTACTTCTTCTGTTCACTGATTCAACTTGAAAAGTGGGAAACTCCTATCCTTTTAATGCTATAAATGTAGTTTAATTGATATTGAAAGCCTTATATATTCTATTTTCAATCTTGTTTAATAGAATGTCGATTTGAACTTCATTTTCATTTGAAAAATTCAAGCGAGTTTTTTATTATCTTGCTCGCATGGAAATTATGCGTCAGTCACTAACGTATAACCAAAAGTTTGAAAATTCATATCTTTTGAACTATTGAACGGAAGAAAACCATGCTTTGAAACGTTGTTTGATAAACTATTTGAAAACGTGCTACCGAAAGTAGCTACACGTTTAGTTTTTCTTACATTTCCAGTGCGCGTAACGGCCTCTCTGTTGATGCGTGTTATGTGATACTTAAGATGCAAAATGTTCAAAAATCTATAGCTCGGGTTTGAATCATCGTAAAATTCTCGTTCTTGCACCAAAATAAAGCTATTGAAATGTGCTATGAGATGCAATGAGATATTATTATGCGCGTTTGCTTTTTATTGAAAAATATTCGCATAAACTTTCGTTTCCGGTTTTGTTTACAAGTTCACGATTCACGGTGCGCACTTGTACTTTTTACTGATTTCACCTTGAAACTGTGCAACTCTTATGTTGTTATTGCTGTAAATGTACTTTCATCAAATTTTAAAGCCTTATATATTGTAGTTTCAATATTCTATAAAAGACTGTTCATAAGAACTTCATTTTCAATTGAAAAATGGAAGCGAGTTTTTATCATGTGGAACGCGTATGAAATTGTGCGTCACTCATTAACGTGTAACCCGGCAAAACGGTTTAAAAAGTCGTATCTCTCGACATATTCAACAAATAAAAAAAAATAAAACCATGCTTTTAAACCTCATTTATTACATCGTCGAGCCTGGTTAAGTGTTGGAGATTGCCTTTGGGAGTTCTAGTATTCTTGCACATCTTGGTTTATAAACCAAAATACGCTCATCAATTCGAAGACTTGCAATGTTACTGAACACCGAACAAAACTTACCCGATAGCTTTCATGTCGGCCACTAGTGCCTCCCTTGGCGCTTGCCTGTCGGTTTATCTTCTTTTCTTTTCGTTTCTTTTTTTGTTAAACGTTTTTTCCCCTAGGTAATACCGAAAACGTGCTCGCAGAAGCTAACTGGGAAAAACATGACTGAAAACTATAACTTTCCCGCGAAGCACCATTTTGCTTCCTGTGAGCGTCAGGGGTTCTACTATGTTATTGGCTGGCGGCTCACAGTGTGAGCCCGGTGTTGACATAATTCTCCGAGAAGGCGTGACATGCTTCTAAATCTTTAGAAGGCGAAAACTCGCAATACGATTTCTGCAAGATGCCTCCTCTTCAAATGAATTAATAGGGTATGTAGAATTGACGAAATTTCGTGAAATTTGGCCCGAAAGTTAACTGAACAACGAGGAACAAAAGGGTGTCGACATTTTTTTTAAAATCAAATACTTCCCTCCTGGCGGCCTCGGAAAGCAACACGTTTGCAAATTCTTTTTTACTGGTACTTGACAGATATATTAAAAGAAAACCAATAGGAATACGGGGAAATGCTCACACCCTTTGAGAGATTGATGATTTTTGATTAACACTGTGCAGCTACATTTCGTCAGAGATCACGTTTGATACCCGATTAATTCGGCGGAATGGCGCTCTGTCATTTTACTGTTTACCGGCTTCCTTCGCCTTAGCAGAGGAATAACCAAAATAGCTTATAATTTTATCAAATTTTGCATTAAATAAGCTTTTTATCGATATATAGATTGTGGTGGTTTTCTAAAAAACAACGCGCGTACGAATTTTTTTCGGCAAGGCACTCGCGAAGGTTTGGCAAAAAGTTGCCTCTAAGACGTTTACGGTCTTTTTATGGAGTTAACATCTTGTTTAGCTTGAAGCAAATATTTTCTCTCATTTTAAAACACAGTCTATGCACTGCTGCAAACAAAGGGAGAAAACTGAGTGAGCCTCCACAATTCAAACGCACTATATCAGTGGAGCGAAGCATTTGCAAAAACACAGTCGTTATTTAAATACAATTCAAGCCTTTTCAGTATTACTGTGACACGTTGCATAGCTCTATAACACGCTAGAACGATTACTAGAGAACTAAAAAACCAAATAGCCGTGCCAAGAAACACAACTTCTTGTGACAAACACTAATATCGGGGCCCGGCATTGCAGCAATTACAGAATGAAGCTCATTGCACGATACAAGCAATGATTAATTCCTGTCCTAACATTACACAAATCTCAACAAGAAAGGCAGTTAAAACTATCAAGCACTTTAAAGAGCCAAGCCAAACCCAGCTGAAATGCCCTATGTGGTATAAAAACAACGTCGTTGAACACACGGAATAAGAGGTCATATTCAAAACGAAGAGAATTCAAAAGAGGAAACTGAAAAATCATTAGGTGAAAATGACCTGTCGGATGATGAACATATGATGGTTAAATCCAAACCCGCTACAAATACTTGCGAGCAGCGCAGGCTTTTAAAACCAATTTATCCCTTACTTGTATAAGCTAGATTTAAAAGGGCTAAAACACGCGCCAGAAAGTGACTTATGCTTTTCAGTCTTTATTTACACACCGAATTCTAAACTATTGGCAGCCCAAACTGACAAAATCATTATTTTCATAAGAAAACTGGTTATTGGTACTGGCTTTTGCTTCAAAAGATTTTCCAAAATAGTCATTTGGAATTCACATTGAAGGAATATTTTTTCGGTCAATTAGTCGATTTTCTTGTGATCAGTGTGATGTTAGAAACAAATTGAGTTTTCCTGGAGGGGGCAGCTCACCTGCCCCCTCTGCCCCCGCGCTATGTACGGCCCTGTAAAATCTCCACAGTACTTTTAATAAGAAAAGTAACGAGACAAGATAGGAGAATTTGTTCTTTGATATTAGAGGTTAAAGGGTTAACTGAGATGAAAACTGAACTACAACGTCGATCTGTACGGATGCCAAGCCTTGGGTAGAATGAACAATCACAATCATACATTGAGCGTTTTTCTTTTATAAAACAAAATTAAAATAATGAAAAGATTCTCTTGTCGTTAAAGGGAGAGTTTCACGGTTCGGCGCATTCGCTTCGCGTCTCACTGTTGTACAATTTTTTCCATCCAAAGCAAAACACTGATGTTTGATGCTGTTTGTCCGTCGAATTCTCCGTTTTTGACAGTTGAATTCCATATGAACAAACAGTACGATTGAAATCTAGAAAATCCTCGCGAGTTCATCCAAAGCCAGTTGGTGACCTTTGCCATTTCCAGCGAAAGCAGATGTGCCGCGAAATCGTTGTCTATTTTAAACAGACTTATCCCTTTACCAATTTTCCACGTTTGGTGGACTTATCTTGTTAACCGCACAGGATTTCTACATCCACTCCACTCTGTCCGCTTAACTTCTGTGCTTCCAGAGAGTCCACAGAACGTCCCGTCGCCGGTCGGCCGCGCCATCGACAAAAATGTCGTTTTCGGATGCTAAAACACTTTTAACCTTACAAAAATCGAACTTATATTTACAACAGGAAACAAAGATTATAAAAAGTGAAGAACGAATAGCGGATGATCCAAATTCGGGCGCGATTTCATCAGATTGTTCCACCACAAGGTCGCATCGAATTTAGTGTCGACCCGTACAATTCATTTTTGAGCCGGTCTGCTCGCGCATGCGCTTGACCGTGAACTAATCACAAGTGCGTTTTTCCCCCTAGCTTTTCATACTTTTGATCATTGCCTGATCATTTTGTTGAAATAAACAACGAGGTATTTCTCTATTCGTTTTGTGAGTTTTAGCATGTACCTCAAGACGTACCACTTGGAAGACAGCTGTTCATGTTATATGTAGATGCAACTCAATTCAAGACTGTCAGATGTGAGCGCTAGCCGAAAGGGATCTGCCTAGTACGGTCTAGGGGCCGGCTTTTCCCTCCCTCTTTGTCGGACTGAGCACAAGACCATCTCCGCTGGCATAAGAGACCTGCGGTGTCAGAGGTTTCTTTTGCCAGGACTGTTGTATTATCTCAGAATAAAAAGTAGCGAGATTAAAACATGACGTTTCGGCGACAACATGTAACATGATGATCACATTAACAGGATGATTACATTGACTTTCAGGCCTTCTTTGCGAAGAGAGATAAGCGCGCGGTCAGTGGATCAGCGATTCAGGTGATCGACAGAACAATATCAGTTGTGACTTTGCTGGGGAGCGAATGGACCTGACAGGAAAACGACTTAAAGGTCTCAGTAAGTCTTGAACAATCATGTTTTATTTTATGTTGTTTCTTTTAATTTCACTGTCGTGTTTGCTTTAGAACGAGAACGAAATATTTTCGAATTAGCGATGTCATTGATTATTCTAGCTGTGAAGTTGTTCGTTTCAAGAACCATCGCTTAACTTATGTTGTTATTTTCGCACTTCTTTGTGAGAAAACGTCCTTTCAGTTAAATACCGTAAGTTTACCTAGCTAATCAACACAATCAGACTTTCCGCAAATGCCTTAAGGTGGAGTTCCACTGTCGCGTAAATTTTACCTGCGTACAGACGTGAATTGAGCTGGCTTTACGTACGTAAATAAAATAAGACGCGATGAATGAGCGGCGTGCGTAAACGTAAAAAGTTGAACAGCATTCAACTTTTTACGTTTACGCACGCGACGCACTCAACTTTTTGCTCATACATCGCTTCTTATTCTATTTACGTACGTAAAAACCAGCTAAATTCATTTCTGTACGCACGTAAAATTTACGCGACAGTGGAAATCCACCTTTAGTTACTTTCTAGAACAGGCTTTATCACGGTTTTCGACGCCATTTTGACGGGTAGGCAAACGGGCTTGAAATAACAGTGTTTGTATGGAAATCCGATGTCAAATAATTTTCATAAAACATCGCTTCTGAAGAATAACAGGCTTGAAATAACAGTATTTGTATGGAAATCCGATGTCAAATAATTTCCATAAAACATCGCTTCTGAAAAATTCATGAATTGGAAACTTTTGGCACTAGAAAAAGGATTTTAAGAAAAAAATTTGAACTTTCCATACATTTCCCTGTATTTTTTCCCGCGAACTATTTTTAGTAGCAGCTACGTTAGCTTTTATGCATAAGCTGTTTACTGCGTAATATAAAATGGCATTTTCACTGTGTTCTGACCTGTATTTTGTACAACCTGTATTAAGCGGTCACTTAGCCATTCCCCGGCCGAGGGTGACCGCTTAAGGTTACTCCAAACCTTTGAGGGGCTACTTTTTGCCGAATGTTTATTTTTCGATCAAATTAAAGTTAATTACTTAAACTTACATTTTCAAAAGCAAATTATTTAAAATCTTAAAACACGCGCGAGAACATTGAGAAAAAGGCATTTTCGTAAAAAAGTTAATAAGTTTTCAAGGTGACATAATCTCTGTAAGGCGTGGACTCCCCAGCGACCTTTTCGCGGCAACGGCTTCATTTCAACTTACTCGCATTTTTTGTTTACATTCGAGTTTGAGTGTTGTGATTTTGGAAATAGGCAAGTCAATTTCTTATCACTTTGCAGCACAGAAGGTGCTAAGTATCTTGAATCTTCCTAGACCATTGAGCAATGTTTCGTGGACTGCACATACGAAGGCTCCTGAGAAAGCTGTAAACGAGCTCCTCGAAAGAGAACTCAAAAACGCGATGCTACAACTGAAAATACACAGGCGTACTTCTTCTGTTCACTGATTCAACTTGAAAAGTGGGAAACTCCTATCCTTTTAATGCTATAAATGTAGTTTAATTGATATTGAAAGCCTTATATATTCTATTTTCAATCTTGTTTAATAGAATGTCGATTTGAACTTCATTTTCATTTGAAAAATTCAAGCGAGTTTTTTATTATCTTGCTCGCATGGAAATTATGCGTCAGTCACTAACGTATAACCAAAAGTTTGAAAATTCATATCTTTTGAACTATTGAACGGAAGAAAACCATGCTTTGAAACGTTGTTTGATAAACTATTTGAAAACGTGCTACCGAAAGTAGCTACACGTTTAGTTTTTCTTACATTTCCAGTGCGCGTAACGGCCTCTCTGTTGATGCGTGTTATGTGATACTTAAGATGCAAAATGTTCAAAAATCTATAGCTCGGGTTTGAATCATCGTAAAATTCTCGTTCTTGCACCAAAATAAAGCTATTGAAATGTGCTATGAGATGCAATGAGATATTATTATGCGCGTTTGCTTTTTATTGAAAAATATTCGCATAAACTTTCGTTTCCGGTTTTGTTTACAAGTTCACGATTCACGGTGCGCACTTGTACTTTTTACTGATTTCACCTTGAAACTGTGCAACTCTTATGTTGTTATTGCTGTAAATGTACTTTCATCAAATTTTAAAGCCTTATATATTGTAGTTTCAATATTCTATAAAAGACTGTTCATAAGAACTTCATTTTCAATTGAAAAATGGAAGCGAGTTTTTATCATGTGGAACGCGTATGAAATTGTGCGTCACTCATTAACGTGTAACCCGGCAAAACGGTTTAAAAAGTCGTATCTCTCGACATATTCAACAAATAAAAAAAAATAAAACCATGCTTTTAAACCTCATTTATTACATCGTCGAGCCTGGTTAAGTGTTGGAGATTGCCTTTGGGAGTTCTAGTATTCTTGCACATCTTGGTTTATAAACCAAAATACGCTCATCAATTCGAAGACTTGCAATGTTACTGAACACCGAACAAAACTTACCCGATAGCTTTCATGTCGGCCACTAGTGCCTCCCTTGGCGCTTGCCTGTCGGTTTATCTTCTTTTCTTTTCGTTTCTTTTTTTGTTAAACGTTTTTTCCCCTAGGTAATACCGAAAACGTGCTCGCAGAAGCTAACTGGGAAAAACATGACTGAAAACTATAACTTTCCCGCGAAGCACCATTTTGCTTCCTGTGAGCGTCAGGGGTTCTACTATGTTATTGGCTGGCGGCTCACAGTGTGAGCCCGGTGTTGACATAATTCTCCGAGAAGGCGTGACATGCTTCTAAATCTTTAGAAGGCGAAAACTCGCAATACGATTTCTGCAAGATGCCTCCTCTTCAAATGAATTAATAGGGTATGTAGAATTGACGAAATTTCGTGAAATTTGGCCCGAAAGTTAACTGAACAACGAGGAACAAAAGGGTGTCGACATTTTTTTTAAAATCAAATACTTCCCTCCTGGCGGCCTCGGAAAGCAACACGTTTGCAAATTCTTTTTTACTGGTACTTGACAGATATATTAAAAGAAAACCAATAGGAATACGGGGAAATGCTCACACCCTTTGAGAGATTGATGATTTTTGATTAACACTGTGCAGCTACATTTCGTCAGAGATCACGTTTGATACCCGATTAATTCGGCGGAATGGCGCTCTGTCATTTTACTGTTTACCGGCTTCCTTCGCCTTAGCAGAGGAATAACCAAAATAGCTTATAATTTTATCAAATTTTGCATTAAATAAGCTTTTTATCGATATATAGATTGTGGTGGTTTTCTAAAAACAACGCGCGTACGAATTTTTTTCGGCAAGGCACTCGCGAAGGTTTGGCAAAAAGTTGCCTCTAAGACGTTTACGGTCTTTTTATGGAGTTAACATCTTGTTTAGCTTGAAGCAAATATTTTCTCTCATTTTAAAACACAGTCTATGCACTGCTGCAAACAAAGGGAGAAAACTGAGTGAGCCTCCACAATTCAAACGCACTATATCAGTGGAGCGAAGCATTTGCAAAAACACAGTCGTTATTTAAATACAATTCAAGCCTTTTCAGTATTACTGTGACACGTTGCATAGCTCTATAACACGCTAGAACGATTACTAGAGAACTAAAAAACCAAATAGCCGTGCCAAGAAACACAACTTCTTGTGACAAACACTAATATCGGGGCCCGGCATTGCAGCAATTACAGAATGAAGCTCATTGCACGATACAAGCAATGATTAATTCCTGTCCTAACATTACACAAATCTCAACAAGAAAGGCAGTTAAAACTATCAAGCACTTTAAAGAGCCAAGCCAAACCCAGCTGAAATGCCCTATGTGGTATAAAAACAACGTCGTTGAACACACGGAATAAGAGGTCATATTCAAAACGAAGAGAATTCAAAAGAGGAAACTGAAAAATCATTAGGTGAAAATGACCTGTCGGATGATGAACATATGATGGTTAAATCCAAACCCGCTACAAATACTTGCGAGCAGCGCAGGCTTTTAAAACCAATTTATCCCTTACTTGTATAAGCTAGATTTAAAAGGGCTAAAACACGCGCCAGAAAGTGACTTATGCTTTTCAGTCTTTATTTACACACCGAATTCTAAACTATTGGCAGCCCAAACTGACAAAATCATTATTTTCATAAGAAAACTGGTTATTGGTACTGGCTTTTGCTTCAAAAGATTTTCCAAAATAGTCATTTGGAATTCACATTGAAGGAATATTTTTTCGGTCAATTAGTCGATTTTCTTGTGATCAGTGTGATGTTAGAAACAAATTGAGTTTTCCTGGAGGGGGCAGCTCACCTGCCCCCTCTGCCCCCGCGCTATGTACGGCCCTGTAAAATCTCCACAGTACTTTTAATAAGAAAAGTAACGAGACAAGATAGGAGAATTTGTTCTTTGATATTAGAGGTTAAAGGGTTAACTGAGATGAAAACTGAACTACAACGTCGATCTGTACGGATGCCAAGCCTTGGGTAGAATGAACAATCACAATCATACATTGAGCGTTTTTCTTTTATAAAACAAAATTAAAATAATGAAAAGATTCTCTTGTCGTTAAAGGGAGAGTTTCACGGTTCGGCGCATTCGCTTCGCGTCTCACTGTTGTACAATTTTTTCCATCCAAAGCAAAACACTGATGTTTGATGCTGTTTGTCCGTCGAATTCTCCGTTTTTGACAGTTGAATTCCATATGAACAAACAGTACGATTGAAATCTAGAAAATCCTCGCGAGTTCATCCAAAGCCAGTTGGTGACCTTTGCCATTTCCAGCGAAAGCAGATGTGCCGCGAAATCGTTGTCTATTTTAAACAGACTTATCCCTTTACCAATTTTCCACGTTTGGTGGACTTATCTTGTTAACCGCACAGGATTTCTACATCCACTCCACTCTGTCCGCTTAACTTCTGTGCTTCCAGAGAGTCCACAGAACGTCCCGTCGCCGGTCGGCCGCGCCATCGACAAAAATGTCGTTTTCGGATGCTAAAACACTTTTAACCTTACAAAAATCGAACTTATATTTACAACAGGAAACAAAGATTATAAAAAGTGAAGAACGAATAGCGGATG
>NW_028145598.1:0-40000 GCF_977016875.1 Pavona decussata
GTTAATAAATTTGTTGGGCCGGGCCGGCCCGAGCGGAGCTAGGCCGCGCGAATTCGAGCGGAAAACATATTTATATATTTCGTTGAAGGTGTCCGCACTGTTGCCTAGCAACAGTGAAAAACAAAGTATGAATGACGTCAGACTGTCTGGCGTCGTCTGGAGCAAAATTAGCATACATCGGGAAAGCTTGCGTGCCGGGTCAAATTTCAACTGCAATGTTCATCAATTCACTGGATACAGAACTATCTCTCCAGAATCTTTTCCCTTTCTTCTAGAAATCTTTTTCTGTGAAAGAGTACATTGAAGAAATAACACGTTTTGTAGCCGCGGTAAAATAATTTTCCGTGGGAAATAAATTCATCGAACACGACAGCGCTTCACGCACGTTTTTCATTTCGTCGCGTCAGGAATAGCCTGTGGAACCTCGAAAAGACCATGCTCATAAAAATAGTTGCTATGTTCAGAAACCTTCTAATCTCCTCATTTGGTGCTACAATACGAGTAAAGAGGGCTTTCCACCCAGCCCAAGCTTCGCGAGGTTTTGCGAGTCACGTATTTCTATTTGTAATGTACATATGCAATAGGTTATTGTCTTTGAAAACAATGAAGCGAATGCATAATTAATAAATCATGATGCATAATTAATGTCTGGGGATGTGCGGAAATTTTTCCAAAAAAAGCAACGAAAGAGTCGCAGTTGCCAAGGAACCTGTCACAAGTCATGAATTACCCCATCTCCAACAGAGAACCAGAGAATTAAAGTTCTTACTAGATTTGTTAAATTACCATATGCAATAAAAAGATGCAGAAAGAACGACTAAAAATAACTGACGTTGCTTTCCTCCGACTTCCTTTCTGTAGAGAGAAGTGAAATGTAACTTGCCTGAACTTGAACTTGAATCGCTAGTTTGCTTGTTTGCTGGCAAGGCCGTTATTTTGAAATGTGAAACCGTGTTTCCAGTATTCCAGGCAACTTTCATCGTCAGCGAGCCAATACAGAATTTTGAGGGGTCAATATAAGCTCAACATATAGGTGTGGTTCTCTCCAAACCAGTCATTGTGTCTGGTTAGGAGCCATCTTTCTCAAGATTTAGATCTGAGACTTCTTTCTTATCTGGAACACTGTGTTCCGAAAACGGTGGACGGAAAGACTTCGGAGGTTTTACTACTTCCCGACCGTTTGCCAAGAGGCTTCGAATCTGCTCCGAATGGCTCCCGAAGATTTCTCGGTTCCAGTTCGACAAAAAGCATTTAAGTTTACAAATAATTTTATTTAATGCTACAAAATTTACTTTGGACTAAATAATGAACAGTCGGAGTTTTTCTTTGCCACATCTCTTTATTTTATACTCGGTGTTTCGTTCACACTGTGAATACAAAAATAGACCTGGAGTTTAGTTCACTCTTTGAATTTAAATTCACACTGCAAAAATACATCCGTTTATGTACACGTTTGGGACTACACCATCGTTGCTCTACAACAACTTTTTTTTCCAAAATAAATACGTCCTTTCACTCGTAGCAAGGACACCAATTCTTTACAAGCAAACCAGTCCACTGTTTTAACCAGAAACTGCGATAAATTACGCATACTAACCGCGAGCGAGTTGATAAACCATACAAGGTAAATTTAACAACAGTAAATCTGCAATTTCAATAAGTTACCATTGTTAAATAGGCGAACGAAAAAGCTTGCGGAGATTATTTAGACATTTTGCATTCGAAAGAAAAAAAAGTAAGAGAGATAAAATCGAAATAAATAAGAAAAACGCCACTCAAGCGCACGGCACGTGATTATTCACACATCATTAGTCATCTAATTGACAGAGCAGAGCCACGCCCCTGTTGACCCAGTGCCTCTCGGGTTTGTTGGATGGCAGATCAACGTACATAACAAAGTTCGTAGAATGACCAGTTGTCGATAGAGTTCCTCGACGGGCGCTTGTCTTGTACACTGGGCTGGCATACGTAGGTTTGGGTTTGAAGGTGGATTTTTCACCGGGAATGATCCACATCTGAAATAAACTGGTTAAGGAATATGGACTCAGTAATGAGCAAAACGAACAAACCGATCAAAAAACGTCACAAAAGAACACTCCTCCCACAGAAAAAGGGATAATAAAAAACTAAAACAAAAACCATAAAATAACTACGAGGAACAGGTGGAGTAACGTGCATCCTATCCGGAGTGGGGAAGGGGGAGGCGAGGGAGGGGATAAGGAATAGAAAAGATCGAGAACGAGAACGGAACGAGACCATAAGTTACTGATGGTAATATAACTTTAAAGTAAAAATTAATTTACAGGTAATTGTAGGCAACTAGTAGTGCAGAATGGCACTCGAAAAAAGGATTGTTTTGTGGTCTCTCGTTTTTCGTTCTTTCGGTTATGTAATGTTGTTGGGTCAGTCGGTTCGTTCATTTGTTCGTGAGTTAGCCAGTCTATCCTCGCTGTTAGAATTGTAGAAGTAAAAGCTTGTCATGATTTAACTTGTAACAGCTGAACTCATTATTTATGAAAGGATACCACCGGAAGAGTGTCAAAGAGAACCTTGGGAAGCGATTCAGATACCACCATTTGTTCTCTGTCCCAGCGTGCTCCTTCCAAAAACAGACCCTGCAGAGAAATACAAGTAAATAAGTATCAATGGTAGCCACGGGCGGGCGCTTATCTCCGGTTTCGTGGTCATCACCACCGTTGACAGGAATGAGATTGATAGTGTAACGATCAATAGATACCATAACAAGATTTTCATGGATTTCATGCGAGGTGACGACAATCGACAGTTAAAATACAATACGATACGATACGATACGACACAATACAATACAAACTTTAATGACACTCCCTGAAAATGGCTTTTCAGTGACAATAATAATTAATTTACAAGATTATACGTCAAAACGATAGTAAATCTAAAAGTTACAATGAAGCAACGATTTATATAAGAAAAGTAAAAATTAAGCTAAAGAATGGTCGTTAAAAATAACAAGATAAAAACTCTATGTAAAAGCTAAGACAGACTAGAAAGGAAAGCGGCGAATAAGTTGGCTCGAAGTTTACGCTTAAAAATAAGAACAGAGTTGCAGAGTTTAAAGGAATCGTCCAAACCGTTCCACAGACTTACTATACGGCAATAGAATATCCTTTGTCTAGATCTAGATTTAAATAGGGGGATTTGCAAAAGTTGAGAGCTTCTAGTCGTGCGACCGCTTACATCACCACGTGTTAGAAACTTTGATGAGGTAAGTGGGAGCGGAGCCAGTCATACACTTGAAAGCAAGCACGGCGTGACGGATATATAGCTGTGATTTAACAGGGAGCCAATGCAGTTCTTTTAGCAGCAGAGTAACATGGTCAAATTTTCTGGTACCACAGATAATCCGAGCTGCGAAGTTCTGGACCGCTTGGATCTTGACGAGATTAGTGTCCCATGACAATCAATATTAGTCGATAACAGTTCAGTATGGATGATCGAGTGCTTGCTAATCAATCAAAAACCAACAAATTTGTCAGTCATCGATTATTCATCGATTTTCATCGATGTTTGGTTTCATTGATTTATACACCTTACAGAAAAAGATGGTGGCTGTACATTTTCCCACAATGCGCTAAGAATTATGGGAAACTGTACCAGTCGCCTTTTTTTCCGTACGGTGTTTAAATCAATGAAACCAAACGATCACAATCAATATTAGTTAATCGATTATTACCGGTAATCGATGAGTAATCGATGACTAACAAATTTGTGGTCTTTCATGGATGGATTGTGCTCGGACTAATGATAAATCTGTATGACGATAACAGAGAGCCACGGAGACCAGAGGGCTCGAAACATTAAAAAAACAAAACAAAAAAAAAAAAAAAACGAAAGCCTTCAATGCAAAACTATGGCACTTACGTATACATAGACGCCATCTTCAGGCTGAGAATCCATTTCTCTCTCACTGTTCATTATATCAAACTGGAAGCCCACGTGATCAATAGGAATGGTGTACTTGCGAGCAAAGTTCTGACGTGCGCCTACAAAAGAGAATTAAACCGCTGGTCAGATGTGTCGATTGAGCCAGGCTTTTAGCATTCCGTCTGTGGGCTTGTCATTACTTCTTGCCAAGGGATAACTCGACGCTTCTTGTAGACTTATACTGTAATTACATAAACGAGGTATTTAGACCTATGCACAAGCGTTATGGTAAAGTACCACGGTTTCCCATCAGTCGAAGGTGGGCTTCATGCATGCCGTTTACATCCTAAATGAATTAGAATTTCGGAAATGTTGGTTTTCGTGGAGGAAGGAAAATCGAAGCACCGGAACACTAGTGAGAAGCGCGGGAACTCACCTGTTAAGAATGACTGGGTGAAATAAAATCCCGACACCCAGAACACGTTTGGTTTGCCGTGATCGATCCAGTCTTGGAAGAACGTTAATCTGCGAACAATAAAATAATCAACACTAGCGTTGCTCAGATGACGTTATCTATGCAGTGTACTTTTCACGTTAATGCCCATCATTCTTGATTGTTTACCTTTCTAAGAGATCAGAAACATAGCTTCCAAGTGGTTTTAGGGAGGGGTAGGACTTGGCGGCCCACACAGCTGGGACCTTGCCCACCAACATGTTGTTAAACACATCCTCAAGATCACTTGACATCACAACCAGACCCTGTAACGCAACAAAAAATGAGTCAATGAATCGCAATATATGAAACATATATTTGAACTGCGAGTGAAAGATGAAATAGAAGAAAGATAGATCCTCGCAGTAATTTATGGAACTTATGCCGTTGCGAAAATTTTTGAAATACAATTTGTAATAAAGTTGAGGCACTCCTAAGCTTCACTGTTGCATGGCTAGCGGGCTAGTTCACTTGAAATCTATTACTGAAACAGGGGGGAAAGGTCAGGGAAGCGAAAGCAAGCTAAAATGTGGCCAACCTTCCCAAGCAAATTGACGAGCGAAAGTCATTACCTTTATGGCCTTCTGTAGGTTCTGCAGCGTGCTTCGAACCACGGTGGTAAGCCGGTTAAACCTGATTAGCTCCTGCCTAAGCACAGTGTTCATGGACTCTTCATAAACCACAGGGTACTTGTTCATCACCATCTCAATGTCAAACGGAGGAGGGAACTTAGACAGGATGTCCGCTGATAGTTCATCGATCACCTCAGCTGAAGATTTGCCTCCTCCGCCTGTCTGGCGTGGCAGGGTTAACAAGATGCTGTCAAACAGCTAGGGTGGAGAAAAGAGACAAAAAACGGTTTAATGCTTTAAACCAAAAATAACCAGCACCTAATTACTCCTTACTATATTCCTACTTAGTCAAGCACACAGGTCAGGAGAATAAAGGTAATAGGCCATTTCCGAGTTGCTTTGAACCTCATTATGAAAGCGAGGCTAAGTGCAAAACTTTTCATATGAAAATTAGTTTTGTTTGCATATGAATGAAAACTAATTTTCATAACAAAAACTTTGCACGTAGCCTCGTTTTCATAATGAGGTTCAGAGCAACTCGAAAATGGTCTATTACTAAAAATTGACTCATTGGATAACCCAGTTCCAGAGTTTTGATTGCTTTAGTGGCCATGGTGTATGAATAAATATGCCTCACAAATATGGTAAGAGTACGCCGCAAGGGAGGAAAAATCAGCAAGATTTAGCGATTTACCATGGTTGTTTTCAGTAAAATATTTATTCCACTCGCGCTTGTTGGATACGAGATGATAACAACCAACGAGGCGCCGAGTTGACTATCTATCATCTTGTATCTAACGGCCTTCATGGAATAATTAAGTGTTAATTATCATCAAGACTGTCTTGAGGTTTAAACAAATTCTCCCAACTAACACTGGCATATAAAATTTATTGAGAGAAGTGAGGAGAATATGTATATGTTGACATTGGACTTTTAACAATTATTCAACGAGCGCGCGTTGGATATGATTTAAATCATCTCATATCCAACAAGCGGAAGTGGAATAATTGTTTTATTAAAAACAATCAAGAAATATTGCTAGATCTTATTGATTTCGCTGTGCAAGAGTAACTAGCAAAAAATTTAATGGTCGCCATTTCACGGCCATGGTATAATAGCTCATTAACCATGGCCGCTGAGCCAATCAGATCCCTCGAATTGCATTATACAATGATTCAGTTTTTTATAATAATGATTATGCAGCGTTTTAGGCTCTTTTGAGATCCTACACATTTGAAGGTCAATTATCTTCATTTAATTTTTTCCCATAGTTCACTATACTTAAAGATTTTTCCCCATTCTTAGTGTACGCTGAGGAAGCTTGTGCCATTCAAAATAAATCAGCATAAAACATCAACAGCAGCAACAACAACGAGCACAACATTAGAACAAGAAGCAAAAACGCAGCGAAAGTCTCCCTCAGCCGTTTCTGACTGATAGTGCGCAAAATCGACATGAGGACATTTGAGGAGAATTACAAAACCGTGCAATTCCAAAATCAAAACTTTATGTTCGGCACAGCTTGTGTTGTTAGATTGAAATACTGCACAGCGTAGTAAATTAATGGGAATTTAAAGATTATAAAATCGACGCTGTAAAAGAGTTTCAATCGACGTTTCGGCAACGCTACCTTCTTCAGGGTACAAAACTAGAAGATAGTTTTGTACCCTGAAGAAGGCAGCATTGCCGAAACGTCGATTGAAACTCTTTTAACAGCGTCGATTTTATAATCGTTTAATTCTCATACAGCTTGTGATGTTACCGCGGAAATGCCTCGGTTCCACAATATCTACTTTTTGTATCAAAAGATGCTAGCTAGACCTACGCTCGATTACCAGCCGCTGTTAAAACCGGACTCGAGGGAGCGGCGGAAATAGGAGGACGAGAAATTATCATGCCTGAATACAGCTACATAATAGGCCAGTTCCGAGTTGCTGTGAACCTCATTACGAAAGCGAGGCTAAGTACAAAGTTGCTATTATGAAAATTAGTTTTCATTCACATGCCAACAAAACTAATTTTCGAACGAAAAGCTTTTGCACTTAGCCTCGCTTTCATAATGAGATTCACAGCAACTCAGAAATGGCCTATTTGCCACCAAAACGACAGTGACGAGTGTCCTGCCGTTGTAGCCAAGTGAATGTACATTTCATGATTACAGATGTCAAGACACCCACCTCTTGCGTTTCCTTTTGGTCCTTTGTAATATCAGCATTCTCATGAAGACCAAACACTTCGGGGTGGGGGATGAGAGGCAGGTCCCGGATGTAGTCCACGTAAGACTCGTAATCTCCCTTGACAGGCGCGTAATAAGTACCACTGTCCGAGAACCTACAGAAAAGGAGCCATACGCTGTTGGTTAGTCCTGAACAACATGTTTACTTTTAAAAGAAAAATTGACACGTGAAAAGGTTAAAAATGTGGAAGTGTGCGAAGAGCCATTTCTTTAATTAATATTACAGATTTAAAAACGTCTTATCCCTTATCCCCACACTCTTGATTTAGTCCTGAATCACAGTTAAGTTTTTAAAGAAAAATTTACAGGTGAAAGTTTACAGTTGTGGGAATGTACGAAGGGTCTTTTCTCTAACTAATGTTAGAAAGGGAAAAGTGTCTTAGCCCTTGTAGAGTTTGTTTAGATAACCTAGGTTTTTAAGTTAAGCAGGACGCTGGTGTAGTATAAACGGATGGATTAAGTAAACAAAATTGTCATCCCAAAGTTAATTGCCGTTGTTTATACGGAAAAATCAGACTGACAACAAGTCTTAGAGGAAAACCCGTCTTGCATTCACTTCATATGCGTAAATCACGACGGATTTAAGACTATCTTGTCTGACAGTTTGTGAATCTTCAATTTGTGCAGGACTGTAGGACGGTTTTCCCCGATATCGGGGTATGTGCTTGCGGATTTGTCTAGGTTTAAAAGGTCGAACACTTGAATAATAGCGATATTTCCACAGTTCGTGTGTGCGGTCAATGCTAAAGGAATCTGTTGGAGAAACGACTGCAAGCATTCTGAGGGAAAGACCAATATATTTTTCACGGGGAGGAAGAGGGGGAGGTGGGTAGGCAAATACCAAAAAATTCCTACAAAGCTTTTGTTCAAGAGAAAAACGTAAGCTTAAAAAAGAAAGTAACGGAAAGAAAATATTCAGGGTGAAAAAAATTCCCAACCACCCCCCTCCCCCCGCCTTCAACGGGGCAACGGAACGGCATACTTGATGTCGTTCTTGATGAGCATTTACAGGTTACGTAACTTACTTGTGGTTTTCACTGCTTATAATGTCTTCACATATAAAGATGGACAGAAGGCAAACCAACAGACGGCGATCCTTATCATCGGTGACGCGACCACCGTAGTTACACTGACCAATCAGATACGTCAGGGCATCCATAGGCACCTCGTCATAATCATTCAAAAACATCTACATGAATGAAAACAAGACATACCGGTTACAAAATGGAGACGGGGAGGAAAATCGCTGGAGAGGAAAATGTTGGTGTAAATAGGAAGAAAAGTGTTAATGTGACCGGCATCGAAGTCAGGTCATGAGAATGGAGAATAACAATGATGATGATGACGATGATTACGACGACGACGATGATGATGATCTATATATAGACAGGGCACCACGTCACAAAAGCAAAAAACCACCACCAGGTGATAGCAAAAATCAAGTGAGTAATGAAAATTTGCAAAGATAAAAGAGTATTAAGATCTAAATATAATAATAAGATTAAAATAACAATACGTCTTGAATAAAAAAAAAAAACTAAAAACATTAAAAAGTAAAATGTGTACAAGTCCAGCATCTCAAGAAAACGAAATAATTAAAAATGTTCACTCCACGAAATGATCATTAAACAAATTCTCTTATAAAGTACCATTACAAAAATGTACAGAGAACTGAGAGGAATACGTGCTTTGATATTGGGGTTTTAAGGGTTAGTAAAGCTTGCCTGAAGTTGCCTCATGCTGATTCTGAGATCTGACTCATTGAACTCATAAGGAATGTTCCATCCAAGAGGACCAAACTTCCTTCTTTCTTGCACCAGGGCGTGGAAGAAGCAAAGACCAAATAACAGCTTCTCCCAAGCTGCAGGCTGAAACGGAAAGTTGAGAGAAAAAGAAATTATCAGTTAAGTGAGTGTATAGTTTACACTTGTCTACAACTCTAGTTTAGAAATTTTTTTCGCGGGAGGGAAAATACCCCGCGCGCTTGGGGTCGGAGCACGATTGAGAGGTTTTGCACTTTGAAGAAATAGGAAAAGAAGAAATAATGACTTAAAAGAGGTCATATCTCTAATTATTACCCTAACTCGGAACCAGTTTCATTTTCGCTGATAATCAAAGGTGTTTTCGTAAGCTTCTCACAAACTATCCTCGTCAAACCAAACTTATCTTAAGGCTCTTCTTCGGCACGACCCATTCTGGGAGCCATTTCCATGACACTGCATGAGGGGAAGCGCGAGTACACGTGCAAGAAGCATCAGGCGCGAGAATACCTGTCACTGGAGGTATTCCCATAGATGTGCTATAAAGGTATGTGCCGCAGTGAAGGGTATGCATTTCAGGTGGTTTAGTGGTTAAGTGGTTTAGGGTATCAGAGAGTTTTGGTCTTGAGTAGGGTATCATTGAAAAAAATATTACTCTGGAATAGGTCACTGGGAACAGAATTCTAGGAAAAAAGTCTAGGAAAGGGTAGGGAGTTCTGTTGTCTGGTCTAGCATAGGGTGGTAAAATATGGCTGAACGTGTTGTGGTATAGGGTAAGGGTACACCATTATCCAAACATCCACTGAGTATCCCCCTCCCTTCGCTCCCGGGAGGAAAGCGAGGGAAAATCACTCCAGTCGATTCAAACGTGGATTGTGTTGGTCTCTGCTGAGACTCAGAGTGAAACAACTTTGCACTGGTTCGTTTGAGAAAGATGAGAATGAGTTGTAATTGCAGAGGTTAACAAATGTAAAACTGAACCCCTGGGAAATAAAAAGAACGACTAGCTTGAGTTTAAGAAAATGGAAATGATGGCCGAGGTGCCGGTCACTGCATCTAAACGTCTACACTAAAAAGCCATTAGAGATATTTAGCGTTGCGTATACGTGATACGCGAACGGCAAAAATGACCACGTGACCACGATTTTACCGCCATTTTTCGCGTTTGCCGGTTGCCGTTTCTACGTGAAAACAGGCTATTTTGAGTCTGCCGTCTACGTGAGAACTACGTAAGTATTTCTTCCTTTTTTCTTACACACATAAGTAGTTAATTGTTGAAAACAAGTACCCCAATAATTTTTCCGGCAAGTCATACTGGGGCAAATTAAGTTTCATGTTTAAAAATCCTTCATAACTCACTGCTTACCGCACTTTTCTTCATGAACTCACCACAGTGAGTCGCAAAACAGCTTCATCGAAACTCGCAAAATTCCAGCTAAAGTCAAAAGGTTCAAGCTACGTGAAACGTGAAACGGCAAGGTGACTTTTGCCGTTTTACGTAAACGCGACGCTAAATCTCTCTATTATCTCACCTTGTTACAGGCAGTAAAGAATTCTGTGTCTGAGATGGGATCGTTTAGGTATGAGCGTAACAAGTTTGAACGGAGGCCTTTAGGTGGCTCGTTGGTCATCTTCACTCCTATCGAACAAGAAACAATTCAGTAAAAACGTAAAATTTTCATCGTCAACAATGAGTTGGAGTAACCGCCCACTACCTCAAACAGAGGCTTTCTTGAGCCTCTGACGAAAACATACTTTTAAATTTCTTGACGTTCCGCTATCTCTAACAACTTTCTGTTTCTGTTGAGTGCTAGAGGCACCGTGTAGCAGCTTTCCCACTATCGCCTTGACATCCTTGGAGAAAATAATACAGCGAACAACAGAAACAATGCCCCTAGTTCTTAAACAACAGCAGCTGTTGACCTCGGGGCCAAGGAACTTAGCAGCTCTTGAAAAGCTGCTAAGGAGCTGTGCTCGAGAGAACAGGAATACAATAACTTTTCCGTCTAGAGCCGTCAAACCAGAGTAATGCACTGTTGTTCTAAATTTGAATCTATAGATGAAATCCTAAAATGTAACATTCAAAAGAAATCTATTAAGCAGTACTTCCTTGTTTATTTTATAGTAAGCGTTAAAACCAGTGGATGAAATTCTACAGTGTGACCATTCAAATGGAAGCTACTGAGCATTACTTTCCTGTGATGCTGTTTATTACGCTGTACGCGGTGGTTCTAACGTTTGAGTATGTGAATTAACTCCTTAAGTGTGACCATTCAAATGAAAGCTACTGAGCATTACTTTCCTGTGATGCTGTTTATTACGCTGTACGCGGTGGTTCTAACTTTTGAGTCTGTGAATTAAATCCTAAAGTGTGACCATTCAAATGAAAGCTACTGAACATTACTTTCCTGTGGTGCTGTTTATGATGCTGTACGCGGTGGTTCTAACTGTTGCGTCTGTGAATTAAATCCCTAAGTGTAACCATTCAAATGAAAGCTACTGAGCAGTACTTTCCAGTTGAACAGTCTGTTTAAAGGTTAATAAATGAAATTAGACGCCAGTTTTTAAATTCCATTTAGACGAAAAGACTCACCATTTTGCAAGATGGAGACAGGGAAGTCTGGTGAAGGATAACTTGTCAGCCATAACCTGAAGTCCTTGTGAGTGTTCTCTGGAACAATAACGTCTTCGCATATTTTTTCCAGTTTTGACATCCAGCTGGTTGCCAAGTGACAGTTCTGTAGCACAACCCACGTGCCTTTCTTTAACGCCTGCTCAATCATGCGGGCTGCTATGGGACCCTGGGAAAAAAAACACGAAAAATGGTACGCCATAAGTACATGTGCAAACAGCTGTTTGGGATAGCATTACTTATCGTTGGGACGTGCTGGTGAGATGAATTACAAAAAGATGGAATTACTCAAAAGATTTACAAACAAAAATATTTACAGGAACTGTGCAAAATCACTAAAGGCACTGTGTAAATTACAAACGCGTGAAGAATTAGATTGACTTTGACATGTTAAACTGTGTTGCGGGGAAAAACAACATCGATCTAATTACCGTTGTCACTTGCAGTTATTCATTCCATAAAGAGAGTGGTGTTTCCTCAGGACACAGAAAACATTCCAAAAATCGCCTTTCAGAGTCAGAGTTAATACCACAAAGTATCGTTCTTAAAAGTCAAGAAATGAGGTGCCGGAAAAATTCAATTCATTTGACATTGTGTGAGTTTTTCAGATAAAGTTCATTCACTTAAAACGTACAGTTATAGCTTCCGATCACTACCATCACATTACAAGCGTTGTAACTATCACAACCCGCCAATATGTCACTTTTGTAATCTGTCACGATAAAAGAATGCACCACAAAAGTCAATAGTATTCGCTTGTTTACCTGTCCCTGGCCGAGTGAAATCGTCTGAATCCTGCTTCCACCAAATCCTTTGTCACTAGCAAACTTGAGCAGTCCAGCCATAGGATCGGCACCAGGCGACAGCACAAATATCAGCGGTGCGCAACAATGGGAATCATTATAACTCAACTGCAGGTTGAATGTTGGAGGCTCAATGTACGAGCGACCCATGTTCTCCACGATGAAATCCTGGAAATAAAAACGACAGTTATTTTCGTTTCAAGCAAAACATGACAACAACGGGTGTACTTACGCGGTGGAATTCAGAATTCGTGAAACCCGTTACACGAATGTGTGAACAATACAAGTCATAAGTGAATATGATTTTTCCGTTAAGGTAGTAAAAGACAGTTATGTACTTTCCCGTGCTGTCGAATGAATGGGTAATACGAGAAAGACAGGAATCACACTTGCATTCCGTTACTGAAAGATGCGCTGCTGAATAAAACAAAATCCTGGCAGTTTGCAAGATGTTTGTCACGTGAACCTCATTTAACGGCCAAGCTCCCACGAGTCTCCTGTAACTCAGTGGCAGAACATCCGAACTAGAGGTTCGACTTCTGTTGGGAGAACTCGGATTTTCTTTTCCCGAGTATGCCTGTGTCACTTACTGAAAAATTCATCTATCATATATTTTAAAATGTTATAAACAGACTACCTGAACAGCAGGAACGATCTTATCGGGCCTGAGACACCGCAGGACAACCAACCTGAAAAAGGAGGAATACAATTAAATACAGAGAAAGAAAAGAATGCGATTCTTCCGCGTCAGGTAAGATACCAAAGACGTCGCTAATATCGTTACTTGGCCAGAAAAGGCAGGAGGCTGACCAGTTGCGTTTAAAAGTGTGGTCACGGATATGAACAGGAGACTACGGTGAATAAATGCAAAAAACAAAACAAAACAAAACAAAAAAAAAAACCAAAAAAAAAACCCTATAAGACACGTGTATAGTTGACTGGCAGAACAAACAAATACTACTCACAACATGATACAAGGCGGGCAAGGCTACAGCAACTGTCACATTTCAGACATTCTGTCTTACAAGTACGAGGGTTATCGCGGTCAAAGTTTAAAAAAGATCCACGTGTTTTTTGTTTAAAATGTTAACCTTTGTGCTTTGTCAGTTGCAAAGCTAGCTGCAAATGTCAGTAGCTGCAATGCCCTAGCTGCAAATGTCAGTAATTGTCGAGGCTGCAACCTATGCCGAGAATGACTGTCGTTTACATGAGTTTTACAATTGATGTATGAAATTTTTAATATTTTAATATGGTTTACGATGTAAATTTCAATATATTGTAGTTCTTTCTTTTTTAGCTAGAGTTAAAATAGGCTATTTAGTTAGGTGTCCACTATTAGTAGAGGGGACTTCTCCCCTCAGCTACATTCCTTTTGTGACACAATAATAGAGTTACTGCAGTCGGTTTCACGGGGTACAGAGTTTCCACTCACCGATCTAGACCTGACACTGCATCCCAGGGATCAGGCATTCTTTCTGCGTTAGGAGTCGCCGAGTCATAGAAGGCTTTCCACCCTGGATCTGGGAAACCTGGTTTACGATTAAACACACAAATAAAAACAAACTATGAAGATGTTGTACAAGAAAGATGGTAACTGTTAAGTTCGCTCGTGCAACAATTAACACTTTACACCCAATTGTGATCAGCATCTAATTTCTCGTTACAATATCACTACTGATCAAGCATCTTTAGGTTAGGAGAATAAAGGACATGATCACTGGAGATTAAATGACTTGATGCAGATTTACATTTAAAATGATTCTTTACAAGATTAGTGTCTAACTTAGAAAACTATATGGTTTACTTAGGCGCTAGGCGTTTCCACATTAGATATTTATGTTTAGTTATCCGTATTAATGTTTTTAAAACTTTAAATTAACTAAATATTCATATATGTATTAATACTATCTTAAAAGGAAATGTGACAATAAAGTTGTTGTTGTTGTTGTTGTAGATTCTCCATACAAAAAATGTATGGAGAGGAGCGACGAGAATATGAACATAAGAGAGATTTAGAATCGCGTTAACAGCAAACGGCAAGATTAAGTATCGAGTGTAGTTACAACGCAAAAACAAGAAAAACGTTGACCACAAAGTTTTCAGTAAACTTCACACGATACGCAGTTCGTTACCCGACAGGCCGACGATACTTACTGTCTTTTAGTCCCTTTAAGTTGGGTAAATCAGACGCTCTCACAATCTCAGACCAGGATTTCTCGCTTAACCACTCCGAGCAGGGGTTTGGGAACGGGTTATCCAGAGCCACGCCGCCGGTTAAAAGAAACCTCCAGACTTGATCATCGACTTTATTCCTGGAATGATAAAGGCACTGGGTTTTAGAGGTTACCAGAACAAACAAAGATCAACATGGATCACTGCTAAACACCAATTTATTGAAATTTAGACCATCTCTTGTTGATAACAGACGACTCCTATTTCTTAGGTCCAAGCAGTAGATACAAGTCCGTTTTCAGATTACACCCTAAGTTATTTAGTCAGTTAAGTAGTAATAGTGTATCTGTTAGTGGTGCTTCTTTTAGTTTTGTCTCTATTAGTAGTGCAATGTTTGGTAGAACTGTTGTGAAAAAGGTACATGTACTCTGTAGGATGTAACGTAAAGTACTGTAATTTATTGTAATTAATCTAACTAAATGGTTTCTAACATAGTCTTACATCAAAATGTTAATATTATATTGGCTTGTAAGTATTGTAAATGTAAGGAAAACAATTGTATAATAAGCCTCATCATGCAAGCTAAGTCGTGCAAGTGTTTTACAAAATAAAAATTGTATTATATATAAAAAAAAGTTATTTAGTCAGGGCTAAAGTGAAAGATTACTGCTCCGCTCATATAACAGCAATTGGCCTGAGAAGGCCAGGGAAAATCGTCCTACACTGTAAATTGACGTTATCTACTGTGTCCGTACATAGTTAATTCATTGCAGCTGGTTGGCTGGTCAGTTTCACCTGAGCCTCAACAGTCGTCCTAAGCCAGCTGTTCGAAAACCGTTAAACGTTAATCTACGATTTAACCTTGACCGCTGAAAGCATTCTTATAGGTTATTTTTAACCTAAAGGTAAACAGAAAAGCCTAAATCAACACTAAAGGGCAAAACAACTGTGGAAAAATCTTTATTGATTGGTAATTTATCAGATTCACTCTACTTAACAATTAGATTATGAGCTTGACATTTCTATCGCGTCATAGTTAATGAGGGCGAAGCCCGAACCAACACTCACGCATAGAAATCGAGAGCGAATAATCTAATTGTTTTAGTGTAAATCTACTGGTCATTCAAAACCTAACAACAAATCCTCTTCACAGACACCTCGAAAACGCGAAGAAGCGGCCGCCATTTTGTTGACAACCGCACACTGTTAGGCTACTCACTCTACTCACTATCTACAACAGAATAGATAGTGAGTAGTGTAGCCAATAAGAGAGCAACATTCGTGATAGGACACTAGTAGATTTATGTTAATCTGGGTTAGCCTATGCTGGCGCTCTGAACAACCACGTCTAAGCACTCTAAATACATTTGATACACTTTAAACAAGGGCTATTTTTAGTGGAACTTACTTTCCCTTCAGAATGCCGATTGTCAGAGTAATAGAGAAGAGCAGCTTGTCCTTCTCAAACAGTGAGCGGCACACGTTGGAGTACACGCTCTGCGTGAAATGCTCGTTCAAACTCTCTATTCTTTCCTCCAGGTCTGAAGAAGCACGGCTGTTACTAATGGACTACCAAAGACAAAGAACAAACGCAGTTTACGACGGTGCGTATAGAGTCATAAAAGTGTGACGTCACAAATAGTTGAATTTTTGAAATTATGGGATTTGTTAGCATATTCGGAAAGAGCCGATAAAAAATGCCTACATGCCAAAAATCAGCATCTTATTGCAATTTGGGGGCGAGATATTAGTTCCGTTATGCCCTGATGACTCCATACAAATCCTTCTAATTTTGTCTCAGTTCTTAATGTTTGGAACTCTATTTTGGCACGGTTTATGACTATGCGGGAAAAACAGATCTTGGCAAGGGTTATTGAAAATTAGGGGTAACCACCCATTTTTCAGTGATAAGATTTTTTCAGAGATAATTAAGCATTCTAAAAGGCTTTAAAATACAGAACAATGAATAGCATTTCAATTCCAAATTGAAGCTTAATTATATCTGAAAAATGCGTGTTTATCACTATTTTTTTTTTAATTTTAATAGTCCTTGCTAAGATCTGCTTTTCCCACATAGTCATAAACTGCGCCAAAATACCATTGAATTATTAAGTTCAATCCCGACATGCGAGGCTTAGTTATTGTAATGCACACACAGACAACCAATCAGGGTAAGACATATATTGGTACTATATCATAAAATAACTTTTTTCTAGAAACAAAGCATATGTCATGTGTTACAATTGGTCTTAAAATGATAAAATGATGTACCGAACTCTACTTTCCTGCAGCCACGTTTATCATAGTGTTCAAGTTTTTTTTAATCTTTTATCTGCGCTGTACAAAGTAGTCCTAAGTGTTGAGTCCGAGAATTAAATCTTGAAGTGTTAAATCTTTGAATATCGTGCAGTTCTTTCATGTGGTGTTGTTCGTTTTCCAAAATTAAAATTTGCAAAATTTATCAAATTCCACTTTTATAAATAAATTTTTATTTAAGTGTCGAAGTATTTAGCACTGTAGTGCTAATGGGGGCACTAAAAATCAGTGAAATAAATATAGAAACTGAACATAACATTTGTTAAAAATCCCAACTGGTGGGAGGCAAACCAGTTGGCTATTTTCGTAGCATGGCCTTGAATTTGAAAACGGAGCTACAGTGAAACAAATCCAATTGATCAAAGCGGGACTTGAATCCGGGACCTCCGGATTACAACGCCAAGCCCTGACCACTAGACCACGCCACGAATGGCAATAAAACACAAAGATAAAGTGAGTAGTAAATGGAGTTGTTACCTGAAGGTACAAGTTTATAAACCATGTTAATGAGTATTGGTACATGGGTTCAATGTTGGCCAGATCCGAGATGCAAAAGAACAGGATTGACGAGTGCGTCGCAACAGGTTTGTAGCCATTTCGAGTCTCGTCGATTTCCTTCTCTGTTGCCGTGGCGATTTCCTACAAGCAAATAAACAACTGTATTAAACATCTCACTTGTTTAGCACAACAAGGGCTCGTTTAGGGCACCTTAGAAAACATGTACTGGGAGATAGCAGAATTAAATCCTTGAATATCTCCTAACAGATCACTTTCAAATCCGATCAACTTCAAGATTTGCATATAACGGTTTAGGTCCAGTATGCCGTTAAAAGAAACTATTTTCATTTATCTTTTAAACTGCAGCGTGGTTGTGCATTTTTTTGAAGCGTTTGCTTCACCTAACCGTTCAGTAAAAACTTTGACGAGCAAAACATTTTGACGTCATAAAGGAAAATTTCGCACAGCACGCGCATGGAAGGACTGACGTCATGATTTGCGCGCGTTCTAAAGATTTTTAAGATTTAGACGGTACACCTCTTTTGTATGCAACATACTGACCACAAACCTACGACACGAATCGTTTCACTTAAATCAAACCTACAATTTGTTTACGATTGTCGCGCACAACAAGGCAAACGCCGTAAGATTTGAAACGTTTTTAAAAACCTACGCCAATCGTAGGGCACACGATTTTTTGCATGATGCGAGCAGCACGCGCTACAGAATACAATATATTAGGGTGCCTAAACCAGGGATAGCTCTCATGTGAAACAAAATCGGGGTCCCGAGCAATTTTTCTAGGTCCCAACAAAGAGATTTACAATTACTTTCCTCATCTACGTAGTCATTTTTCAAGAAAACATAAACGCGAATCTCACATTTGCCGTTTGCTGTTAACGCGATTCTAAATCTCTCTTATATCTTCACAGCCCTGTTCTAAAGAAAACAAGTTCTTTCCACAAAAAGAGTATGATAGAAAAATTATTTTCAACTTCAACGTTAACTTTATTGCTTCTTCCTTCTGACAACATCAACTTTGAAGACACGTGACGTGATGACTTTATCGAGGTTTGACGGATGTGATAATTGAAAGATGAGGAACACGTATAAATTCACTGGCTGCTTTGAAACGTTGTTAACACTGCTGCTCGTGTTTTAAATATTACTTAACTGTCACAGTTAATTCAAAACGAAATTCACTAATTTACCTGCTTTGCGGAGATTTCTTCTGAGAGAACTTTGGATGATGACAAAATCTTGATTGCCGTTTCATCCTCCAAGATATTTCCCTAACAAAAAAATATAAAAGTTAAAAAAACAGCAAAGTAAAGTATCAAAAAATATGGGGCAAACACTTGAAAAAGAAAGGCTGCTCTCTGGAACACGCGTGTAATTAGCGTGAGAGTCTCACTGTTCAATGTATCCCTTGGTTCTAACTATCCACCACGATTACTTACTTTAATGACGGTGCTTCATCTTGCAGGAAGAGAAGAACTTAGCAGGGGTTATTGAAATCAAAATTTAAAAAAAAAAAAAAAAAAAGAAAACAGGGGGTAACCGCGCATTTTTCAGAATTATTGCTGCTTAATTATCTCTGAAAAATGCGTAGTCTCCCTCCCCCCTCAATTTTCTTTTTGAATTTCAACTTCCCTTGCTAAGATCTGCTTTTTCCGCACAGTCATAAACTGCGCAAAAATTCCCTTCTTTTAGGAGGCACCGTCCTTATGGCGAACGGCAAAGAAACGCCAAGTCTTTGCAATAAATGCACACACTAATCTATTCATTTTGTTGGACTTAAGTTAAAAATAATGACATTATTATAAATGTGTGAAAATATACCTCGGAAGATGACAATACTTCTAAAATCTTGTCTTCAATTTCCTTCAGCTGCGAAAAAGCAAAAGCAAATTACTATTATGAAAAGTTACCCTTTGTACCAAAGGGAGCAAAATAGTCGCTGAAAAACGTGGATTTTACCTTAAAGTCACTAGAAAAGAAAATCCACCTTCTTTTCAAATGTTCCTTCAACCAACCTGTTTTTTATTAGCCGCGCTTTCCAGAATGAGCTGGTTTTTCTTTTCCTCCAGTTCAGGTTTTTCCTTGGCAGCCACAATCCCAAGCAGCTGATCCTCAAGCCCCAGGGGAGTGATCATGAAGTTCACTAACGTCACCTTCACTGAAATTTCTGGTAGGTAGTGAGGGTTGCGCAGGCGCGTTGTGATGTAAAACCGGAAGTCCCGTGAGTATTCGATGCTGTTCTCGCCAAGCTTGAGATACTGTTGACGATACGAACAGGTGAATGAGTGCATAGGTTACGAAAACATTACAATAAAACTCTCAATAGGACTTTCAGAGAACAAACCGACTGTATGAACAGGAGCCCATGATATGTTTAGGCTTTTAAAAGCTGGTTGTAAAGGTGCCGCTAACAACCAAACGTTGTCTACCAATGACGATTCTTGAGTGCGCAAACGAGGAAACGTTTTTTACGGAAACAAAATGTTTCTGGAAAGAATCTGAAACATGTCTAGTCTCGGAATCAAAAAATGCTTCGTGAAGGCACAAACGAAAACATTTAACAAACAATATTTCCTCGCTTGCAGGGACATTAATCCCTTCAGTCCCAATTCAACATGCCGCATATCCTCCGGAATGTTCTTCACATATTTCGCACAGTATTTAGTTGGAAGAACTTAGTACTTTACTACGCACTGCACTTACTTGTTTAAATACGTACTGATGGATCAGTGAATTAACTCTGCAGTGTATGTTAAAGTTCTAAAGTGAACCCACGAACTTCCCACTGAACGTTAGCCCTAACAAGGAAATGGGAGATCGTACGAGCCGATTCGAGTAGCCCGCTGTAAATAAATCACTCAAGTCAAATTACGTACCTCGACGCCGCCTTGTTTGAAAGTCTGCTTCAGGAGAAGAGGTTCCAGAATAGGGTCCAGTTCCTCTCCAACATTTTCCATCAGCACAGGTGTACCAAACTAACAACATAAATCACATTCGCAGTTTGATTAGAAACGATCCCTTTTAACAAGGATCGCTCTTCTCGAAAAATCGCACATAATAAAGTACAGTAAAGTGATGACGTCACAAAAACTTAATTTTTGAAATTATGGGATTTGTTGAGATATTTTGAAAGAGTATGATGAAAAATGCCTCCTTGCCAAAAATCGGCATCTCATTGCAATCTGGGAGTGAGATATTAGCTCTGTTATGCTCCAATGGTGTAATATCACTGTCTAATATCTCACCCCCAAATTGCAATAAGATGCTGATTTTTGGCAAGTAGGCATTTTTCATCATGCTCTTTGCAAACATCTTAATATATTCCATAATTTCAAAACTTCAAACATTTGTGACGTCACACCTTAGTACCCTATGGCCACAAGTTTAAACGTTAGTGGAGAAATAAGGACTGACAAACCTACACATTTTTCACTTTAAATTAATATTTAATTTTAAACATTTCACGAAATGTTAAATGGTTCATGAGAAAATATCAACTGAGATTTGAAAACTTCCTTCCAGATTCCGTTAGGTCAACAAGGATTTCGGAAACAAATAATTCTTTGATTTTCCCTTCTTTCTCGTTAATTATGTCGTTAACGTGACGCCTGCAAGAACGTGTTCAGCTCATCATTTCTTAGTTAACTGAGAGACTGGTCATAAAACCTTGCAATGACAAACAACGGTGCTGAAATTTATGTCGGAAGGGCCACGGCCGTGCACAATTCTTTATTTTAACGTTCACACTACAGTTGAATACGATCCTATTGGTCAGTAGCTCCCATACACTTCAAAATATATTATGGTTTGTGCACGGCCAAGGCCAAAAATGTCAACAAAAAACATATAACAAGAATTTTTTTCAGGCTTCATAACCATTACCTTTGATTAACTAAGATCAAACAATTGTTGTTAAAAACAAGTGAGTTCAAATCACTTACAGTGATGCTGTTTTCCAAGGTGCGAATGTAATTGGCGTCAGAGAGTTTGACTACTGAGAGTTTGTTTTCCTTCTCCATGTTCTTTACCCATTTGTTGGCTTGACCTGGAAGATATTTCGACAAAATTAGCATAAAAAAAGCCATCCACTCACTCATTTCAACCACGGGTTGTCTCTGTGTTTTAAACAGGGTTCGTACACTTTTCAGAAACAAATTTCCAGGACTTTTCCTGGCCTCAGAAGGTTTTTTCCAGGACCCAAAATGCACATCAGCTATTTTCAAGTTGTTGGCTCTTTCCATCTGGTCGATCTTCAATGTCTTTCAAGAAAACTTTATTACTTGAGTTTACAGATTTCCAGGGCCTCCTACCCTTTTCAAGGACTTTCCCGAGTCCTGGAAAATGACTTTCCAGGATCCGTACGAACCCTGTTTAAAGTAAGTAAATTGAAGAAAAACCTTTATCTCAATATCAATTGATTTGGCTAACTGATTTTTAACTAGGGGCACTCTCTATTTGTCAGAACAGACCAGCTTGGCCACTCAGTTTGAAAATGGAACGACACATTTGGAATAGACTGCTCTGAAGATTCTTCAAAATGCAAATTCTGGAAATGGTCTGCACTATTTCGAAGGACTAACACCGAAGCCAGTTCTTGAACATGGTGCATTTGAGTTCGTTCAATAATCAGTCTGGCAAGCCGAGTTCTGTGACAAATGGAAAGCGTTTCAACATTTTCTTCAACTTGCGTTCAACACTTTGTTGAACGAAATGGGCGTTAGAACAGGTCGTCAACATTGTTGAAAGTATAAAAAATGTTGAAAGCTTGTTGAAAGCGTGTTGAGTCAAATTTTTAAATTGATTTAAATTTTTCCTTCAACATTACCTTTGTTCTCGAAAATGTTGAATAGTGTTGAAGCCGTTCGCTTCCAACATCTGCCCAATATCCGTTCGTCTTTTGTGGACCGAATATTAGCCAAATGTTGAAACCGTTTAAACGGGCCCATAGAGGTCACGTCCTCGCGCGAGGTGTACAGTAAGCTACAAAGGCTATACCTTTGCTTTAAGTGTTTTTCTGTGTTATCTATAAATGGGTGAATCTCATTGCAAGTGACTACCTACTTTTCATACGGGCCATCGTTCTAAAACAGTTGTTAGTCAAACACTGTATAAAGAATGTCTGATAACCGACCATCTTAATAAAATCTCGTTTGAACCAGTTCTCACTCAAACCACATTGTATTTACATTAGGAAATACTCCTTTATTGACATATTTAAACGCAAAGTTAAATAATGGCTTTTTAACCGAACGTTTTATGAACCGTAATCAGATAATATCTTTATTCTTTTTGTCGTTGTAATTTTAATTATTGTAAAGTTACATCGTTGTAAAGCGCTAATGCACATTTCAGAAAATAGCGTATGTAAGCGTATTGCCATTGTAATTATTTCCTAAGCAACCAACTTTCCTGAACTCGAATGTTGTCACTTATTATCAGGAGAAATTCACTGTTGTAATATCTAAAGATCTTCACAAAACCTACACTTTGTTGTACGTACCTTGCGGATCAATCATGAGAGGCCATCTTCGCGCATTGTCCACAATAATACCGTTGTCAACAGAGAAGGAATCGACAGGCAGACCAGCAATGTTCCAGGCGCGGATTTTGACCGGGCTTCCGAGCGTCGCGTTCAAAGAGAACGACTCAGAGCACGGGATCTTTTTCACATTACACTGTTCAACCCAGCTTGATATGCAATCCTGTGCAAGACGAGAAAGAGAGAGAAGCTACAATCTGTCACATGGAAGTCTTCTTCTATAAAGGAGATAGAGTGGCCGAGCGGTTAGGGCGCCCAACTTGTAATCCGGAGGTCACAGATTCAAGTCCCGCTCTGACCACTAGCTGGAGTTGTTTCTCGGTACCCCGAGTTCAACTCCTCTACTACGCTTGTAAATAGCCATAAGGTCTGCCTCCTGTCAGCTGGGATTCCTAATCATGTTATGTTGTATTTGTAATGTTTGTTTCTGAACGGTTTGTTTCATTGTATTATCCCGGAAAAACCCCTCAATGGAAGAGGATACTTAAGTATATTTTCTTTTCTCTTTTTTTCCTTTTCTTTTCTACACAAGCCTGCTCTGTAAAAGTCACACGTTCAAGAAAAGAAAGAAAGAGAATGTGACAAGCCACGGAATAAAAGTTATTGAGTAGTGCTTTCCTGTGGTGCTGTTTACGATACAGTACCGGATAGTTTGAACTTTTGATTCTCTGGACGACATCCTGAAGTGTGACCATTCAAATGAAAGCTACTGATCAGTATTTCTCTGTGGTGCTGTTTATTATGCTTACAAGGTAGTTCTAACTGTTGAGTCTGTGGATGAAATCCTTAAGTGTGGCCATTCAAATGAAAGCTACTGAGCAGCACCTCCTCGTGGTGCTGTTTATTATGCTATACAAGGTGGTTCTAACTTTTGATTCTGTGGACGAACTTCTCATATGTGACCATTCAAATGAAACCTACAACGCACACCTTCCATGTCATACCGTTCGCAACAGTGAACAAGGTGATGTAAGCAGTTGGATGAGACCCTAAAGTGTGAGTATTTGGTCCTTCTTTTTCTAGTGATGTTCCTTTTACAAAGTCTCCAGAGGTATGGAGTTCATGGAACAGAAAACTCCACTTACGTTCCTGAAGTCCACGGTGAAGGGGCCCAAATAAGCCACCACACCTGAGGACAACAACACGTCTCCAGTGACCCTGTCATATTTGTCGCCAAGCACACGCGCTGCTTCGGTCCAGCGGTCTTTTTCTCCACCCAGTCCACCGATTAGTTTTTCTGCTCGGTCAAGTTTCTGTTCACATATCATGATATTGTGTTCAAGCTCTTTCTTCTTGGTGGTCATAGCGTCAAATTCATCGTTCAACGCTTGAAGTTTATCGACAACCTAGAGAGGAAAGGAGCGCCAATTAAATTAAGAAGGTGCAATGTAGAAAATAAACATTTTGCCATACGATTGTTTAAATCCCGACGAACTTTTTAAATCAGTTTTCGTTACCAAATTCTCAAAGTTTGAACATAAGACGTAAGACTTGAACCAGTCGTGTATTCATAGTCAATAAAAGGCAATGGTTATCAAGCTTGACATACTTCTTTGTCATATGTTTTTGTTAGCGTTTTTGGCCTTGACCATGTACAAACCACAATAGAGTTTCAATTAACTATCAATGGTGTATGTTAATCTGACGCCACATTTAGATCGCGTGATACATTCCGTCGAGGCAATAAAAAGAATCCTACAGAATGTAATTAACTTGAGTAACGAGTTTCATTTGAAGTAGGTTCTCCAAAGAAACACCTTTACAAGGGTGTCTTATAAAGTATCACCCATCATGGTGCACGACTTCCTTGTTCTCGTTTCTTGAATTATTGATCTGTTTCAAACAACAACAATAACGATTCTACCTTAGGTGTCCCCAATTATTAAAGGGATTCTTTCCATCAGCTTAAGATTCTACTTCTTTGACACAAGAATAAAGTTATTACTTTACTAATTCTCTTTGTCTAAACGTTATCACGTCAGCACTGTACGCAAAAAAAGGTCATATTGATTAGCAGCCTCTGCAACACAATAACCAACCTCTTTAAGCTGAGCTCGTTTGGCGTTTAATTTCTCCATTTGCACTGCAAGTTCAGCTTCTGCTTGAGCAAGCTTTTCTTTCTTGGGTGCAACAACCTAAGGAATAACACCACCACAAACAGAATCAGCACCAATTCCCTTCGTGAAACAAAAGAATTCCCTGCTTAAACGAAAGCCACAATCTACCCTCACTATTTTACGTGATTCGGCTAAGGGTTTTTTTTTTTTTTAGAAGAAAAGGGAACACAAAGAAGTCACGGCAATAGTTGAGACAACATATCCTCCTTCTCCTTGAAGAAAGCTACGATAACTGTTCCCTAGAAGCTCCTTAAGTCTTTCACCGTGTTCGCAGGCTTACTTTGGAGTGACCTCTCGTCATTTGATCGGACTGCCGAGTCAGGTCCCGATAGTACAATTTCACAAAACGGTACACAAATCCTGGCTCATTCCAGTAAAACGAGAAAAAACAACAGTTAATAACTACGAAGCGAATACTTCTTTCCAAAGAATTTCTACACGAATGAAATATTTTCTACGGAAAGCGCATACGCTCTGGATTCATACCTTGGCCACTCTCTCGTACACCTCCATGGCTCGCACCCATCTGCACAGACCCTCACAGGCTGAAGACACTGAGCGAATGTTGTTGGGATCGAAATCAGGGTTCGTCACATATCTTGGAGAAAGAGAAAAACAGTTTTAATATTCGGTTACAGATTGTGCCCATTGTGCTTGATCATAATTGCAAAGATGGTTTTGTCCGGAGAGGGAAGGAGGGAGTAGACGGGAATGTGTTCCTGCAATGTTTCAATTTTATACGTTGTTTGAAACACATTCAGTCATTTAAGCAGCAACAGAGACCAGCAAAAAATTTCTCCTGACAACAGAAAAATTTGGAATCGCATTTGCGTCGAACGGAAAAAGTGAGATTCGCGTTTATGTTTTCTTGAAAAAATAAGTACATATATGAGAATAGAACAAAATAATTCTAAAGCAAAACTGCTCAATTTTATAGCGAAACGGAAAACAGCGAACGCCAAATGTAGGGTGAACGTGGTCACGCGTTCACTTCTGCTGTTTACTCAGAGTAATTCTCTAATATCACTACTTGACCAAACACGCAAGACATGAGAACAACCAAGGATGAAATGTTTTGATCTTAAAACAAATTCTCCCAACCACTAGCTTACGAAATATATGGAAAACAGTAAGGAGAATACAACCCACGTTGATACTGGGTTAAAAGGGTTAAATGAGATAAATAACACACATTATCATTTGATGCATTTTTTCTTTCTTTTTATTGGGCGAGAGCAAACAACGTGACCTGCCAAAAACTGCCTACAAATAACGGTCTGCTCATGCGCAATACTGTCCAACTGTGTTTTACTGCAAATAATATTCTGCTCGTGCGTAATTGAAACCACGCTCTTGTGTGAAAGGGCAGATCGCTTCCCTAGCTGTCAGAGTGATTTGACATCTTAAGTTGATCAAAATTATGAAAACCAAACTCGGCGATTGAATGATAAAACAATTATTGAACTTGGTTATCGCAAAATATCGCGATTTGTCAGTGTCTCGCAGATCAACTTCGGCAAATAATTGATCTGCTCGCCACTAACAAATCACGATATTTTGCTCAACCTCGTCATATAATTGTTAATTGTTCCCCGTCCTTCATGAATGAGGTCACACTTTCTTAGGATCTCGATAAAGAAAACATATGACGTGCAAAATGTAATGAGGAAATGTAAAGAGAGAAAAAATCCAGTTGTCCCACAGTTTTAAAAACGTCTGCAAATGTCGAACTTCTGAAATCCTCATTTAAAGCAGGATTTTATGTGTTCAGTCCACACAAACACATTAGTTACTAACTACTGCCACGCTTGTGGCTCGGCACAGTGTTTTTTCACGATATCATGTTCGTGTAATATTCATCTTCCCCTTCTCTTCTAAGTGATGGCAATTGCTTGCTTATCGAGGTAGTTTCAAATGTTCGTCAAGAGGAAACAACAAAAGCGCATCTCTACTACTTACTTCTCTCTGATCCTTTTAATAATGGCAGCTGGGATGTTATCCTTATCGTAAACTTTCAGCGACTCCAGGAACTTCATGTCTCCCAGCATCTTTTGTGACGGGCCCCAGTAGTCTTCCACCATGCGCCCGGATCCCGAGGGATCGGGCTTTCTCTCAGGCTTAAGCCCCTTCATGATACACACAGCTTCCATGACAAGCTTCACTGCTGAAGGTGGGTTCTAGAAACAGGGACGCAACACGTTACTGCGCCTTTCAAAGACAACAAAACTCTGAACTTCAGAACCCAAATTGCAAGCAACGATTGCTTTTTTTACCGCAAAAATCATCGTGTCATTAGGATACAGAAACCAGCAAAGCGAAACGAAATCTGCATATTAAAGCAAATGAACGTCAGCACAATCGTGACCTTTGGACCCCGATATGCTAAACATGATTGACCGCGGTAAAAAGCTTAAACCATTGATGATTTTTGAACTCCAGAGTTCACGTTTAAAGATAAAAAATGCAGTACGAGCCAATAGACAGACAGCCGAGCCTACTTCAGACTGTCCAGTCCACTGTTTTCGCGAGAATGAATACTCGCAAACATAGCCTCATCTTAACACTAGGCAACCAGTCCCAAACGCGGGAAAAAAGCGCGCGATTGGTTTTGGTTTTGTTTCTAATTGGTTCAAAAAATTTGGCGGGAGCTTCGCCAACCAATCACAGAACACAGTAAACCAAAACCAAAGAAGAGCGAATTACTTTCGGAACCCAACCAAAAACCGCTCTAAAGGACGTTTTCGACGAGCGGTAAATTGACCGTTACTTACCTTCATTGTCTTCACCATACTGATGTCGCTGGGTTTAAGAGTGTTGAGCGCCTGCATGGCTGCCTCCAAAGCCGGCATGGCTTCAGCCAGATCACTCTCACACTCATCCTTGATGCCTTTAGCTACAGCTGCGGCTTCACTGGCGACTGCCTCGTCTGCTGCTACAACCTACAAACATGCAAGAATAACGATGAGAATTTGACTACTTTCTACTTTCCAGTTCCATCCATGACTACATAGCCAGTATGATATCTTTGTAAAATTCATTAATTATTCATCAAAGTTATGACCAGTCAACAGGTTGAATTTAAGTCACATTTACACCTCTGTAAACCCCAATACAAATCAATGAATTATTAAACAGAATTAACTTTTGATACAAACCCCTTCTCAGCTAATTAGTATTCATTAACTTTTGATACTGATCTCTACTGATTAAAATGCAAAACACAATGCATTCAATTTGTTGTTTCTTTTCACAACTACGATAAAATATGAACCTTAATCAGCTTAGGAAAACAAGTTTAGTATTTGTCAAGTTTTAAATAAAACTCGCATATCTGCATCTCACCTCCTTTTTGGCCTCCACCTCAACCGTATCCTGTTCAATCTTAATCATCAGCTTTTCCGTTTCCGCCGAAGTCTTGATCAGTTCCGGTTGCAGATCACTCAGCTCCTGTTGCATGACGGACACTTGAGATGAGGCGAAGTCCAGCTTTTCCAGTCCAGTGACGTAACGCTGCTTCAGCGTCATGATTTCCTGGCGTTTGATGTCCAGAAGTGTCTTGAATGTCATGATGAGTTCCAGGTATGAGGTGGGGGTGACATAGTTTCGGCGCCTCAGGGACTGGTAAAAGCTGCAAAGAGACAACTACAGTCAACTCTCTCATAGCGACCACCTCCCGTAAGCGACCACTTCATAAACAACCGTTTTGTTTCTCAGTTAAATACTGTTTCAAGAGCTCTCTCGTAAGCGACCACCACTCAAATTTCTTAAGGGACCGCGACCACTTTTTAGGCCGAAAATTTGACATCTTCTTTTGTTTTCTGTTTCCGGTAAGCGACCACCCAACATAATCACTATGATCGTTAGTAAATCTTTACTCAGAAGTGACAAAAGTTCAATTTTTAATGACGCTACCCCGGACTGCTGAGTTCAAGTATAACATGAGACACATTGAAAAGTACCGTACACTCTACTGTACGTTTCCCGAAACTCGTTGCATGTGAAAAAAAAAAACTATAAATTAGTTTCTTTTTGCGTAATTTTAGCTGATAAGGTAATATTTTTATGTAATTAATTAATCAATGCAGTCAGAAAGCTTATTTTGTTGATCGTTCCCGTAAGCGATCACCTCCCTAAGCGATCACTTTGCCGTGCCCTAAGAGGGAGTTGGCTGTAACAGGATTGCACATAAACCACAGGTAAACCAACAGCACAGAGGTTTCATAAAAGCGCTGGGAGTATTTCCACTAATTTCTACTTCAAGACAGTGGTAGATTAAAATTTACATCAGCCAAGAGGAAACAGTTTACAAAATTGGGGTGACCTGCACCGTTTGCAACGTCTTACATGATTGGTTGAGAGAACAAAAGAAAGAACAACAGAACAATGATCCCAACCCTAAAAAACCATGCAGCTGCAGGCTATAACGGTCCAGTGAAAATACAGTGAAAGGTGCATGTCTACTGTACAAATTGAGTGGATTTAATCACACAGTATGCTGCTTTCCTAACTAATATTGACATCACCAAGATGTTAGCTTCTCAAAATGCTTTTTTCAAATTATCCATAACGTGACATCTTGACTTTATCTGATCCCAATTCAGCAAATGTTCGCCACGATGTCAATTTTGACCGATGACCGTGGCCAAGCCGTAAAACGATGCTTAATTTTAAATGCTAGACGTATTATTTATTAGTAATAAAGTAAGCGGTTGCATCTTAAGGTGTACTGAACAAGAAAATTAGCCTTCCTCGCCAAATAGGATGTTAACTATTAAACAATATATGCATCGTGATACTTCAAATGACAGGAAAAGAAAAATGCCGCCGAACTCCTTTTTGGAGCTTTGTCGTGTGAGAGCACGGTTAAGTCAAGTCTGGAGTTTGAAAACATACGTTTGCCATACGAAAATGTCTTAGGAATTCTCACATAACGCCAGTAGCGAGCACTACAGAAGTTGGGTACGACAGTTGTAAACAAAATGTTTGCGAGCTAGATCAGCCTCTACACCATCACTCACCTATCAGACAGTTCTCTAACGCTCTCGTGGAAATACTTGCACATAAACACGCATTGTTTTCGTACTTCATGCGCCATATCCACCTCCTCTAGGAATTTATTGGCTACCATCTCCAAGGCATCCTCAGGCCAAGCCTTCAACAATGTAACAATAACTTAACACTGTATTCGAAATTGATTCACAAACTTTGTTATTAGAGTAAAGAGTTTAATTAGAAGCTACAGAAAATATTACAAATACAATGTCCTTTAAGGAAGGAAATCACAACCTCTGAGACCTAACAGCAAATACACACGAAGAAATTGACGCTTTAAGCCCAACCATAGTTCCAACCTAATTAAGCGTAATAGTGACTAGTATCTAATTTTCCTTGCAATATCACCACTTAATCGAACATGAGGAAATGACCAACAGACAGTCTTGATGATCAAAAAATTTCACCCAATTAGAACCATACGAAACTTATGAGAACTGTGGGGAGAATTTGCATGTTATTGTTGCTTGAAGGGTAAAGGACGTAATTTATACGTCGTAACGAATTGTTACAATTTTTAACGACGATTCTTAAAGCAACAAGGCGCGAGGACAATTTTTAACGTAATTTTGTTGCGGCTAAGTGTTGCACGTTCATGAAGACATCAAAAACTTGTAATGTGCTACTGCAACACATTGCTTCGTTAAAAATGTCCGCGTTATAAGAAAACTTTTTGCCTCAACACTTGTCCCGTGTTACAGCGCGCGGACAAATTTTAACGAACTTGAAACAGTTGTGTCGAGGCAACACATTGCAAGTATTTTTTTGGTCTGTCTTCAAAACATGCAACTCGTTGCCGCAACAAAATGTTGCGCTAAAAGTTGTTCACGCGCTCTGTTGCGTTAAAATCGTCGTCAAAAGTTGTCGTTAAAAGTTGCCCGTGTAACATAACTTTAACAAAACACCAACATTCATCCAACAAAAAAGATTTTCCTTGAGTCTTCCAGTTGCAGTGGGGTACCGTATATATTTTTAGTACAGAAAAAAGCCTTGCCTGGAACCAGTCGATAGTACAGCAGTTGATTAGTGAAGGGAACATTCTCATCCGACTTCTAAACGCATCACCGATGGGACTCATGGCTAGCACCACATGTAGATTGGCGCGAACTCGCTCGATGAAAAAGTTGTACATTGCCAGAGGCGTGGCATCAATTTTACGGCCCTGAAAAAGTAAGGAAAAAAGTTATAACGTTAAGTGAGATATAAAAAGGTAAACGGGAGGCTTTGAGGAAGAGTTTAAGGCTAAAATGCGCACGCTAAACTGCAGCGTGAAAATTAACTGCGAACGTTAAAATTTTCTGAACTCAAAGCTTTCGTAACAATCAAACGTTTGCGCGCGCTCAGTTTTGCGCGATCGTCAGAACATTCTGGAAAGTTCGTGTTCAATTTAACTGTATTGCGCATCCATACTGCGCATAATTTCTTGGGTCACAATCCCGCACATATAAAAAAAATGCAGATTTTTTTTTTACGCTGAGCTCAGTGGATTAATGACAGGCTGACATAACTTTTATCACGACATTTTAACTTGTCGATCATAATCCTTGTGTTAAAAGATCAAAAATTTGTCAGAAAAGTTAAAAGTTATTACTAGAAACGAGAGCTTGCCAATTACTCGTAGGCATAAAAACGTGATCTCGACAGTATGCAAAAGAAAAGTTTTGGCCCAATGGCACTTTAATGCTGTGCATCTCTGCCATGAAATACGACTCAAACTGCCTCCTACATGTTATGCGTTATAAGTATGACATTCTGAGGAAGTCTGCGTTATCTATGCCATTCCTGTTCCCACCAGGCCCCGGTTGTTCAAAGAGCGGTTAACTCTATCCAGTGGATAAATCGCTATTCATCGGATAAAATGTACTCTTACCTATACATTTTATCCGCTGGATAGCGATTTATCTACTGGATAGAGTTATCCGCTCTTTAAACAACCGGGGAAGTTTAGAAAGAGTACAAAGAACTGATCAAATAGACTTACAATATATGAAACTTTATATTGGACGCAATTATGGTATAACTTGAGTGGATTATTTCTCTTCCTTAGGCAATGGAACAATGGTGAACTATTCTTTTTATTGCTAATTTGGAAATATTACTTGCTAGTAGAAATTGCCATATATCCGTGAAACGGCGTTTTCACAGACAAGATGATAAAAATCCCTTACGGACCCACTATATATCCAGATGTTCTCAAATTCACTGAACAGGTGGACTGATGAGAAAACTCCTACAATCCATTGCACGGCTGACTTCCATAGCCCGTCGTGTACTCATATACGACTTCGCCTACCCAGCGTTCCTTAGGGGTTTTCAGAGAGCAGCGTAGAACTGGGACAGAGTAAATACTCAAAATGTCGGCTAACTCAAGAACCGGCGGAAAACAGGGATATATGCAGACGCAGGTGTAGAAATCAAAGACATAGGACAACAGAACTGGCGGTAAGGTGATGATTTTATTAAAGTGTCGATAGATTTCAGCTGTTTGTTTGAAACAACTTAGGAAGAATGGTCGAACTACTAAAACCCAGTGTTTCCCCTTGCTCAAACTACAAAGAGATTCAGAAATAAACAATTCTTTGGGCGAGTTGCTGAAGACAGGCTTCAGTTCAATCCAAAGCTCTGCCATCGGTTGAATCTAAGAGTAACCACGTGACGAAAAAACATGACCTCATTAGATTTGAAAAGTGGCATATTTCGTCAGGCGTCACGTGACGGCTTTGGCGCGACACAAGTACGTTGTTTGTGACTGAAATAAGAATGCAACTGGGGTTTTTTTATCATTCAAATAAACTTCATTCATTGGAAAAGATGTAAAAACCCGATTGCAATAAGCAGTTACAAGCGCGACAGTTCGCTTAACGTTCATTCAAATTCAAAACATACCATGTTTCAAAGCCAATAAATCAGTTTTTTCGTAACGCGGTCACGTTTAGATGCAGCGGACGGTATTTTAACGTCCGACGTTCGATCACTGGAGGTTCATGCTGCTAACTCACCTCGACTCTGGCCACTGTTTGCATCTTTTCAATGACATCTGCTTTCTCGTCAGCAGGGAAGATGTTTGGTACATCACCGGTGTTCAGAATCATGTTGATGTCTTCCACGAACGACTCCTCCTTGATCTGATTATCACTGAATAGAAATACTGTGGGTTTTCCGTCCACACCCGCTTTGATAAGCATCTGAAAAACACACCAACAAAAGAAAATCAAAATTGTACTATTTAACATCCTAGAATCAAAAGACTTGTATGACGATTTTGAATCTACAGTCAACTCTCTCTAAGGCGGACACCCTCGGTACCAGATTTACTATCCGCCTTAGAGAGGTGTCCGCCTTAGAGAGAGTTCATGTAAACTGATACCCGAACATCAAAACTGAAACCAGTGCTTTATTCAGTGTACAATGTAGTCATGACGGGCCGGCTGTGTCTCTTTTATACATTCCTTACGAAATCCAACACATTTCATACCCACTTTGAACATTTGTGAATCAACCTTAACAAAACTCGTTTGTGTCGCTTGTCATTTGACAGTACGTGGAGTCGGGGTTCATAACTCCCATTCCCTACGAAAAAAACTTTGTAATGCTGCACTGTTGTTGCGTTGCAGGTCTGGCATCTTGTAGGTCGTGGCCTGGATGGCAAAGTGCATAGGTAAAGAAAACGAGAAGATTACAACTGCGGTTGATCTAAACCAACACGCGAAAAAGCGAAGGAAGAATACAAGTGACTCAACTGATTCCAGTAAACGGCAGCGCAAATGAGTTGTTGTATAAATGACGGGAAAAGTGACTTCAATATTGAATTAAGACATATTGTAAGGTCTGGTATATTTTATTAAAACCACTGTTATCAGATTGCGCTAATTTTTCGGAATTTTGGACCCGTTGTAAAATTTCAAAAACATCCGGTGTCCGCTTTGAGAGGTTTATTGAACCAACATGTTGGAAAAAAGTGTCCGCTGTCCGACTTAGAGAGATGTCCGCCTAAGAGAGAGTTCAGTTACAGAGAAACAATTGAAATTCGGCAGGGACTAAATTTCTGTCCGCCTTAAAGAGGTGTCCGCCTTAGAGAGGTGTCCACTTAGAGAGAGTTGACTGTATAGTAACAAAAGTCAAATCACAACTGACATAATGTATATTACCGTTTTGTCATTCCTTTCCTTCCTACCCTATTTCATGTTTTTCTTGTCTTTTCTCCTGACTTGCCTTTAAAGAAGCTCAAAAAGGTTCTTCATTATTTTAGTCTTCCCAAAAACCTTTCCTTTTTCTTGTATCTTTGATATTATAGCTCAGTCTGCCTTTTTACCTAGCAGTTAAAGTCATTTTTTCTTTTTGTCATCCTGGCCCACCTAGATTAGCTTTGCTACCTGCGGCGCCAAGAAATTGCACATGTAAATTTAAACAAACACCTAATAAAGTAGAAAGTTTTAGAAATCAAAAAACGTGTAAAAACTTCTGCGTTTTCTCGGATAAGGACGATAAACCGTAGGTCCCGTCTCACTTGTTCCTAATAATCTGTGGGACGTTCGAAAAGAGTAGAGGACGTAGTCCCCGGTATGGTGGTCTATCCCTCTCTCTGATTTCATCCATCTTTCACATTCATGTGTGGGCTGGGTGGGTTGGTGGGTGAGATCAAAATATGGACTGATAGCGGCTGCCAGTGGCGCCTTTACATGCTGAAGTCCGATCTCACCCCACAGAAGAATTGTAAACCGCCATGAGACTATGTGAAATGTGCGGTATATAAATACATTATCACTACCGTTGTTTTGACTTGAAGACCTTGAACAATACTGGCAAAAACGCACCAACAGTATGCATTTACAAACGGAAAAGCGATAATCTGGATCAGTGAAAAGATACGAAAACACCCATGTCGGTGGTAGAAAATGTTTTGCTCATTGACGTTTTGAACCAGTTGGACTTCCGAAAACGCACTCGTGTTAACACGGCCTTATTTGTATTTAGCAGAGACCAGCTCTGCCATCTTCTCTCTAAGCTGTACATTATTATGTCATTACTGGTACCTTCTTGACATCTTCTCGCCACTCATTCTTGGTGTAGTTTCGTGTGATTTCAATCTGGAACAGATCATAGTCCGCCATGAACGTCGCCAGACGCGTGGCACTCTGGCGACCGCTTCCACCGATACCTGGACACAACATAAAAGAAAATTAATAATAATAATAATAATAATAATAATAATAATAATAATAAATAATAATAATAATAATAATAATAAATAATAATAATAATACTAATAATAATAATAATAAATAATAATAATAATAATAATAATAATAATAATAAAAGTACCAGTCTTTATTGGAGACTACTAACAGACCTAACGGATAACAAAGTAAAGAATTAAAAATCGAAAAAGAAGCAATAAAAAAAGCAAAATAAAAATAAAAAGACAACGGATAACAGAGTTTCCTTTAAAAAGTTCGGAAATTGTGAAGAACAGCTCTCCTCTACCGTCTGTCGGTCAACTGTCGGCCGACGGCCAACAGTTGACAAACGACAAACTAAGGGCAAAGTAAAAGGATGACTCCGTTGCCTAAGTACTCTAGTCCTAAAGGGTGTTTGGAGATCAGCCAGTGGATGGTCAACAGAGCAGCAAACACTTTTCCAGATTTTTCTATCACTGGCCTCTATTATGTCAACAATGTGTGTGGAGTGGAAAGCTTATACATAAAAGGAGACATAACGAGTGAATTAAACCTTAAACTTAGTATCAATATTACTTTCCTAACTTGGAAATTTTGCTGCAAAATGCCGCAGGCGAGATGGAAGCACAATCGCAAAGAAAAACATAGTTTAAGGGCCTTCCAGTGAAAACGACGGTAACACCAACGTAAACATGGACCAGAGAGAAAGAAACAAACTTGTTCTTCTCATAAAATTTCTAAAAGTAGTCAATGCGACAATTAAGTAACTGCAGGGAACAGGGATGGCGTAGTGGTGACAGCATTCGCCTCCCACCAATGTGGCCCGGGTTCGATTCGCAGACGCGGCGTCGTATGTGGGCTGATCTCGTTCTTGCTTCGAGAGAGTTTTCTCCGGGTACTCCGGTTTTCCCTTCTCCTCAAAAAGCAACATTTCCAAACTCCAATTCGATCTGGACAATGTCCCCATACTGTAAAGTGCATTTGATCATCTCGTCATGGAATTATGCGCTATACAAATTTTTAATTCAATGAACAAGAAAAGGAATATTTTCTGTCACTGCGCTAGCTTTTGAACGTGTGCCTCTGTGTGTATGGTTACGTTATGACGGAAGTGCTGTTATGCTCACTCTTGTATATCTGCGTCGCAGGTGAAAACCAGCCTTAACTTGCCTAAGACCAAGACAATGAAAGGGTTCCCCTGGCATAAGAGGAGCCACTGAAGTTACACTATAACCGCCATACTTACCAACAAGCAGGGCATGGCCGTTATCCTGCTTCAATACTCGAGCGACTCGCGAGATGTGTTCAATGGCAAATTTGAACATGACCAGCGACATGGGTGTCTTGCTCATCTGGTTAAACTCATCAAGGTATCTAACGACGAAAGGGGATAGATTGAAAGTGTATGATTTTGTTAATGAAAAAAAAAAAGGAATACGAGGAATGCCAAAATCAAAACGAAGCCAATTTTACAAGGTCCGAGTAAAAGAACACGACACCAGCAGAATAAAATTCTACATATTTCGAGCAAACCGTTCCTGCATGTAATACATTTACTGAGTTCATTCTGCTTCACTCTGTTGTCGGGAGCAGAACGGATAGCACCTGAGTCCGACTGTTCTAAACCAGCTGAACGCTAATTCGAAATTAAAAATAAACCGCAATCTCTGCTTCTCTTGTTTAAAAGCGTTTCAACGAAGGAACGCACCCTGAATACCGAAGGGGAGCAAACAAACAAACTCACACACGATTTTGGTCGCTCTTGCATTATTCCCCCCTACTTCCCGTTGCTATTTCTTACGACGGGTAACTTCCCTTAGGGACGGACCATTAGATCAAATCCCCGGGGGGGGGGGGGGTGAAAAATTTTCGGTGCATGAAATTTTTTTGGAAACCCACTTGTCTGCAGGAATTTTTTATTCCCTCTGCGTGAATTTTGTTTTTAGGTATCACCGCTTGCAGGATTTTTCATTTTAGACAAGTTTTCCTTGCAGGAAATCTTTTTGGGGGGAATTGTCACCCCCTCTCCGGTTTTTTCTAATGGTCCGTCCTTTACGATTTTAAAAAGGCAGCGATCTGACAAAGGCAGCAATAAAGATTGATGTATGACTGGCCTGCCTAGATTAGCAATTGCTACCTGCGGGCAAGTCCATGACAAGATGCACTTGTTTTTAGAGACTAATTACTACTTGGTACATAGCTGTTATACACTCACCCTTCCATCTGCTGAGTCAGGTGTGATAGATCCGTGACTTCATCGTAAATTCTGTCAGGACTATCAGGATTCATGTAGTCACCAAAAAATAAACTCCTGCAATAAGCAGTGCAATGACATTGTTAGAAAACGTTCAAACAAGCATAGAGTAGAGTCAACTCCCGTTACAACAAATATTTGCGCACAAACAATTACAGTCCATAAAAGCGGTAGACACTTACAGTAATTCTTTTGCACTAAAATTTGAGCAGGACTTTAAATCTTGTCGGAAAGAAAACGAGGTACTGAATCTCTTAATGTGCTTCAACTCAGTGTGTGTTGAATAATTCAAATGTATGCTAATTGAGCAGTACCGTTTATTATGACGTACAATACAAAGACTTTAATTTATTATGATATTCAAAATTCTGAGATTTTCTGTTCCTTTGCAGACAACCTCAGACTAGTTAACTTTTGTTTAGACTGCAAGCAGTCCCTTTCTGGTTAGTCGAGAGGTCGCGCGAAAGAGCCGAGCGCGAAAATACTGGAGCGAACGAGTCTCTTCTCGTTTATTTCTCCTCACTCCAGTCTCGCTGGGCTGTGAGCGTACCCTCTCGACTAACCAGAAAGGGACTGCCTGCAGACAGCATTCTAACTTTTGTTACAAATTGGAACAACGTTTCAAGAAGACCTTAAAGAGTTTTGCTCATTTTTCAAATCCGGCCCGTCTTCATTTTACCTTATACTTTTAATGAGGTGCAAATAGGAAAAAATATCCCTTTACTGGTCTTTGAACTATATTACAGAAAGTACTGTCCAGTGGTTTTCACTTGACTCACCTGATGTGATCGTCTTTGAGCTTTTGTCCTGTTGGTACAACGTGATCTAGCAAGCCATCCATGTCTTTTTTGAACTCCTGTTTCGTCGTCTCTTTCATCATTTCAAAGAACATTACTCGGTCGTTGTTGTCGATCAGCCTGTCGTAAAACACGCGATAAACCTCGTGGATCCACAGGCGAATTAACTTGTCTCCGTCCTGAAGATGCGTGGAGGGGACGAGTAGTACGCCAAACACGACACGCGCGAAGTCACGCAAGTTGAACACGTAGTGGGACTTGCTGGGAGTGGGAAGGAATTTCTCGACGACGGCTTTGTACACGTGCATTGTAGCTTGGACAAGAATCTATGAAAAGAACGAAACAAGTTGTCTTTAAACCGGCTGTGGGTGAACTACTAAGTTGTAGTCCTGTTACCAAGAAGGGTGGGGTTAGGTGAGTTCCGGCAACAGTACTACAGTACAAAGATATCGTTGCCTACTTTTCTGTGGTACTGTTTAGTATGTTGTAGGTAGCTGTAACTTTTAAATCCATGTTTAAAGTCCTAAGGTGCAACCATTTAAATGAAAGCTATTGAGCAATACTTTCCTGTTATGCAGTTGATTATGCTGTATAAAGTAGCTCTAACTTTTGACTCTGTGATGTCGGAAATCCTAAACTGTGACCATTCAAATGCTACTAAGCAGTACTTTTCTGATTTGCTTTTTGTATTATGTCGTCCATCGAGGTGCCATGTTTTGAGACTGTGGAAGAAATCCTACAGTGCGACCCTTCAAATCAAAGATATCAGTCTGTATTATTTGATTATAATAGTAAAAATCACGATGGATTGTATAATAATGCTTGCCTTTCCTAGCCTTCCAAAGGAAGCGTCAAACCCTTTAGCAAAATGCCAGTCAACGATGGAGGTGAAGATCTTTGTCATGGTGTTGTCGTCAAACGAGTCAATGGATATGATATTCAGGTGCCGCGTGAACCGACCTGAGATGTCATTTCGACCCCCACCAGGGGGACCCATGGCAGAAACGAAGAGCTGAAAAAGAAAACCCATAGATTTTTAAAGTTTACTGTAATAATTTTTTTACAATACAACGACAAAGTCTCAGTTTTGTATAGCTAAAGACGTCTCACTCAGGCGGTTGACCTAAAAAAGAACAGTGCTGCTACTTTACCTTTACCAATTTGCGTCAAACGGAAGTTGGAAACTTGCGTTCTGTCTCAATTTCAATTTTTGTCTCAATTTTTTTTGTCATAAACCATAAAAGTATACAAGCATACATATAGTCTAATACATACAATTAGTGTAATACATGCATTAAGAACAAAAATAAAAAGTTAGGGAAGTAATAACATAAAAAGAATTTCCTACCATATCCATAAGCTCCAGTTTGGATGTGTCCTTCCGGTCATACCAGTGAGAATGGTCAATCCACTGAGAAGAGAAAAATCGTTTAGACACACACACAGAGACGAGGGAGCTTGCCATTTGTCAGAACTGGCCGGCCAGTTCAATGAGTTCGCAAACGGAATGCAGCAATTTGAATGACAGTTTATATGCTGCTTATATTAATTTCTTCAAAATGGCCCACACTACTCTCAGAATGTGCCATTTGAAGAATTCGAAGATTCAGTCCTTCAAGTTGGTACACTCCATTAACGGACCGATCAGTCTCGCTGG